>NC_058405.1:5523372-5783172 GCF_002201575.2 Neomonachus schauinslandi
TGAGACATCTCATTTTTCTTTATCAAGTAGTTCTCAAACTTTCTTGTGTCCAACGATTCCCTGGGGAACTTGTTAAAAATGGACATTTCTATGCTCCCTTCCTAGACATTCAGGTCTCTAGGAGCCCAGAAAGCTACATTTTAAACAAAATAACCCAGATTTCATGGACAGGATTCCCTCAGTTCATATTTCAGAAACCTTTCCTGGGGGGGTGGGGGGGTTCTATTTTTTTTTAAATCTGGCCTCAGACCTTACTATTTTTTTCACCGCACTATAGACTCATAGTGATATTACAATCCACCCAAACAATAAGTCTTCTTACAGGAACCCCTATCGGAGTTCCCCATCCTACAATTGTATAACCGAGTTTTAAGGCTGAAATTCATGAAAATGCATTTATTTCTATGTAGTGTTGCCAGATAAAACACAGGAAACCCAGTAAAATTTGAATTTCAGATAAAAAATAAATCATTTTTCTTAGTGGGACCCATCTATACCAAAACATTCTTCATCGTCTACCTGAAGTTCAAATTTAACTCGCATATTTTTATTTGCTAAATCTGATCATTTTATGTAACATATTCTGATTGAATATGATTTTTCTAGTCATGCCTTTTGTGACTGGTTTGGATCCTCATTCTGTCCTCAAATGTTTTTGGTTCTCAAAAATACTGCTCCTGTTTCTGACTGTCAAGTTACAATCCCTGTTTATGTAAACTTCCAGGGACAGGTTCAGAGTTGATGTTTGTACGCCAGCCGTAGAAAGAGATCCAGGCCCTGTAGTTCACAGACGTGATTGTGTACAAAATTCTCCTTTTCCTGTATTGTTGCCAACCTTCCCCAAAGTCTATGATGGCCAGTTTCTTTTCAGCTGTAGTGTAAATAAAAGCACACACGCTTTAAAATCAGAAGCCTGAGATGAAATACTGGCTCTACCATTTAAAAGCTGTGCAACCCTGGGCAATTACTAGACCTCTCTGAACCTTAATGTCCTCACTTGTAAAATAGAAGGCTTCGGGTCATTATAAGAAGTTAGTAAGCTGACACAGAGGAAAATCTCAAGCATTGTGCTTAATAATTAATAATTCCTCAAAAATGATTCTTCATTCATGAATTTTTTAACTAGGTATGAGAGCTTCAAGTTCAAGTTGGCAGGAGTAAGCGCGTGGATCACTTCCCATTTCTCTTAAATTCCATCAGAAGTATAAAAAGGAATAAATCCATAGCTATACAGAAAAAGAAGAGAAAGGGAAAGGAAGTCATTATCAGATGTACGTTATCAATGAGTTACAGGAAGACAGAAAGCCAAGCCAAGTCTATGGGCATATGGAACAGAACGAAGGCAACACAGCCCAGAATCCACTCGACTGTGCAGGGGCCCCGGGGAAGGTGAAGCCATTCGGTGCATCTGTGCTCAGAGGCGGTGGTTTAACAGAAAACTCGGCAGGTATGGGAGAGGATGGGGAGAGCAATATGGCTAAAAACAGGGGAACCACGTGAATACTTATTTTCACTGATGATCTTCCATGCATAGGTAACCAGGGAGTTGTTATCACTAAAACAACAACAATAGGAGGAACAATGTGGGTGTGACAGTCCTGAGCTGTGACATTTTCTTTTGGGAGGGGTTGGCGCTTGCAGCCAACAGCAGGCTGGAGGGAAGCCAGCTAGGAGACAGGCTGCCCCCACATCGCAGGGGCTCCCGTCCATCTGCCCACAGGAGGGAGAAGCCTGAAAGTGTGGGTGCATCGCAGTGGAGAAAACCCAACCAGCTCCCCAGTCTTTCGGTCTTATAAAGGGGCCGGCTGTCAAGGAGGAAGCTCATCAGGATGAAAAAGCAAGACAGAGAAAACAGAACACCCACAAGGAAACGCCCGATTCAGAGAAGAAAGAGAACTTTAAAAAAAAAGAAAAAGGAAAGAAGGGGGGAGGAGGAGGTGGGGAAGGAGAAGAAGAAGAAAGGGAAGTAAATCTCTTGTTGATAAAATTAGAGAGATTTGAGAAAAAAAATCTGTTTCAAACAGAGTTCTATGAGAAAGTTATGCTGAGCGAAATAACTCAATCAGAGAAAGACAGTTATCATACGGTTTCACTCATATGTGGAACATAAGAAGCGGCACAGTGGATCATAGGGGCTAGGGAAGGAAAACTGAATGGGAAGAAGCCAGAGAGGGAGACAAACCATGAGAGACTCTTAACTCTAAGAAACAAACTGAGGGCTGCTGGAGGGGAGGGGGGTGGGGGATGGGGTAGTTGGGTGATGGGCATTAAGAGGGGCACACGATGTGACGAGCACTGGGTGTTATACGCAACTGATAAATCATTGAACACTACTCTGAAACTAATGATGTAGTATATGTTGGCTAATTGAATTTAAATTAAAAAAAAGAGAGAAGGTTACAAAGCAGATAGGTGGGAAACTATATAGGATTGATGAAATTGAAAACAAATACGTCAGTGAAAGAGAAGAAAATAAAATCCAGACAATCTGCCAGAATGTGGAGTCACATAACAGAGGTAGAAAGTCTAGAAGAATATTTGCAGCATAGAGGACAAATCCAGGAGGACTAATATGCAAATAACGCATGTCACAAACGGAGAAAAGAAAAAAATAAAAGGAGATTATTAAGACATAACAGAAAAAGAATTCCCCAAACCTGAAAAAAGTCACCTGTCTTCGGATCAAAAGAATCCAATAAGTATAAAGGAAAATGGATGCAAGAAGGCCCATGCTGAGGTGCAGCATCATGCATTCCCCCAAGAGCAGAGATGAAAGTGTTGCGTGCTTCTGTAAGGGGTGGGAGAGGTGTCCTGTCAAAGAACAAACATGCCACACAGTCAGATCCCTTGTCGGTAACTCTGGTGGAAGGAGAAAATGGAGAAACGCCTTTAAAACCTAAAGGAAAATGATTTGGGACTCAAATTAGAAATCAAATGTGAGATGCCAGCCACCTTGCTAACCATTCAGAGATCCCTAAAGTTTACTTCTCATGGACCCTTCTCTGAAAATCTGTGCAAATATAAGCCACCAAAAGTGGTGGTGGTGGGGGGGGGGGGCGGTGATGCAAAAGGATAAACCATGGGATTCAGGCAATGATGGATCCAGACCAAAAGCAGGTAAAGCCCATCCCAGGATGAGAGCAGCTCAAGTGTGTAAAGACCTAGAAGCCTGCGGTCCAGCTGGGATCACTGAGGAAGGGGCACGTCACTATAAACTTCAGGACAAGCAAAAAATTGGAAACAAATTGTGGTCCAGTTAGGACACAGAGTAATGATGATGTGAGAAAGCCGGGGATGGCCAGGGGCCCACATGTAGGGAAGTTACCCACGCTGCTGATAGGCCTTGCGGAAGGAAACAACTCTAAGTCAAGTGCGGAAGCCATGCCATTTTTGAGGTTAGAAAGTAGGTCATAACAATGGGGAGAAAGAGATAGAGATTCATGAGAAATGTCTTGAGCCTCAAAAAACCAGGGTCCGCTGTTGCTGTAGCTTCATTTTCTGTTTACAGGAGAAGGAGGAGCTGTGATCCTAAGGCAGCAATGGGGGGCCAGGAGAGAGCCCAGACCTTGCCCCATCCCTGGGGGATGTGAAGTGCGCGATAACACACAGCAGCTGTGGGGGCTGCAGGGCAGATTGTGGCCCCGGATGAGAGCCAGGTAAGAAGAGTTGGGGGACACAAGGTGTCTGCGTCACAGAGGGCTGTGGGAGGTGGGTGATGGCAGAGGCTGGGCACAGGGAGTGGGGACCACCAAGCAGGACGGGAAGATGGCAGGGTCTGGCCTGAGGCACTGACGAATGAAGGCAAGGAAGAGAAGCGCTGTGGGCTTGGATCTCCACAGACTGAATTGGGTGGATTCTGGGGTTGGTTTGTCTCTAAGTCACAGAAGAAAAAGACGTCCTTCCACCAACAGTGCCCTGAATGAGCACAACTCCTGAAGGTGTAGAGGGTTAACTTATAAGATTTTATAAGACTCAAAGATAAAGTAAAATAGTCGTGGAGAGAAGGGTCAGATGAAAAACCCCAGAAAGTCCGTGGGGGAAATCAGTGATGCAGACTTTCTGAGGACAAGGAAAGGAATGACAGGAAAATTCTAGTATTCAAGAGAAGGATGGAACTGCCTATTAACCTGGGAGCAGAAAGTGTGTCATCATGCTAAATGGTGACAGAACACTAACAGGAGGGTTTGGGGAGATGATCAGTGCATCAATTCACATTTAGATCTGGGTGTGAGAGGTGATAACACCTGCCCACACTGTTGGTGTGTCATTTCAATTCTCATCACGTGTGTCAGGGACTTAAATTTAAGACAGGGACCTAAAGACAATCATGCAAACAATGATTTGTTTCAAATACGTCCTACAAGGAAACTCAAAGTCAAAGGTGATTCAAAGATTAGAAAGTCTGAAAAAAGACTCAAGAAATCATGCAGAAGGAAGGAGCTCATAGATATCTCTGTGGAGAGGACTTTTCTGTAAGAGCCCTATTTTATCAGAATTATGCTTAAGAAAATTAGCCAACATCCAAACATTAGCATCAGAAGAACAATCAGCAGATGCAGTGGGAGCCATTGTGGTCTTTGCAAAGACCCATAAATATCCCCAAGGGCCGTTAGTGTGACAGCGTGTAGGTGAGGAGCGCAGGTTATTCTGACGAATAGATGCATATTCCAGACACGGTGAACTGGTTCCAGAATATATCATCAGGGGACGCCAGTGACACTGGAGATAGGGGACCTCGAGGCAATATAGAGTGAATCATAAGAAAGATGGAATGTAATTAAAGCCAACGGTCAAAGGTGTCAGAGTGCAGAGTTGTTGGCAGGATCAGGAAAGGGGAGAGGGCAACACAGCTTTGGATACTCACCAAGGTCACTGCAGGGCAGTGGAAGGACACGGAGGAGAGCATGATGCACGAAGTAACGCAGAGCCGATTGATTCTGAGTTACACAGTAATGGCGATAAACGGCCTGAAGCAAGATTTATAATTATCAACAGTGCTAACGACACACAGTAGTGGTTGTCAGGACTTTAGCTTAAGGGAAACAAGAATTTGTAATATACATTGCACTACATTGGCCCCCCAAAAGGTTATGTGCGTGTGTGTGCGTGCTTGCACGTGTGTGTGCGTGCATGCGTGTGCGTGTGTGTGTGTAAGGCGTGGGGGAGGTACCCGCAGTTGGGTCCCCTTCAGTAGACATTACTGAATGTCAACTACAGGTCAGGTGCTGGGCTGGGAAATGGAGGCACAGCACAAAATAGGAGACAGTGAGGAGTCTGCGGTATAGACAGGGGGACAGACCACAGAAACAGCTCAGAATTCCATGGGTTGAGACAGAGCATAGACACGTTGTCATGGAAGGGACATGGCCAGGGAGATTCTCCATAATGCTTGGCATTTAAAAACCAGAAACGCTGTCTTTGGCAAGAGGAGGTGAAGGGACATCCCAACAGGAGAAAAGGCAGGTAATCAAGGTAGAGGGTAGTGGAATGACATCCTGTGATCAGGGTCTGCACTCTCTCTGGTCTTGGTGGAGGAGAAGCTTCAAAGAGGCAGAAGAGAAGTGGGGGGTGAGATGCGAAAAGCGCGGCTCAGCGGGTCACGGGCGACCTTGTGTATCAAGCGGGGACGAGCGATTTTGTCTCCAGGCAGGGGAGTCAGGAGAGGGTTTCAATCGGGAAGCATCATCGGGAGCTCTGAGCTTTCCATGGATCATTCTGGTGGCAAGGTCTGAAGCTAGTGAGCCTCATCACCAGACGGGGACGGGGACGGGGACGGGGACCGGGAGGTCCTGGGGAAGACGTGTGTCCGGAGCCCCTCCCCCAACGTTACGATGATAGCCGTGAACGCTTAACCGCGCCTGTGTGCTGTTTTACCTGCATTACCTCACATACTCCATAGAGCAGCCAACTGTCTCTGTTACAGATGCGGACTTCTCCCTGCAGCTCAGAAGAGGTAAACAACCTGTCAAATGCACATCTGACTCCCGGAGCAGCTGTACAACTCACCCTCTTCGTACCACATGTGCTCGAGAAAAGCTTTTCCTAAAAATCTGTAAAACCGAATAAATCTGAAAATCTGTCAATAAATTCTCTTTGGTGAGGAAGGCAGCCCACGCCTCTTCCCATAACTCCCATCTTGTGTCTCTGGCTGGACCCCAAACCACTTCCTTCCCGAAGAGCATGTTGAGTTGAGCCTTTTGCAAGGGCTGCTTCCGCAGACCCGAGCTCCCAAAGGGCGGGGTGTCCCACTTCTCTCCACCCTCCGTTCTCTGCAAGTGCTTGGCACCCAGTAGACTCAATTATTGGCTGAATGAGTAAAAGATTCTTCTCTGAATTGCTTTTCAGCGCTGTAAAACAACACTGGTAATGGCCCACATTACCGCTTAGGTAGTGGTTTTAACTCCGAAGCGTTAATGTCCCTCATCGAAGGACAGGCTTTCCCCAGACGATTACAGAGGATGCTTCTTCCTTCCTTGGACTGGCCTGACGACCAAACTTTTAACCAGGGAGTGATAAGGAAATCAACTAGTACAGATCTTTACGCATTGATCTTTTATACATGGTATAATCATTAAATAGGCTAGAAATCAAAGAAGACTACGTACGTTTCGTGCGTTTACAGACGACGATCTTTTTAAATGCTCAAGTCAGATGTCCATTTGTCACTGTTTGCTTACTCTAGCGTACAGCTTCATGTGGCCGTCCTCCCTGTATGTCTTTGGAAAGCGTCCTCCCTACCAGGTGCGAGGTTGGATTTTAGGGTTGTAGCGCCTCGGGGCTGACCTATATCTCAGGAACCTGTGGCCGGGGGACGTTAGACCATCTTGTCTTCTCGGGGTCCTCCGGCTTCTTACACTTGCCAAGGGTTTTCTCTCCACTGTTCACCCTAAATCCACTCACCAATTAAGGCCACTCGTGCTAGTTAAATGGCAGGTCTCTCAGTGTGCCTGTCCTTATCATTCCAGAATGTGCTTTCTCCCTCTTCCCAGCCCCTGGCTCTACTCTAGACCAGGGACCCAAGCAGGCAGGAAGCAATTAAGGTAATAAGAAACCAGTCTGCTTTTTATCTCAGTCTAGAAGACCCCTTCACACCTGACTGCCTCAAGGGATTTTCTTTACTTGCTGCCTTTTATTTTCTTTCTCTTTCTTTTTGAAACCATTCCCTCCTTGGTTTTCCTCTTCCCTGATCAAATCTCTATTTTCCAAACAAAGACTTTTGTTATTAACTCCCTTACAACCTTCAAGCTTCTCCAGACTTAGTGAAAGGGAACTTCTACCATTTTACACAGATCGTAAGTCTTAAAAACCAAACCTCAGAAGGATTGAAAG
The DNA here is from genome assembly GCF_002201575.2 of Neomonachus schauinslandi. NCBI lineage: Eukaryota > Metazoa > Chordata > Mammalia > Carnivora > Phocidae > Neomonachus > Neomonachus schauinslandi. The sequence goes on from NC_058405.1 coordinate 5,530,702, forward strand.
CTCATATTTTGCATAGTTTTTCCCTTAATCATGTGACCTTTCTCTTGGGTACATAAGATTCTCATCTTTCACTCGATAAAGCAGGTACATTTTAAAGGAGTTCAGCTGCATTGCTCAATATACTTTCCCTGCTGGCTGAGGAGGGAAGCGAGCATCACCCAAATGGAAAGCCTGGAGTCCTGAAGCAGGAAGGCTGTCCTTGCAGACGTTCGAATGCTGCTTGCTCATCATGGCAACGAGGGCTCTCAGTCCTCCCTAAGAACCTGCATCGTAAATAATGCAGCAAGAGCAGAGCGAGAGATCACCGCTTTGCTTTTCTTCCATTCTTGACCCCTCCCCATGTACCAAATAGATGCTGGGGAACGAAGGTGATGGAAATAATGATGGTGATGACAAAGAAGCCTAATAGCACAGAGAAGCCCGAAATCCTCGCTGTCATGAAAAGAACACTATTCATCGCCCTCGTAGAGCCCGCTTGTCAGTTCCTTCCACAGAAGTGGATACAAATATTATATTAAGTATAACACAATATATTATTATTTTATTTGTTAGTTTCTCCCAACCAGAATTTGTTTTTCTCAACTAGAATTTAGTCCCCAGATGGATTTTAGTCTGTTTGTGCACTGCTGATTCCCCAGTGCAGAATCTAGTGTCGGGCACGCAGAAAGCACTTAGTCCATACTTGTTTAATTAATCGGTCAATTCATACCACGTTGTCATCCAGCTTATACAGAAAGCCTCTGTGAATAGACGTTCACTACCTCCCTAGCTAATCCATTCCGTCTTTGGAGAATTCTGTTGTCATCTTCTTAGACCTTCTCCCTCTTCCCCGGGACACAGGGTAACTCTGTGGGGCTCGGTGAGCAGGGTTTGTGCCTGTAGACTCGAAATTCCCTAAGCTTCATGACACCACAGCACTTAGGGACACCAGGTCCTCCCCTGGATGGCTGAGTGCTCCGAGAAATGCCTGATGAAACCATTTCCCGTCCACCTCATGGAGCCAGAAAGACTTAACCTCCTCAAGAGCCAGATTCAAATGATTACTGGGCTATGACATGAAAAACATGGCATTTGCAATGAGAAAAACCTACATTTTAAGTTCAATTCTTGTACTCAAACCCACTTGCATATCAGAATCATCTGGAAACCTAAATGGAAATAACAAGGCCAGGCCACTTCCAGAGACCTGGATGTAATTCATTTAAAGCGAGTCCTTTGCGTGGGCATCATCTATTGACTCCCCTGTTGTTCTAATGTGCAACCACTGTGGAGAGCACGCACACAAGCACACACACTTCAAGTTGTGAGACTAAGACAGCACTTACCTTCCTTGCATCTCCGATTTATCATTGACAGAACCGGGGTTGTAACTTCTTACTTGACTTGACAAGGTATTACAAGGATTAAATACGGTGTGTATATGAAGGCACATAAAATATTTAATATAATATTTTATATTTATATAATATATTTAAATTTACATTTAAGTAGGGAATGTCATATGCACTATTAAATGTACATTACATGTCACTATTTAAATATAAATTATTTTATGATAATAATTCAAAATACACGTTGCAAGAAAATGTGTTGACTTCTTAACTTCTATTTATTCTTTAGCCTATTGTTATTTTCCCCCCCATCCCAAAGCATTAGTAAGGGGCAAGGTTCAAATGACACAGTACATTTCAAAGTAAAAATCTGTCTTGTCATCAGAATGAATGAAGAAGCCGCGTCTATGACATTAGCAGATACAAACACACGAGCTGAGCAGAATCAAATTCAGTAACTTTTAAATAGCGATGAGTAGGAGGGAAATTCAGAATAACACCACACAGTAAGTGCTGTTTAGTATTCATCATTAGTTGCTTCCACAGGTGGGGTGAAGTAGCCTAGACGTGTTGCAAACTCACGTCCGCTGGGACTTGGAGATGTTACAGATTCAAATCAAAAGTGCACCCAGTTCCACCCTGAAACCATTCCAGGAAGGCTCCGTCTGTCTGTTTCTCACAGTTGGGAGAAAAATTGCCCTGGATGTCTACCTCTGCAGATCTCCTACTTCAGCCAGAATCTCTGAACGCAAAAACTCAGCCTGTTAAGGACATAACCCAATTTACTTGGGATAAGAAATCGTTTCCGTAAAAGATAAATAGGCACTATAAATAACCCAGGAAGGTTTGGAATTAACTATACTGATGACATAAATCAAATTCATAGGATGAGGATTTTGTGTTAAGTTTGGGAATAACAAGTATGTACAGTACTTGCAACGTTTAAGAAACTGAGTGTCCAAGAGAATCCACAAGATTAGCCTTGAGATTGCAATTTTTTAAGTGTAATTAAGTAATTGATTTAAATTTATAATTTTAGGTTGGAAGATAAAAGATAATTTGACCAAGTTTTTGAATTATACTAGAATATATAAAACCAGCTAAAATCACCAAGTTGTCTAGAATAAATATTAAATTGGTTCATTTGTACTATGTTGCATGCTACGGCTTTGCCCCGATATAGAAATTATTTGGCATTTAAGGACAAAAAAACTGAAGCATTTCTAGTATCAAATAAAAATGCCCATACCCCTTTTCTAAGTAATTTTTGCAGCCCTCAAGATATCTGACCTCTTTTCTAGAGTTTTAGACACAAACAGGTTGAGCAATGTCATTACATCAGTTCCTAACAACATAAATGAAGAAAGACAGACAACTTAAAAGAAGTTAAGTGATTTGCTCGAACTACAGAGCTGTTTAGGGACAAAGCCAGCAAGATATTTCATGACCCCTCAGTTGAGTATTTTCTGTACAGTATCATCAGATTGGCTTATTGTTTAATAGAATGATATTGTCTCCTGGGACATTTCACTGATAGCATCTTAGTCCGAGCACAATAGATGGTCCTTATTTTTCCAGCCAAAAAGAAAGTATTTAGGTTATCCCAATCTTTACAACCAAGAACTTTCCTCCTCCTGGTTATAAAAATTCTCTTTTGTGTACATAATAAGAAGGCTGCTACCCTAACCAAACTACACCCACTTCTTTCCTAAAACCATTGGAAAATCCCACTGACCTGAACAGTGGATTGTTCTAGCCACAGCTTATCCATCATTCAAAAATACTGACTTCCACAATGTCCAATGTTCTGTGTTCAATTTCACGTGTAATGAAGTACTATTCCATATGAGATTTTGTGAAGTGCTTAAAACACTGAATAATCCTCCCAGGACCTATTGGAGAAGTATCTTATGCTGTAAGAACACTGATTACTTTATTTCTGTGATAAGCACAAATCAAGGTCCTGTTCTAAAGTGTTAATATTTCTCTAGGGATAGATGGAGAATAGCTTACTCAGGGGAAGAAATCTGGCTCACTGTCGACAAAGCACTCACAGATCTTTGGTAGAGTGGTATTGTGTAAATGCAAAGCTATTATTATATAAAAGCATTCAGAGGATAATATTAGCCATAATTGTATTAAATATTAATATTAATGCAAATGGTGGCTAAAAGCTTAAAGAAGAACTGTAGCAGTCGATAACAAATGGAGCAAAAGTATACAAAATTCGTGTATTTCTAACTATGCATATCATGCAAACCCAACACCCTGAAGACAAATAACGAATTGCTGGAAGTCATGTTGTCCATCTTTGTTAACTCTTTCAGCTCAAAACAAATAACAAAAAAACAAGATTGTCAAACTTTTTCCAATAAGCATTGAAAATCGGACTTTAAACCCAATTTATTTTATCCTTATATGTGATGGCTTTTTGATGTGCCAAATTGGCTAGGCTAAAATACAGTCTTCAGTTATTCAATCAAACATGAATCTAGGGATTTGGGGGATGTAATTAGAATCCCCAATTATTTTACATCAAGTTAATCAAAAGGGAGATGATCCTAGATGTGTCTGACCTTATCAGGTATGCCCCTAAAAAAAAGAGATGTTTAGGGCTTCACTGAGCCTGGTGACTCCAGGCTTTAGCTCATACTCATGGGTCTACTCATCATCTTCCCTTCCTGATTCCCACCCTATGGACTTCAGACTTACTTAGACAATTCCCACAATGGTGTAAGCCAATTCTTTGCAATAAATGAAAATATCTATTTTCTCTCTATCTATCCATCTATCTATATCTGTATCTATCTACTCTCTCTCTCCTCCCACCCCTCTCCCCTATTGGTTCTGCTTCTCTGGTTCAACGCTTACTGATCCACTATATTTTTCAGAAAACGTGTATGTGGATTATCGGATTTTCATGGGCAAAAGAATGTGTTCTAAAAAATGTCATTTTATTTTGTACACATAACACACTAGGGAAAACAATTGTTTAATTTTGCTACCGTTGTAGGTGACATAATCCTGCCATTGATTTTGAAGGACATCACTACTCAAGATGGATGAGCTTTTTAAATATTTTTTAATTGTATTTCAAATGAAATTCTTTTTTTTAAAGATTTTATTTATTTATTTGACAGAAAGAGAGACAGTGAGAGAGGGAACACAAGCAGGGGGAGTGGGAGAGGGAGAAGCAGGCTCCCCGCTGAGCAGGGAGTCAGACACGGGGCTCGATCCCAGGACCCTGGGACCATGACCCGAGCCGAAGGCAGACACTTAACGACTGAGCCACCCAGGCAACCCTCATGAAATTCTAAGCACGATAAATCATTGGGTCCTCAAAATAAAGCTTCAATACTTCAGCTTAAAGCCATGTTTTGAAACATGGAAATTATACAGGTGCACGTGAACATAAGCACACACTCTAGCAGAGCAAAACAAACTGTAAGAGTGGGGCCATTTCCTGACAAGCCTTAGGAATACTAAAAATGTTTAAAATAAACTCTATTTCAGTTAAAAGTTGAATAAAGTAATTGAAGTAATTTCAACTGGTTGTAGTAGTTACCTTCAGCCATTTCTCCTGAGCAGGTTTTGCTATCTTAGTAGATGTCATACATGTATAATTGACCCCCTTTTAAAAAGTGAAAAGCCACAATAATTTAAATGATATATCAAAAAAGTTAAATTAATTATTCCTTCTTGGTTAAACCTCCATGCTTGGTGAAAACTCCCCAAACAATAATGACTCAAAATTAAAAGGCATCAGGGAAAGTAAATGATAGCATATTCACAAAATGGAATATTATACAGCCACAGAAATTGTGTTATGAAGTAATTAGTGCAACAGGGAAAGTGATATATAATCACCAAAAGCAGGCTGGAGAATTCCATACATATAATCTGATTTATAAAACATACAGAAAAAAAATATTGGGGAAAATGTCCACAAATCCTAAACAGTATTTATCTCTGGGTTGTGGAGTTATAGGCGATTTTTCCCCTAAATTTCTATAGCTGTTATGTATTATTCGTACACCTAAAATTTTTGCAAAAAAAAAAAAAAAATCAAGTGCTTGCTTTGGTAGCACATACACACAAAAAAATGAAATTAATCATTTTAATTAATTATTGTCTATTAAATAATGGCAAGATTTTGCTATCGAAGTGGTGAAGCATTCCCCGTGGGGCATCCAGTGAATGGAAGGTGGGAATGGCACACCTTCTGTAATGAGCTCTTCGGTGCCACGTACCCGTGGTTCCTGCTGGGGATCAGTCCTGGCAGATGTTGGAGTCTACACGGCAGTCTGCATGTGATCCACACAACCTGATGTAGGAAGAGAAGTTGCGAGTACATTAAATCCTTAGTAGTGGATGCAGATATATAGGCACAAATACATACATGAACAAAATGTTGTGAAGGTTTAGTGCATCAAAGAATTTGGTTTCATTTTTACAGAGACCTGGTTAAAATTCATCATTGTAACCTGGCTGCTTCCGATGTACCCCTGTTCTTATGGTTGGATTATCTGTGTGTTCTCAAACAGATGATCCGACTCCAGTATTTTTCCTACATTTACTGCTTTCCTCCCTTAGGTGTCACGGTTCCCTCTGTCAGGGAGCCTCTCCCTCTCATCTTAAGTTCTCTTTTGTCAAAACTATCTTTCAAATTGGAGACGGCCAGATGGACAGAAAGTATAAGAAGGGGAGTTCAAAATGCGGGATATTTATTTATTTATTTATTTATTTATTTATTTTTTAAAGATTTTATTTATTTATTTGAGAGAGAGAATGAGATAGAGAGAGCATGAGAGGGGGGAGGGTCAGAGGGAGAAGCAGACTCCCCGCCGAGCAGGGAGCCCGATGCGGGACTCGATCCCGGGACTCCAGGATCATGACCTGAGCCGAAGGCAGTCGCTTAACCAACTGAGCCACCCAGGTGCCCCCAAAATGCGGGATATTTAAATCAAACTTTCAAAAGCTAGCAATTCCTCCTGATAATTTATGGGTAATAATCTCCCAGCTTTTCTCTCACATCTGTGTTCCCTACATATGGAAAGGAGTGTAGAAGATTAGTGACTTCAAACATTCTCTTCTCCATGCTGGATGTCACAGCAGACGTTTTTGGCTTTCAGTTTGCGACACTCTAACTCTGTCATCACTTAAAAAAAAATCTCAGCGCATAAAGTTCCAGCCCATAGGCTTGCCTGGGGAAAATATTTGGGAGGGTATGCACAGCTCTATGGAGAATCAGTCTGATCTGGACGAAGAGAAATAAAATCTCCTTTCACCAAAACCACTGAGAGGGTTTCCTCTACTTATCGGTAACAAATCAAGAATACACATCCAGATCAGATAACCGAAGGTTGAATTTTTTCTAAATCAGATTCAATGTATTGAACGTAGCTTGTGGGGCATCTAGGTGGCTCAGTGGGTTACGGCTCAGGTCGTGATCTCCGGGTGGTGGGATCGAGTCCTGCATGGGGTTCCAGCCTGGCTGGGAGTCTGTGAGATTCTGTCCCCTCCCTCTTCCCTTGTTCCTCCTTCCCCCTAAAATAAATAAAAAAACATACAAATAAATAAATAAGTAAAATTAAAAAAAATAAATGTAGCTTGTTATCTGGCATAATAATAAAGAAAACAACCAAACTGATGAAAAATATTTTTAATAATAAGAGAAACTTGATTGTCTCTGTTACAAATATCATTTTGTAATTTGTAATTATCATGTATCAAGGAAATAGATGTAGGTTTTTTGGAATATTGAAAGGATCAAGTGATAGTGTTAAAAACAACAACAAAAGTTATATAACTCTGGCTTAGAATCGTGTGCGCACTCTGGACTACTTGCCTAGGGTTTCAAATGAGAAATCTCACTTAGAAATCGGGGCTGCTCCTGTCCCTTTCATGATGTCCACAAACGGGGGGCAACCAGGCCTCTCCCCCATGCTCGGCCCTGGAGATCCACAGACATGAGGCGAAGTTGGGAGGAGCAAGACAGTGACAGGAAAGCGGCTTGACAGCCCTGGGGAGAGAGCAGGTGGTTGTTTCCTGGGGAATGCAGAAAATGATGTCCCAGAACGGGGGCGGGGAGGAGCCTGTGTGGGATAGGTTGAGGGAGAGCATTTTTCTGGAGATGTTTTCTTCCTCAGTCAGAACCCAGGGCAGGTACAGGGCAAGTCATTGCTGCCCGTCTGGCTAAAAGCTTCCAGAAGGAGAAGGCAGATCACCAACCACAAAGTGAGAATCAGGCAGACATAGACTTCTCATCAGCAGCAGAAGATGCTAGAAGACAATGGAGTAAGTATTTTCAGTTTTGATAACACTGAAACAAGAATTTTCCCACTTAACTATATTATCAATCATGTGCATCCACAGAAGTTTCAGTAGACAAAACTCTCATAAAAGAAACAGGTCAGGGGCGCCTGGGTGGCTCAGTTGGTTAAGCGACTGCCTTCGGCTCAGGTCACGATCCTGGAGTCCCGGGATGGAGTCCCGCATCCGGCTCCCTGCTCAGCGGGGAGTCTGCTTCTCCCTCTGACCCTCCTCCCTCTCATGCTTTCTGTCTTTCATTCTCTCTCTCTCAAATAAATAAATAAAATCTTTAAAAAAAAAAAAAAAGAAACAGGTCAGAAATAAGGAAAATACGGGGCGCCTGGGTGGCTCAGTCGGTTATCTTCAGCTCAGGTCACGGTCCTGGAATCCCTGGATCGAGCCCCACATCAGGTTCTCCTCTCAGCAGGGAGCCTGCTTCTCCCTCTCCCTCTGCCCCCCTCCTCATGCTCTCTCTCCCCCACTCATGCTCTCTTTCTCTCTCTCTCTCAAATAAATAAATAAAATCTTCTAAAAAATAAGGAAAATAAATTTAGATTCTATGAAATATATATTCCATGTAATTACCAATGAATAAATAGCTTACTACCATGTGCTGTTCAGGTTAAAGGCAGAAAAGCAGATCAGGGAAAAGGATGAGTTTGGGGGTAAAAGACCAGGCTAGAGTTCGGTTTTAATTGTGTTTGGTTTTGTTTTGTTTAGGGATACAGATACAGATACAGATATTGATAAGCCTAAAAATTCATGGAAAAAAATGTAAATAACTATGGGCCTTTAAAAAACAAGGGGTACTTTCCATAAGCATAAAATAAAACATAATTTTTATTCTTTTTTAAAGATTTGGTCAGTTAATTATTTGAGAGAGAGAGCAAGAGCATAGAGCAGGAGGGAGAGGGAGAAGCAGACTCCCTGCTGAGCAGGGAGCCCGAAGTGGGACTCGATCCCAGGACCCTGGGATCATGATCTGAGCTGAAAGGCAGACGCTCAGCCAACTGAGCCATCCAGGTGCCCAAAACATAATTTTTAAACCAAAAGAATAAAATATTGATCTATTAAAAAAACAGAAAAAGAGAAAAATTTAAACATATGGTTCAAAAAACACATAAAAAATGCCTTAGTAAATCTGACTGTAAGACTTACGGGAATATATAAATGGTTACACTCTGTGATCAAGACATTCTCAGACCTGGAATCCTCCAATACAACAGATTGGACAATGTGTTGTCTATAAGAGACCCAGTTAAAACCAAAGAATCCAGGAGGTTTGTAAGTCAAGGAATTGAGAAAGATATAACCAGACAGAGGTAAGCCATAAGAAAACCAAGATAGTGATTTTAAAATCACAAAAGTAAAAACTCAAGGTAAAAATTTCATAGCTGACATTAAATAATAAAATAACAACAGATCTTAGGATATTATTTTTAAAAACATTTATTGACCTGACAATATTGCCTCACAAAATATAAAGAAACAACTAACAAAACTATAAGAAGAAAGAGATATCCCAAAAAAGTTAATTAGTCTTGTGCATAGGGAAAAGAAAGTATATTAAACTTCATTGAGATACTGTGCATTATTTATAAACCTAGTAAAAATCCAAATATTTGACAACATATTTTATTAGTGAGACCATGGGGAAATGTGTGTGCTTGCACACTGCTGGTGGGAATGCAAAATCATTCAACACTTTGGAAAAGGATTTGTCTCTATATAGAAAAATTCTATATGAATTAACTCTGACCCAGCAGTCCTACTCCTTGAAGTCTATCTCAAAGACGCACTGACAAAAATACAAGATGAAATTTACACAGGGTACCTTTCCAGCATTTATTTCTCAGAGCAAAATATTGGGGGCAACCCAGATGACCACCAACAGAACAGTTGAAAAACTTGAACATATCCATAGGATGGAAAACATGCAACCAAGTGTAACAAGCACCACAGAGGAGCTCCAGAAAGTGATATGATCTCCAAGCTATGCTGTTAATGAAAGAGGCAAAGTGGAGACAGTGGTTACTTTTTTTTAAAGATTTTATTTATTTGAGAGAGAGAGAGAAAGAAATAAAGAGAGAGCATGAGCAGGGGGAGGGCCAGAGGGAGAGAAGAAGCAGACTCCCCACTGAGCAGGGAGCCCAATGCGGGGTTCGATCCCAGGACCCTGAGCTGAAGGCAGACACTTAACTGACTGAGCCACCCAGGTGCCCTGACAATGGTTACTTTTTACAAACTCTCCAGTAAGTAAGGGGGGAAGGCAATATATTTTTTTTCCAAAAGAAACAATGTAAGATAAATAATAAATTGGTTATCTCTGGGATAGAAGGAGAGAAATAAATTTCTGAGCAAATAACATAAAATAGATACGCTGAAAATCTTATAGTACTGAATTTGAATTGGAAATATCAGCACAGTTTTATGATGTGTTTGGCTTTTAAAATCGTGTGTCTCTTCCAGACTAGGAGCAAGGAGCTTAGGATCACTGCTAGCTCCTCACCTATGCTCTCCCAAAATAATTCCCATGAAGGGGGCCTGGGCACATAGATGTACAGCTGATGCCAGGTCTGGGGTGGAAAGTTCATACATTTATATCTTTCTGGCATAAATTTTTGTTATGCCAGAAAGTAAGGAAGTTATCAAAGACTAACAGAAATCTATTAAAAGGACACAGGAACTCACCTAAAGGTGCTTCCGTTGGCCTAAGAGAGAGAAATTGGAGCATGAAAAAGAATCATGACAATAAATGGAGATGCTTCGAGCATATTTATGTGCATGAGTTCTTGGTATTAAAATACACACATTGGTCACCATTGGAGGTTGCTAGGACACCAGCCCATGATTCTGAAAATTGATAAAGGCAAGAAAATCAAACATTCATTCTGAATTACTTTTGCCAACTCTATTTCAGGGTAAGAAAATGGTTGCTGAGGGATATGTCTTCCGTACGAAAGAATTCCAGCTCATAAAGGCAGAAGGAATGAGAATCACAAAATCACCATTTTGCTATTTCTAATGACATAATAAATTTAGACAACAATGACCCAAGATCTCTGACTTTAAGTTTAGCAAAATTAGAAATCAATAACAACAACAACAAAAAAAGACTGAACAAAATTTCACATACCTGGAAACTCAAGAGATTATTACTAGATGAGTTTTGGGTCAAAGAGTAAATTACATGGGAAATTATGGAATATCTAAGCTGAACAGTAGAATTCTACATGTCAAAATGTGTGCAACACATCCTAAACAGCATGTAGCTTGTGATGAATTATTTGGTGAGCTAGAAAGTTGGAAAAAAATGAGCTAAGAAACTTAAGAAGTTGAAAAAAAAAAACACGAAGATAAACTCAAAGGAACGAGTTGGAAACAAAGAACACACATATGAGAGTAAGTCAATGAAATAGAGAATTACAACAAACCCAAGAATCATAGCACTCCATGAAGTAAGGAGCACAGATCACTCAACTTTCTGCACTTGAGATCCAAATACTAAACAAGTGCATAAGCCAAATAGATAAAATATATAAAGAAAGAAAGTCTAGACCTGCAAAGGACCTTCAATATAATATAGTTCAGCAGTGCCCTTCAAATTCTTTTTAACAATTTCTAGCTCCTTTCGAATGTACTGAATGCAATGAGTGAGACAAACTCAAAGTCTGAAGAAACAATCCCCACAAGACCATCACCACAGACATCAGCAGCAAGTTCAGGAACTGCCTTTGCTGCCACCAGCTGACTATGCATTTGAGGGTCTCCACACGCACGCTCAGGTTCAGTAACTCACTAGAAAGACTTGCAGAACTCACTTGACAACTCTTACACTCGTGGTCACGTTTTTTTAGAGGCAAAGGATGCAAATTAGAACCAGCCAGAGGAAATCACTGATAGGATTAGGACGCATTACCATCCCTTCATTGTAAGTCAACTGCGGAAGCTCACCCAGACTTCTGATGTCTGGGGGTTTTGTGAGGGCTCAATCGCATCCTGCCTGCACAGCTGAGCTTTATTCTCCAGCCCCTCCTGGGTGTTTGGGCTAAAACCAATTTTTCTCCAGCTCCTCCAGAGGTTGAAATTAATATTGCTTACCCTCCTACGTCCCCATTGTAAGTGCATTGTTAGACTGTCCAGTGGCCAAAGTCCCGGGCAGACAAAGACATGCCTATCAGGCAGGACACTCCTGGTGCCTAGAGATGCCTAGAGATCACTTCTCAGTAGCAGATAGTAAAGGCAAACAAGGGGGAGGGCCAGAGGGAGATGGAGAGAGAGAATTTTAGTGGAGCCCAACTCAGAATTCCATCTCAGGACCTTGAGATCATGACCTGAGCTGAAATCATGAGTCAGATGCTTAACAGACTGAGCCACCCAGGCACCCCCAGACCACTCTTTAGGTAACGTTCATTCTTCACTGCATACTGAATAAGAATTTGGGGAAGTCAGACAGAGAAACCATGTTTTTTAAGACATGGGAGATCCTGATAAGCTAGATTCAGAAATGAATTTACAAATGAAAAATCTGAAGACCCAAGAAATTAAATGGTTTGTTTATGTGGCAATGATCACACAAACAGTAAGAGGGGAGATAAGTCAAGAAGTTAGGAGCTTTACTGAGCTATAGAGGGCATGGGTCACCATGAGCACCCTCACCCACATCTCTCTCATGGGTTGTCTGCTGATGAAACAATGCCTTTCACATGTATCTATACACCTGTTCACGTGTCATTACAATTAACAAAACATGAATTCGTGCAAAAGCATTGGTGAATTCTTTATGACATTATAATTACAAAGTGGCAAAGGAGGTTTCGAAAGTGAGCTCCATAGAGAGGACTAGGTAATAATTGCATCAGCACCGTCTACCTCTTACACCAACAAACTCAGTCTTGCCTTAACCAATCTCTGTGAGTAAATTTAATTTCCTCAAAGTCAAACAATAGCAATTGCTAATTTGATAAATCAAAATGGAAGAAAAGTCCTGTGGTTCAATTATCTTTTAAATAATTTACCATTCATTCAACTTTACCTGTTCTTCCCCTGTGCAGGACTCTTACATACTATCTTCATTGCCAAGAGATCCTCATCTAAACTGTCAACTACGTACTCTTCCTTTTTTCAGTTATACCTCATAGTAGTGCTCAATATCATAGAAATATCAGAATCTGATCAGAATCTATTTTCTTATTCCGGGTTGTTCATATTATTAAGCCTTCTTGCATAAATGTTATATTTTTCCACAGTCATTGAAATAAATCACTTTACTCAAATTGATTATTATTGCTAAAATTTCTGAGATTGCTGATATAGAATTAATGATGTGGATATAATTTATCCCAAAAAATTGTCACAAGAAAGCAGATAAGCTAAATCTAAATTATACTCAACTGATAAACAAATCCTTGTTGAGTAGGGATGAATTTTATTCCAATCTTATTAAATCTAACTCCTAATCCCATTCACCAAGGTGGTGATGCTCTATCACTATCTCTCTGCTTCCAGATTTGTGTGAAGATGAAGGTTTGTACAGTGCAAGCATTCCTCTGGTCATCTGTTCAGTCTGGTCACGACTGATAAGCTCACTGTCCAACGCAACAGTACTCCTTGGCTACCTCTTTGGGGTCAAGCTTGGGTTCTGGGATTTGGGTCAAGTCTTGGTGGTAGTCTTGAGATGCTCAATATATCCATTCTTTCTTGCTTTAGTTTCTTCTCCATGCAAGAGCAGGATCTCCTTTTTCCTCCTCTCTAGAACAAACCAACATCATCTTCTCAGTAAACAAAGATTTTAGAATATAAGACCAGGATTGGGTGTCTACAGATAACTTCTGTTTCAGGCTCCGTAGTAGAAACTTCAGTGAGGTTTTCTTATTGGAGGTGGGAAAAACACAGGGAAATAGGGCAAATTAGTATCTCTTTCAGTCATCCTGTTACACATGAATCTGCAAGACAACAACAGTTTACTATATAGCCTTTTGAAGTGATAGTAGCAGAAAAGATTTGGAAACAAATGAGGAAAAAGTGTTGTTAGTGTGGAATGGTGCCCCTCACGACTACTCTGGTGATGATGCAGGAATGGATTGGTCCACACCATCAGCCCACAATCATGGTCTCGTCACTTTCCTTTACCCTCTGTTAGAAAAGGCATAAGCTGTGAGACCGTAGCCACCTATTTTAATTTGCTTGATGTATAGGTTGAGAAAATATTGCTACTGATTCATAAGAGCTATAAGAATTGAACATGTACAAATGATTGGTTGAAGTTATTAACATTTTGCTAAAAATGTAGAATGACTAAATAGAAAGAACCAGGGTGCTCTTCTCTTTGAAGTAAGAAGATACCATAGCAATCTTGTGTTCTGGATAAATATTTATGAATGCCTCATGTTCATCATTCACCATCATTCTGGCTTGACTGTCCTCCAATTTCAAGGGTTCGCAAACTGCAGCTTAGAGCAGCAGAGCTAAGAATGGTTGTTACATTTTTAAATTATTTTTTAAAAGTCAAAAGAAGGGGGCACCTGGGTGGCTCAGTCAGTTAAACATCTGCCTTCAGCTCAGGGCATGATCTCAGGGTCCTGGGATGGAACCCCTCAATGAGCCCCCGGGTTGGACCCTGCGATGAGCCCCACGTGGGACCCGTGTTGGACCCTGCTTTGAGGCTTCTCCCTCTCTCTACCCCTCCCTCCTGTTCTCTCCCTCTCTCAGATAAGTAAATAAAATCTTTTTTAAAAAGTCAGAAGAAGAGTAATATTTCATGACGTTGGACTTTTGTGAAATCAAATGGAGATGTGCATGAGTGAAGTTTTATAGGAATGCAGCCCTGCCCAGTGGTTTATAGAGTGTCTCTGTTTCTGTGGTACAACAGCTGAGTTAGGAGTTGCAACAGAGAAAGTGTAGTCCTCAAACTCCAAAATATTTACTCTCTAGTCCTTTCCGGAAAACGATTGCTAACTCCTGCATTAGAATGTATAGGTTCATGGAGGCAGGGAGAGGGGAGGTTTGGGGTTTTTTTAAATGCATGTTTCCTGGTTCCATTCCCAAGGTTCTGATTGTGTAGCTCTTATAGAAGATCAGGAATCTGCGTATCTAATAAGCATCTCAGGTGATATTGTAGCAAAAGATCCTAAGATCTCTCTGAAAGAAGCGTTTTTAAACCCAGTTGTGAATGTACATATCGCCTGTGGATATCTCCTCCTGGGCAAATAAACATTCCTTATCTCTCTAGGATATTAAGGGGAATAAGTACGTTTAAATAATAAACTATAAATAGATGTTTAAAATATTTAAATATTCTTATTTGCTAAGCCTAGGGGTGCCTTTGTGCCTTTTTTAAAAAATAAATTTACTTCCTACATATGCCTGGGAAAAAAAATAAATCATTCTTTCTAAATAATGTTTTGTCAGGAATAATAATTCTCTTCTTCCCCAATCTAGCTCAAATTTAAATGTTTGAACAAAAAGAACATAACTAAGAATAAGATGTGAGGGAAAGGAAATATTTCCATAACAATGTGTGCAGAGACTAACCCTACCCAGGAGGCACGCATGGCAGAAAACGCTGTATTTAAGGATACAAAACACTTTCTGTTTCAAGTCGCAATTTTAAAACACTTGTAGGTTTTCTCAATTTTTCTTCAAGGATAGAATTTCCAAGATTATGCCTAAAAATGTTGGAGAAATAGATCACCAGGAAGTGGTTCTTTATCTGCTTCTTAACAGATAGAGGGTGATGTTTACAGAGCATGTATTCACAAACGAAAAGGAAGAAGGAGTTGAAATGTCAGATTTAAAACTTTTAAATTCAGCCTATAATTACGTTGCAGTACCTTTGTGAGATCTTAAAAATTCTAATGAAATAATATGATAAATTTAAAGAATATTAATGAATTGTGACTCAGCCAGTTGGGCTGGGTTTTCTGATTGATGGCCAATCAAAATTATTAGAGCGTCAATCCTAACTCCCTTGGGACATTTTCATTTCCTGGTTCTTGGTGCAGAGAATGTGGATCATTATGGAGTGTGGTCCAGTCCAGTCGTTCCTAGGAACTGACCTTCCCTAAGCAGAGGGTCTATAGTGTAGGAGCATCTAGCTCCGTAACAGTATGTTTGCTGACCCCTCTCTCAACTTCACTCACACCACCCTGCTGCCTGGTTAGCATTTCAGCTCAGCCTTACTTCTTCAACTCCACTCAGACCAACCTTCCTGATCCCCATTCCTTTCTTTCCCTCTTGGCTGTATTCTACTCCTCCCCTTAAGTCTGCATATTCAGAAGAAATTCTTGTGAGAACATCAGTCTTGACTGTGCCCCAGTCCTGGATGCCATCTCATCAGTCCTGGTTCCCAGACAAGGATCCCTGAGGAGACACTGCAATTGTGCTTCTCAGTCTTTCAACTTATATACCTATAAAGGCAGAGAAGAGTGAATGCATACCCCCAGGAGGTATAAGAGATGCCCCAACCTGCTTGCAAGTGCCCTTCACCATCGCACATAGGTTAGTATAGGTTGACCAGATGCCCCAACCTACTTGCAAGTGCCCTTCACCATCCATTGCACATAGGTTAGTATAGGTCGACCAGATGACTGGTACCTATGTAGACATGGTACCATTTTGCAGTTGTAAACCTGAAGGCTCTGAAGTGGCCTTGAACCCAATCCAATCCAATAATTGAAATAGTCCTTTACATACTATTAAGCCCTTTAGTTTTTTTCAGGAGCATTTGGGTAGGCTGGAACACTTACGACCTCTTGGGATTGGTGCTTGCCTCCTCTGGTCTCCTTAGGGATGTTCCTATCTATCTGGCATTGAAAGCTATAGCAGTTTAGCATGAAGTCTGGTCTCCCTCACCACCAGAGCCTATACCTTCTCTGAGAAACTGAATCTTACCGTGGTTCTCACCGGTGTTGCAGATGCCTCGCATAGACCATATCTTGTCAAGAAGCCCTCCCATAGTCTTTTCTGAAGGCTGACCTCATCTCTTAACATAGATGGCCTTAGGCGGGGTTCAGTTATCTACTTAGTCTTACAGGAAGGAATTTGGGGACTTCCTCTACCCCATCTCTGCCACATAGGAACCAAAACTGACAGAGCAAATCTCAATTTCTGTAAATTATATCCTCTCCAAAAACAGTATGTTAAAATCCTAACCCCCGGGGCGCCTGGGTGGCTCAGTTGGTTAAGCGACTGCCTTCGGCTCAGGTCATGATCCTGGAGTCCTGGGATCGAGTCCCGCATCGGGCTCCCTGCTCAGCGGGGAGTCTGCTTCTCCCTCTCCCGCTCCCCCCTCTTGTGCTCTCTCACTCTCTGTCTCTCAAATAAATAAATAAATAAAATCTTTAAAAAAAAAAAAATCCTAACCCCCAGGACCTCAGAATGGGACCTGATTTGTAAATAAGGTTGTTGCAGATAGAATTAATTAAGCTAAAATGAAGTCATACTAGAGTAGGGGGGCCTTCATCAAATATGACTGGTGTCCTTATGACAAGAGAGAGACCCAGAGAGAAGGCTCTGGTGACAATGGAGGCAGAGATTGCAGGGACACCTCTACAAGCCAAGGAAGGCCAAGAATTGTCAGCAAATACTAGAAGCTAGAAGAGGCAAGGAAAAATTAGCTCGTACGGGTTCCCAAGACAGCGTGTTCCTACAAATACTGTTATGTCAGACTTCTAGACTGTGAGACAATAAGTGTGTGTTATTTTAAGCCACACAGTCTGTGGTACTTTGTCATGGCAGCTTTGAACAACCCATGCAATCTCCTTCTGCGGTGTCAGTCTGCTTTGACCTGGATGCTCTCCACATGGGGGCCAAGAAGATGTCAAAGCAATTTCTGAGCCCCAAGTCAGGAAGGCAGCAGAAGTCCCTTTTCTTCAAAGCTCTTGCTTACCCACCTACGCTATGTCCCTCTGTCTGAGTTGACATCTTGAAAGAGGAAACCAGAGCACAGTGTTGACCGCTTCACCATCCTCTCTGATTTCTCTTTCCCCACAAATATCTGGTCCCAGAGGGACAGCCTTCCTTCCTCCCTCTGGGTCATGACTTCCCTCCCACAGCAAAACCTAATGCCTTACAAGCTTGTCTGTCCTGGATTGAAGAGGAATGTTCTTTCTACCACTGGGCACCATATGACTCAAATATTCAAGTCAAACACTTTGTAAGTTAAATGAAATCTAAAGGAATCTGGAAATAGGGGACTCTCCTCAGAAGAAAATGCGTCTCCAGAAAGAGACCAATAATCCATGGCCAGGAAAATATTGGCCTGTTTGAGAGTCCCTGCACATGGATATGGCCAACTGATGTCCAGTGCAGTGATCCTGGGCTTATGAGAGGTTAGCTGCTTTATATCTTAATTCTTTGCTACTATCCTACAGTGTGCACTTACGTCTGCAGCACATGGTAGCTTCTGTTGGCTTTGGAGGGAAGAGCAGTGGGGTCCACACTCCTGGTGGGAGCTCAGGAGATCGTGAGAACTTGGGAGGAGAACAGGGAAAGGACAGTGACAGCAGAGGGCAGGACAGAGGGTGACAAGTGACCGCACCCTTCTTGAACACATCCAGACTGGAAATCAGCTCTCACGAACTAGTAGGAATATTTTCCATTTTCAGATGTGAGAGCTAGTATCTCTGTTACGGATTAGGTACTCAGATTCTTAAAGCACCATAGAGAGGTCATCAGGTAAAGATGCAATCAATTTTCCTCCACAGACTTATTGGGACCAAATGTTTCTGTACTTAAGGAAGCCCCAAGAAATGTGTGAGCGACCTACACTTCCTTGAACAATAGCCCACTGTCCTGTCCTCTAACTTTTGACTTTCTATTTGCATTTGCATAATAAATAAAAATACAAGATTTTTAGGGGTGCGAGGGTGGCTCAGTCAGTTAAGCATCTGCCTTTGGCTCAGGTCATGATCCCAGAGTCCTGGGACGTGTCGGGGCTCCCTGCTCAGCGGGGAGCCTGCTTCTCCCTCTCCCTCTATCCACTGCTCTCCCTGCTTGTGCTCCCTCCCTCTCTCTCTGTCAAATAAATAAATAAAATCTTAAAAAAAAAAAAAGAAGAAGACTTATATTCCTGAAAAACCTAAAGGCAAAGTCAGAAAAGGCCAAAATTAGACTTTGCATTTCGAGGTAGAGTACCAACATGCATGTGCTTTATTGTTATAAGCCTCTGTGTTTATGTGCGGGCGTGTGCCTGTGTATGCATGAGTGTGTGCGTGTGTGTGTGTGTGTGTAAGAGAGACATAGAGACAGTCACCGTGGCTGTCGACCCCACCCTGAGCCCCGGTCCTCTGAAGCCTGTCAGAGAATACATGGGAATGCACTATGTGGTTTTGCCCGAGGTGGGAAAGCAGACAGCTAAGTCATGAACCAGTTCAAATAGAAGGCGCAGCAGATCCAAGGGAAGCAGTTTTCCTTCCCTGCCACCTTCCGGCCACGGGGAACATGGGGCTGTTCTATGAAACCAGAAGGAAAAAAGAAATTAGAGAAAAAGCAATCTTCCCTTGATTCCTAATTTCTGGAAGGTCTTGTCTTTAGGGACATAATTTTTAAATGATTTAGTGGGTATCAATGTGGGCAAGTACTACATAGGCCTAATTTTGTAAGAAAATAAAATCATGGCTGTCAGACTAGGAAGGAGGCCACAACCGTTTTATGAAGTTACATGGATCCACACTGAACTTATGTCTTGGTAGGTGTCAACCACGGATGGGCGTGGTCTCTCCTCTGGGCCGCCACACAGTGGTATCCCCCGTGACACTGGGCAGTCTAGCAACATGCATCTGACCCACGTTACGGTAACTCCACATGTGTGTCGTATACTTGTACGCCTGCCCAACATCATTATCGAATTACTTGCTTCTCTTATCAATAATTAAAAAATGCAGTGCATGCTTATTCTGGGCGAAGCCCTTTAAATAAGTCATCCATTTAATTCTTAATACCACCCTGTTAAGGCAGGTGCTAGCGTGAGATGCCCTTTATGCAGGCTATGGGGGGAGTGAACTCACAGAGCCAAGTGCAAGGTCTGTATGAATCCAAGTACATACTCTTAACCAGGTTTATCATATGTCATAGGTACGGCCAAAGAATGATAGAGTGTTTTAAAGAGACAATAAAAGTGGGAGAAAAATATATTCCAATAATTCTATTAAGCTGTATTCTGAATTCTTTCTATAGTAGTAAAAAAAAATGTAAAAAGCTCAGCATTTTCCATTGTTTCTTATCACAGGCTCCCTTTTCCTCTTCATTCAACTACTGTGTTGCTACAAAATATATTATAACAGAGTGCTTTTGACCTTTTTTTATCCCCGGGGGTCCAGATAACAAACATTTATTAATGGGGAAAATACCTTAATCTGGGCAGATAAATTACAGGCAAAAATTATATTCCATTTAAAAAATAGAATGAGACATGTGGAAAACAATTTTTAAAAGAAACAAATCCAAATTTTTAAACTTCAAACAGACTGATTTTTAATGGAATTCACACGTATAATGTCTTTGATAATAAAAACAAATAGCAGTTACTTTCAGGGCTTCCAAAGAGAAACAGTATTTCCCTGATCCACCTCATTCAGTAAGGCTGCTTCCCAGAGATGATCACTTTTACACCTTTTGTCTTTAATTTTTCAGGTGGTTATTTTTGTATCACTAAGGAACATGGCCGTATCGCTGCCTCGAATCATCGGATGTGAGCATGATCCATTGATTTCCACCTGCAGGTAGCGAGGAAAGGCCCAGAGAAGGCCGTTGAAGGCTCCAAGTCAGATCCCGGCCAAGCCCTGTCCCCTGGACACAGCCCATCCACGGCAAACCGGTGGAAAATAAAAGTTCTGAAACTAGCGGGAAGGCCAGGCCTTCAATAACCAACTGTTATTTGTAGTGCTTTAAAAAAAAAAAAAGGAAGAATGTGACCTTTGGCCTCTCTGAAGAATGAAGTCCATCTAGCAGTACTTCAGGGAAGTTCTAGGCACAGACAACTCAAAAGGATTCTTTTTGAAATCCTTTTTCTTTCTACTTTGTTTTCGCTCACACCCTTCGCTTGGCTGAGTGGGTAATCCAGGACTTTTGAAATCCCAGGGCATTGTGTGTGCTGGCTACGAAACCCGACCCCAGTGTGAAGGCTCCAGGAAGTCGTTTTAAGGAACCGAGTATATTTTGTAAACAGACAACTAGCATTGGATTGAATACAAATACACATAAGCCACCACTTGCTTCTCTCTGCTAATGGTCTTCAGGGTTGCAGCCAAAGTTTTAGCTTACACTTCAGTGCAGCCCAAATTAGCAGGGCTAGCAACAATCGCACGATTTCCTTCATTTATGAAGTGATAAACTTTTTAAAATAAAAGGCACAGCATTTTACGCATGGGAGCATACCAGAAAGCAACCCTCGCTACCTTTAATAAGAGAGCAACAAGGAGCATGCTTTTGGAAGTAGAAAGAGACGAAGTGTAGTTGGACAGGAACTAAAATAGCCCAGTTTACTGAGTACGTCCCAGTGTTCATTCCTAGAGACCTTGGGATTGTTTACATGATCTTAAAATATTTTTAACAGTCTTCAGATATGGCAAAGCCGAGACGGTTTTGATTTGGGAACCAACATAACAAGTGTATTTTTTTTCTGGCAGATTTTATAATACAGCTTAAGTGGGAAAAGCAACAATGAATGTATGAAATGACCTGTTGGCTCACATCTGAGCAGATGTGGATTCAGTTACACATGTGTGTGCATGTGCGTACATAAAATACCTACCCAGACTTTTCAGAAAAGTGACCATGAACCTTTGGAACTGTTATCACTCACTTCACTTCATACAAGTCAGTGCGTGAGAGTCGTGGGGGAGACTCAGCTTCTGTTGGGCATATTTCCCTGACGCTGGGGGCAATGAAATCTACATTGTCTATTCCCAATCTGCAATGCAGAAACACCAAGATCGCAGGATCAGGAAAATCAGACTTTCTGAAAAAATTTCCTGAATGCGGATTCATTTTACATTTTCCCACCCAAAGAAGAGACATTCAGGAATGTCTGTCACAATCGTGACTACATGTGCACAAATCTGTGACAGGAGAGCCAACGGAGCTCTCTTCTCCTGCAGGAAGAATCCGCCGCGAAAGGAATTTAAAAATAAGAACAGGGGCACCTGAGTGGCTCAGTCTTTAAGCGTCTGCTTCGGCTTAGATCATGATCCCAGGGTCCTGGGATCGAGCCCCGCATCGGGCTCCCTGCTCAGCGGGAAGCCTGCTTCTCCCTCTCCCACTCCCCCTGCTTGTGTTCCCTCTCTCGCTGTCTTTGTCTGTCAAATAAATAAATAAAAATCTTTTAAAAAATAAAAAAATAGGAATAGACGAGGGTCACGGTTCAGGCAATGAGGACTTTGTTAAGCAGAAAATATGAGAGTTTTCAATTAGCTAAATGATTTTGGAAGGCCACCTGTTTTTCTCAATCAGAACAAAGTCTTCGACTCTCATGTGGACATTATTGCCAGACACATTTGTTGGTTTCCTTCCGTGATTTTTCAGCGCGTGGCTTCGTGCCGTGGAAAGGACGCAGTGACCATCGCGACGTGTCGTGAGTCAATTTGTGCATACTTCGCGATGAATTCACTGATAGAGGATTTTCGGTGTAGGCCATCAGGACTGTGACTCTCACTGCGGTGTCTGGTTGATACCAGCTCTACACTTCACTGGATGTCGGTTTAAGGCTGAGGTGGCTTAACGCAGATGCATCTTTTGTTTGGGTGTGTGTGTGTGTGTGTTTCATACATACTCTCACAGGGAAGAAGAAAAGAAAAATCGAAAGTGGACACCTATTACGGATGACAGCTAAACAGACTTAAAGGACAGGACCCTCCTGGTATAAGAGCTCATCTGCCAAGGAGCTTGTCGGGAGTCCTGAAGGGTGGTCCTCGCCCAGTCACAGGCATCGTGTCACTTGACGTGTGTTGCCATCCCGGAAAACTATTTTTCCTTAATAGCAGTAGCCTCCTCCAGAAAGGGTTAGTGAGCTCTCTGATTGAAATGACAGATCAAAATAAAAATGGTCTTTCCTCTTCTGCTACTGTTATTGTTGACCAGCTCCCCCCATAGCCTGAGCACACGGGAAATCCTCAGTTAAGGTGGTGCTTATTTTTAGAAGTACTGTAAGCTCCGTGGGTATGAACACAAGGCATTTGTCTTAGCAGTTAACAAATTGCCATCATGTTAACAATTTCCCTCTTGTGCTACTAAATCACCAACAACTAGAAGTAGAAATCGTATTATCAAGTGTGGGCTGTGATTTAGAAAGTGTTTATCTAGACGCATCTGAGCCAGTAAAGAAAGTTGGATTTCTCATTGAAGACTTAAATCTTGCCTAAAATCTTGTCTGTGTCCCTGAAGGCTGAATGACCTTGAGAAAATCCCCTCAACATTCAGAAACGTGGTGTCTCATCTTCATCCTGAGCATCAAAACATCTATCCTAAACATTAAGTGAGCGAAAACAAGTAAAATAAAGACTGGTGGGGCTGCTTTAAGACACTACGTCCAATTTTGAGAGATCCTCACTTTCCTTAATGCTTCTACATTCTAAAAACAATTTAGATGATTCCACAAGAGAAAGAAACAGAATGGGATTCAGTTGATATACCAGATTCAATTTCTCATAAACTAAATAGCTATTTCACTGGACACGTAACTTCCTAACTAACGATTCTGGAATCGTTTAGGCACGTTCGTGGAGGACCCAAGGAGGAGCAAATGTTGACCTTTCAACTTCAGAAGCATCCCCTGATGGTATTTTTGTTATTTTCAACTTATTCTGGAATCCTCCCTTCTGAGAAAAAAGTCAGCTTTTGGAAAGAATTCCTGTGGACCCCATCGCCATCGCTGCATGCCCATCTAGCGAAAGGTTACGTTTTGTTTGCAGTGACCGCAGATGCTGCTGTGGGCATAGTCACAGACTGGAGAATTGAGACAACTTGAGATTTAATCCAATATTTAAAAATAATTACTATTCCCACCACTATTGCACTATCTCAAATGATATTTTTCCCTTAATTATGTAATTAATTGCCTCTGATTGAAAACACGTGGAGCACCACAGCCTCAGAGAGCAAGAGATCATGATTTTCCGTCTGCCAAAAAAAAACCTGGGAGGTAGACAAAATAAAAATCTGTGACAAAATAAATGTATCGCCAAGACTCAAGTATACTTTGTTTTTGCATGTAAACAAATATTCCTGTTTATGAGATTAATGCATCAGAGGCAACAGTGACAACTTCTCTGAGAGAGAGCAGGGGCCGGTGGTGCCTGGTGCTGGAGACGGGCGTTCAGGTGGTGCTCTGCCAGCTGGAACTTTCCGGATCGCCGAAGTTGTGGGTATGAAGTATGTGCAGCTGTAATATGTGGGTGGTCCCACATTCTTCCCAGAGTCTGAATTCAGCTGTAAGGCAATGACTCCCAAATGCACATCCCTAGACCAGATCACTATTCTGAGTTCCAACCAATAAATCCAACTGCCTGGAGGACCTTGCTCTTGGGATAAGGGCAGGTCCCTTCCACCACTTTTCTAAACTTCTGGTATCATGAAGTCTTTAAAAGCAGGGGCTCTAGAGGCTTCTGGGTGGTGCGGTCAGTCAAGCATCCGACTCTTGGTTTTGACTCAGGTCATAATCCCATGGTTTGTGGGATCGAGCCCCACATTGGGCTCCGTGCTTAGTGGGGAGTCTACTTGAGGATTCTCTCTCTCCCTCTCCCTCTGCCCCTCCCCACTGCGTGCTCTCTCTCTCTCTCATGTGTGCTCTGTCTCTAAAAAATAAATAAATAAATCTTAAAAAACAAAAAAAGCATGGGCTCTAGAGCCAAATTGCCCAATTTAAATCCTGACTCTTCTACTTTACAAGCTGTGTGACCTTGGCCAAATTACCTAGCCTCTCTGTTCCTTAGTTTCTTCATCTATAAAATGGCGGAAATAGTAATATGCGTCACAGAGTGATTTGAGAATTAAGTCAGTTAGTTTGTGAAAAGGGCTTAGAATACTGCCTGACACATAGTAAGCACTCAGTAACTGCCAAATTCTCTTGTTGTGATTCTTCTTCTTTGTTTCAGTGAATGGCTCCGGGAGTCATCCAGCAATTTAAACTTGGATCCAACTCAGGGACCAAACACTGACAGGCTCGGTGACCTTGGGCAAGTGACTTCACATCTTTGAGAGCCTCATTCCTCATTTGGGAAATGGGCTTGACAGAGATTTCTAATACGCACTTAGTGAGACGACCCGAGCAGAAGGCTGAGGGCTTGAGGCCAGAGTGAAATGAAGGTAAGCAATTGCTACTATGATCTTGGACTCTTCCTCCCCCTAGCTCCCATTTCTAATCATTTAGCAAATTTTGTTGCTTCCAACCCTTAAAAAACTCTCAAACAGCTCCCCTCTTCCTTGCAGTGCCTCCCACCTTTTATCTTTCATCTCCTGTTGAGCCTGGTAACCCAGCCTTTGGCTCTGTGGGCCATCTGCAGCCCTCCCCTGGAATGAGATTCTCAGGCATAAGGCAGTCAGATCCCTGCTCCCACCCGTCCCGGGCTTCCTTCTCTCACTTCCAGCATCCAGGAGGAGCTGTCTGCCCAGAAAGATGCCGCACCTGCGCTCTGTCCTGGCTCCAGCCCAGCTCAGCTCCCCATGTGGACACCCCACCCAGTCACAGCTCCCCACGCGGGCCCCTGGGTGCCACCACCCGTGCCCGTCCCCCAGGCATAGGAAACAGCAGGACAAGAGACAGAGGGCAAACCATGCAAAGCCGTCTCTCCAGATGTCTGTACTCTATGAAATTACCATTCTTTGTATGTGTTTGACCTGCCAAGCCAGCAATTTTTGTATGAGCCCATCTAATATATGGAAGAGAATACAAATTCTCCCTTTACTTTTGAGTTGAAATATGAGAATTCACATACTCTTTTTTTTTTTAAGATTTTATTTATTTTGGGGGTGGGGCGCAGAGAGAAAGGAGAGAGAATCTCAGGCAGACTCCCTGCTGAGCACAGAACCCAATCCTGAAATCATGACCTGAGCCAAAACCAAGAGTTGGACGCTCAACAGACTGTGTCACTGATGCCCCGAGAATTCACATATTCTTTTGAGTGTGCCAATGTTTGTCCTGGAGGCGATGGGAAAGCTTTGGGATTTTGCACTCGCTCCTCACTGCCATTAAGGTTATTTAAGGAAAAACACTGGTTGGTTGGTCCCTTCACTTCTTCTCTAGCAACTTGACAGACAGGACTAGCCCTGCTCCCTGCGCTCGCCCAGTTGTGCTTCTGCACAACACTCACTCTGTGGTCCCTGCCTTTCCGTGTGGGTCCCCCCTTTCACCCCTTTACTGTCTCTCCTCTGTAGACTCTGAAAGCAGGGCGGTGTCCCATTGGTTCCTATTTTCAGAGCCCAGCTCAGTTCCTGACACATGCAGAAATACTACATTATCAAGAGGCAAAGCTCATGAGTCCCCAAAATAAATCACATGTCACAGGAAAAACGAGCTGAATATCTGACTAAGCTTTTTCTTGAATCTATTTCCAGCTCTCTAAGATACACCCCTGAGCTGTAACAGCTACAAGAGATGGTCACTGAGGTCGCGGATGATGTAAGCCCTCGCGGGTTGATTTCACTGTGTGACGTACTGGTGGATGGCCGAGGAATACCTTAAAAGTGTTTGAAGTAAAAGTTTTCAACAGCTGTGAGTAAATAACAGTCTTGCAGACTATGAGGACCTACAGGTATAGCAGTTCCTTTGAAAACATTTCAGATTATCTGCACGTTATTTTTTTTCCACGAAGGTTGCAATGGGCTCTGTCTATTCCGGCCTCCACTGGTACTCCTGGGACCCGTTGCCCTCTTTGGCAACAGA
This sequence comes from Neomonachus schauinslandi, assembly GCF_002201575.2. Classification (NCBI taxonomy): domain Eukaryota; kingdom Metazoa; phylum Chordata; class Mammalia; order Carnivora; family Phocidae; genus Neomonachus; species Neomonachus schauinslandi. The sequence goes on from NC_058405.1 coordinate 5,557,222, forward strand.
ACTGCACCCTTTCCAAGGCAACACGCCAAACAGAAATCTTTTTTTATTTGTTTCTATGGTTTTGTTTTGGAAAAGTTCGGGTGTTTTGTTGTGTGTGGTTTTTTTTTTTCTGTACCTTTTGTCAACATTTGGGTTACAATAGCTGTGACAGTGGCCAAGCTGATAAGAAGGGAAAACCTTTTAAAAGTACAAACCTTGAGCAAGAAAGGAAATTACCAAATAGAGAATTTTCATTCTCCTCGAATGAAAAACAGCCTGAAATTAAAGCAGCATGACTGGAAGCCCGCTCTGTTTTTTTGTTTTTGTTTTTGTTTTTTTAACTGGCTTTTGAAGTCAATAAAGAGCCAATTCTGTAAATAGAGCAAAGCAATAGCCCTTCCTCCCCCAAGCGTCCCCCAACAGGAGCTCCTTGGCCCCAAGAATGCCATGAACCCAGTGGCTCAAGAATTGTTCTTCAAGTACCACTGTTCTTCTACAGTTTTCTGGCCCTTTAAAGAGACTCACCAATGAAGTCGGCCTTAAAATTGCAGCGCTTTTAAAAAAAAGTGCAGACTAAGCTTGATCAGGAATTTTGACATCTCTTGAATGGAAGGTCTACAAACGGACTTGTTCTTATTTGGAGCTGCGGAGGTGAGGACAGGGAGCACAGAGGGAGGTAGATCGAGTGCCGGGCAGGTGTAAAAACTTCGGCCAGTTAACTCTGTCTTTGTGGGACTCAAGGCTTGAGGGCTGGGCAGGGAGAGATTCCAGAGGTGGCAGTCCAACGATTCTTTCTTTGGGTAAGGAGAGGATCTTGGTGGTCCATCAAGGTTCCTTTAACTCAAAGACTCTTAACTTTGCTTCTTTGGACCTTCCACACCCTTCTTAGATTAATTACTTGACAATAAAAACCAAAATGCAAAGAAACACAGAGTAGTTCTGCAAAAATCAATTGCCCTGAGTAGTTCAGAAGATGGGTATATTAGATTTCACCTTCTGTCCCTGAGACTCTCACTTCCTTCAAACCCGGACGACGGTGAAGTCGCCGCCAACAACATCTGTTGAGCTGCTGTAGCAAGGGTATCTCACTCCTCAACTGTCTAACCTTTTCATAAAAAGATGCATGCTTGATTTTCAATTATTGTAGTTCTTCATGCTGATCCAGGGTGAGAATAAACTATATCCCAACAGAAGGAAATGGAGGCCATGTCCCAGCCACCTTTATCCAGCAGGTCTAGCTTAAAAACCATGAAATTTTGGATTTCTTAAGTCTCTTTTCAAGTAGATAAAATTTTTCAAGTAGATGGTTTAGCCAGCTCAGGCTGCTATAACAAAACACCATAGATTGGGGACTTAGAAACAGATAATTATCTCTCATGGTTCTGGAGGCTGGAAGTCCAAGCTTAAGGTGCCAGCAGATTTGGTTCTCGGTGAGGGCCCACTTCTTGGTTTGCACATGGCAGTCTTCTTGTTGAGAGGGCTATTTTAGTAAGTGAGCCTCCCAATCCTGCCTCCTGCTAAACTCTAAAGACAACATGTTTAAAGCTTATGGCTCTTTCAGTAGGAGGTGTGTTTCGTTCCATTTTGTTTTGTTTTGTTTTGTTTTGTTTTGTTTTCTGGTAGAGTTCTTTAACAGTAGACTTAAAGGTAAACTTGATTATACCTTTGTAGTTCATTCCCACATGCAAGGGATCGCATTTTCTAGAAGCTGGAACTCTTCATGTTCCACATCATTTGTCATCACAAAATGCAGCTTCATAAGAGGAAAATAGCTATGTTTTTTCAGGCAAGAATATGCCTTCAATGACTAGGCTGTGGTCTTTGAATCATGGTGATAAGGAAATTACTGTCTTCTATACTTTCTTATGTACTACGTTGTTTGCCAGGAAAATATCTGGATTGTATGTGAATAATTCAAGGTGTTATAGCCTTTTCTCCTCTTTTCTGATGGCCATACTCCTACTCCTCAACCACCCGCAGAAAAAAACTGGAGGGTGGTTATTACAGAGTAACCGTCTCACTGATTAGGGGAAAAGTCCGTCTTGGAGGATCATGGGATGCTGTGATCCATGTTGTTTCCCCACACCATGTTACTGAGTGACAAGATAAGACAGGACAGGAAGCAAGAGCTTTTGGAAGGATTTTGCCAGGCCCTAGGAAGGGCTTAAAGCCCCTAAAACTAGCAAGAATATGTTAAGTTCTATTTGGGGTAATCGGGGTAAACATCCAATTAAAGGATTTCTTGCCAGAAGTTAAGGAGTCAACACATTTCAGAGTTTTTTTCTAAGTCCCAGTGGTACCACCAAAGCAGTACCAGTATCAGAAAAGGCAATCCCAGGAGAAGGGGACCTTGAGCCCACAAACACTGAACAAACATCAGGTCCCAAAGCCGTGGCAATAATGGCTGAATTTAAAGGAAGAAGGTCCTTACGTTTATCTAGGTTTTGTTTGTTTGTTTGTTTAAGCACTTACTTTTGTATAGTAAAAAAAAAAAAAAAAAAAATCCCTGTTAAGAAATTGATTCTGCACAAATGGTACTGATTGATTAGCAAGGATTTTAAATATATTTTTTTAAGTAACATTAGATGAGTCTGCTAATACGTGTCCTAAAACACTCATGACTAGAAAGTCATCTTAACTGTAAGTACTGGGTTTTTTAACAGATGCGACTATTGTGGCAGCCATTGAGATGACCAACCTAGTGCCAAGAAAGAAAGACACTCTTTCTAAAGGGTATAGACACCTTGCAAGTAAAATCTTATTTTATTAACTGGCAGAATCACAAGTAATCAGTAGAGCAAAGCAGGAATGAATGTTGAATAGCTATCTCCATGTATGAATCTAAGGCACTCTAATCCAGTATTTATAGGAGAGAATATGATAATAAAGAAAATCATGTTTCCATAATTAAATTGTTATCCTTTGAACATGTTATTTAGAAGATTTAAACATAAAGTCATATTTTAAATATACTTTTTAAGTGATCTATAATTACGTGGGAAAACAAAGCATTGCAGCAAACATCCTGTCCTAGAAACAAAATGTCTGCTGCATCCCTGCTTAGAACCTGAAATAATTAATACCTCTGACCTCAATGTTGCAAAGTATTATTATTTCTATTTTGCCTATAGGGGAGTGTTTTGTGAAAACTTGTTTATAACACTGCAAGTGGCTATGTATTATTGAAACTAAGTAAGAAGTAGCTTGCTTAAGGCCACTCATAATAACAGTTCCAAAAAGGAGAAAAATTCAGGAGTGTCAGGCTATTAATTTTTAAGTTTATTTGGATAAAATAAATTTAAATATACATTATTTTGTGATTTAGTTAAGATTATCTATAGTCAAGCCTTTGCAATCCAACTTGAACTACTCTTCAACGAAAAGATATGGAATACAGGTTGAATGGGGGGGAAAATGGGACAAAAAAGATTATGATACCTATAATATTCTTCAAAGTCTATGACTTTAGATGCCATAGCAATGGCAAAGATAAAGACAAGATCATGAATGGTCTTGAAGTGGAATCATCCGTCTTAATGTTGATTAAGATCAAGATGACTTTTAAATTTATATAAGACTCTTATAATCATACTTTACAAATTTAAATTTATTAAATTGATCCGATTCATCACTAAACCTCCTCCTAAGCCTGTATTCTCTATCTCATTTGTTGGTATAGCTATCTACTCATACTTTCGAGCAATAGACCTAGACCTATCCTTGACTTCTCCCTCTCAACATTCATATCTTATCTCCAAAATATAAGCTCAATCTCTCCTTCACATCTGCATCAACACTACTCTTGTTCAGGCTCCCATCTTGTTAATCACTGCATTAACATCCTTACAGCACAAGGCCTCCAGTTTTGTGCACCTTAATTCCATTATTTTCAAAGTCACAGTCCATTGAATCAGAGCAAGGGAAGTTAGTTGGGTGGCCACAAAGCATACTAGCTGGATGTGCCCATTGGGGTATGGTGCTGATGAGCCATTTCTCCTAAAACTTTTTATGTCTTTCAATCACCTATAGGATAAGAACCCAACTCTTTGACATCCTAGTGAATCTTTCTATGACCTGTCCATGGATATCTTCTCTTTGTCCCATCAGGCTGATCCGTGTGCATTATTTCGGCGGACTCCTTATTTCCAGCTGGGCTCTGCCGATAGGGAGTACAGGCAGATTGGAAGAAAGGAACAGAGTGCCGTCAGACTACCTTCGCTCCAGCTCCCTCCCTGCATTCTCACCTCACCTTCCTCAATAGAGGACTGGTTCTCTTGTCAGGGTGGCTCCTCCACAGAGCACTCTCTGTCTCCAGAGTCTGGAGGACTTTCATGCCTACGGGCAGTAGCATTGCCCTCCTCACAGGTCGGCACTTACCTCTGTGGTTCCCTGGACTCTGGGCGCAGCTCGGATCATAGTGCCTTGATCAAATTGTGGAACCTGGTAACCTACTGCACTGCTGGAGACTCACTGCCAAGTTGGCTTCCTGGTCACTCCCTTTTGTTTCTAATGTTGACCCATCCTCTTTCCCCGCCTCTTGCCAACCCCCTTCTCTGTACTGAAGAGTTCTCTCCTTATGTGCTCTAACCCACTATCAGTGGGCCCCATAGGTGCATTCTTCTAGAACAACATCATTTCTCCATACTTAAGTTTAGGGTTGTGTGTGCTTAATGTAGGCATGTAGTATCTCTTCCTTGTACAATTCCAGAATCTATTTTTTGTTAAATCTTGGCATCTACACTCAGACAGTTGAAGTCATCATTCCAGAATCCCTCCACTTTCTCAAAGTGCTTTGGGCACTTTATCTCATTAACTCAGTTCCTGGTAAAATGAGATGAGTGTAGCACTTTTTCTCCCAAAGTTGGTATGGGGATTAAATGAGATAATTCATGTTAATTTCTCAGCCCAATTCCTTAAGTGTGGGCTCCCAATATCCTTGCTGAATGTTATTTTCTTTTTTTTCTATATAGGCAAAAAAGGAATTCTCGCTTCTTCTAATAGTGTCTAGTCATACTCTGTTCCACTCTTTTCATTGATACCAGGTTCTAGATCCATGTGTCTGATACATGACCATTCAAATTGGACTACAAAATGTTAAGCAAGAGTTCCACTCAGACGCCCCACTGTCAAAACGCCCTCACAAGATAAATCCTGCGATGGTCCTGCTGTGTGTTGGACACTCTACCTGCTGTGTCATCTCGCTGAATCCACACTAAATCTCCTGTGTACGGGTGAGCGTTAGAGAGAGTAAGGAACTCACCCAAGGTCATAAACGGATGGGGGGGGTGGAGCTTAGAGCTGAACTTTTTCTGACTGCGAAGCCATCTTTCCACAACATGGGTCCCCAGTTGAACATCTACAACTTGTAAAACACTGTCATGCAAACTGCAAGGGTTACATAGAGGAGAGTTTTGACTACTTCCCTAAGGAAGCATAAAAAAATTACTAGCTCTGCCAAGCTGGAATCCTAATCGGTAATAAGAGAGTTGTATTGATGAACCGTGAATATTACATTTATAAACTGTCACATAAATACTCTGTAGTTCTTTCCGAGTGTTCTGGAGGGAGCTGCACATGTGTGTATCTGTCTGCTTGGAGCCACCAGCATCCACCAGCATCTACAATCTTCAGGGTGTGTTCTTCTCTGGCTGTCGTGTCCTGCATCAAAAATGCAGTAAGCGCCTCCCTGTTGGCTTATGTTTGCCTAACACCTTTTCCTGATTGTGTTTAGAAAGGTCACAAGGGAGATCTTTGCTCTCCGACCACCAATAGAGCTAAGTTTACCGGAACTTATTCAATGGACAGGAGTCTCAGCTCTTGCCCTCAGCCCCTCCCTGTTCTCCAGCGCCTTCGATAGATGACTTGGCTGCGAATAGAGCCCATCTCTTCAGGCTTCTGTTCAGACAGTCTAATTCCCTACGTCAGAGGTTACCTAAGGAGCATAAACTCCCTTTCCCTGCATGACGCAAGAAGAATTTTGTTGTAGGAGGGAGAACAAACCCCAGAAATTCTGTCAGACCTGTCATGGTCCAGCGGGCAGGCATTTTAAGCGAGTGGGGAACGGAATGGGTCGGGCCACCCCTGGTGCCAGACCCTGCGCCCTGGGCCCTGGCTGCTCTGGCCTTCAAAGGAGAGGCAGCTCTGCTGACTCTCTAACTTTGGTTTCTAACTGAAGATTTCTGCACATCCCTTTGTCTCCTGATTCTTTTAGTGTCTCTTTTTTATCCTTTCTCTCCTGCTTTTTGTCTTTTTCCACTTTGTTTTCAAAGATAAATAATGTGTTGTTAAACCAAATTTAAAGGATGATAAGAGAAAAAAAGTTTAAGTTAAAAGAAAGAAGCCTTTTATGTTTCCTTGTGACTTTTAATCCATAGAATTATATAGTTTTGTGTCTTTAGTGGTCACCATATCCATAGAAATTGTGTTGTTTTTTCACTCAACATTCTTTAGTGAACACTTCTTCCTTCCCCGTAATGTTAGAATAGTGACTGTTTTCATAATTAGCTGATAGTCTATTTTGTCAAGATGCCTCTTCTTTTTCTCTCCTCCTTCCTTTAACGTGCTCAGAATCTCTGCTTTCATGATCTCTGCTTGAGCCAGGCGTTACGTTTGTCATAGCAACAGGTGATGGAAAATTCTATTGTAACTTTCATGTAGCTGATTTTAACTAACCTGGAGTTCACCCGTTTCTAGTCACAGACTTTGGGGCCATGTTAAGGACTATCAACGGTATGTGGTAAACATAAAGCCAGTACGATTTCTGCCTTAACCACTGTTGGAAAGCTCATATCGGGTTACTATTTCTGGTCCCCAAAAAACCATTCCAGGCAGAGGCCAATAAGGGTTATGGTTCATGATACCTTGTCAGCTACATAGAAGGTGGGGTGGACATGTGTTGTGTCAGTTATTTTAAAGCCTTTGCCATTTTTCACACTTGCACTCCACTTCTGGAACTCTCTCTCCTTTTTTTTTTTTTTTAAAGATTTAATTATTTATTTATTTGAGAGAGAGCGAGAGAGCAGGAGCGGGGGGGAGGGATAGAAGGAGAAGGAGAAGCAGACTGCCTGCTAAACAGGAAGCCCAATGCGGGACTCGATCCCAGGACCCTGGGATCATGACCTGAGCCAAAGGCAGATGCTTCATTGACTGAGCCACCTAGGCGCCCCACTTTTAGAACTCTTTAAGGCATAATTCAATTCCAGTTTTTTCTAGATTGGCACAATATTTCTGTTTCTAATTCTCAAGCAATTTTCTTAAGAAGCAACTGTATTTATATTTATGTGTCCAACTTGCCTAGAAACAGGAAGCCAAAGGAGAACAAACCGAGCTCTGTGATCAGCATTGTCTCCTCTCGCCATGGACCCACATTCCCTGTGCTTCTGTGTGTCACGCCACACCATCTAGTAATGCTCCCCTCCCAGGTTCTAGCTGGGTATTACAAACAAACTCAAGACTCAGGTTGTTCCATTCATATGGCAATGAAATATAAACCAACAAAATGAGCAGCGACATTGTAGTTAAAGTCTCACAATCTCTAATCCGTGAAAACAGGTTTCTAGAGTGAGAGGAGAAATGGCTAACTCATACACCAAGCTCGGAATTTATTTCTTTGTTTTGTGTTGTTTCCCAATACTATTCCTCAACCTTGCAATAACCCTGTCAAGTAATTTCCTACCACACCTTCCCCTAAGTGAAAAATAAGTATGGTAATAGAAGCAACCACAAACACAGGTTACATTGAAAAAATGTCCCATTTCCCCAGTCACCTGAACTGGAATAAAACCATTATTAGGACATAAGTGGGAGAGGACCCTTGATTTTTCAAGGTAAAATCATCATTTTCATGTAAACATAAAATGAATACAGGCAAAGATTTTATTTATCTCATTTATAACAGTGGAAACTAGCCAGATGTTAAAATCAGCTCAAAAATGAATTTAAAGAATAGACATTGAAGGAGCCAGTCAGGAGAGCTGAAATGAATTTATAAACAGATGTTAAACTGGCTAATATCCAATGGGGAGATAAAAGGCAGTGTTTGGGGTTGTCTTTTCAGTAGTGTAGATATCAGTTACATGTATTGGATAAAATTCATTTGCTTTGCTAAGGATAAGAATCATTTCCATTATCAGTTTTCTGCAACTTGACTTCCACCCGAAAGAGTTATAAAACAGCCTAGTCAACAAAAAGGTAATATCCTACACTCCTATAAAATAGGTCCCAAGAAATCTGGCTCGACCCACACTGCTCAATTGCATGGCCAATAGCCACATGTGGACAGGGCTGGTGCAGAACATCCCCATAGAAAGTTCTACTGAACAACACTGTACTACCGGATGACTGGTGCTCAACTGAAAGGCTGCCCAGTGCTCTCTGTTGTCCATTTCCAAATCTTCAACAATTTTTTTTCTGACAAAAGAAAATAAGCAACAATAATAGTGATATGGAGCAGGGTATATAAGGGAGTAATAGCTAGTATTTATTGAGTACCAGCTATATGCCAGGAATTGTATAAGCCCATTTGTATATATTATCTAATTGGGTTTTCACAATTTATATGTATTACCTAATCCAGTCCTTATAATAGTTTAACCTCACGTATTATTTGAGGTAACAAACTCTAAGAGTTTAAATAATTTGAGTCCTCAAAATTTGCATATATTATCTGATGAGTCCTCATAATAACTTAACCTCACTTATTAGATGATCCAGAGACTCAAGCAGATTAGAAAGATCTGCTTGAGACCATACATACAACTATTAAGTGGTTGAACCAGGATTCGATATCACATTTGTGTAACTCTTTAGTCTTGCTTGTTTCGTGGGACCAGATTGACCAGTCTATGTGTCTTGAAAGAGAAGTAAGGGTAGTAGATGCAGGTAAACACAGAGTACAGATAAAAAGTACAACCATAAAGAGACATCCAAGAAATCTGACCTGCCCACGTTGACTTAGGCCACTTTGTCTCAGTAGAGGAAAACATGGTGGCCTGTCTGCTGAAGGAAGAAAAGAGAAGTGTTTGCTCCAGCCTGCTCTGTGTCCAAGGATGTCACTGAGTCCATGCCAGAGCACGTTGTGTTCACGCATAGCACTAACTAACATTGCGGCATGTTCGTCACGGACTGTCCCTCTCCCCAGTTAGAACTTCCATTATGGACAGCCACATGCAGAAGAATGAAACTCGACCATTCTCTAACATCATTCACAAAGATAAATTCAAAGTGGATGAAAGACCTCAATGTGAGACAGGAATCCATCAAAATCCTAGAAGAGAACATAGGCAGTAACTTCTTTGACATCGCCCACAGCAACTTCTTTCAAGATACATCTCCAAAAGCTAGTGAAACGAAAGCAAAAATGAACTTTTGGGACTTCATCAAGATAAAAAGCTTCTGCACAGCAAAGGAAACAGTCAACAAAACAAAGAGGCAACCCACAGAATGGGAGAAGATATTTACAAATGACACTACAGATAAAGGGCTGGTATCCAAGATCTATAAAGAACTTCTCAAACTCAACACCCAAAAAAACAAATAATCAACTCAAAAAGTGGGCAGAAGATATGAAAAGATACTTCTCTGAAGAAGACATACAAATGGCTAACAGACACATGAAAAAATGTTCATCATCATTAGCCATCAGGGAAATCCAAATCAAAACCACACTGAGATACCACCTTACACCAGTTAGAATGGCCAAAATGGACAGGGAAAGAAACAACAAATGTTGGAGAGGTTGTGGAGAAAGGGGAACCCTCTTACACTGTTGGTGGGAATGCAAGTTGGTATAGCCACTTTGGAAAACAGTATGGAGGTTCCTCAGAAAGTCAAAAATAGAGCTACCCTATGACCCATCAATTGCACTCCTGGGTATTTACCCCAAAGACACAGATGTAGTGAAAAGAAGGGCCATATGCACCCCAATGTTCATAGCAGCAATGTCTGCAATAGCCAAACTGTGGAAAGAGCCGAGATCCCCTTCAACAGATGAATGGATAAAGAAGATGTGGTCCATATATACAATGGAATATTACTCAGCCATCAGAAAAAATTAATACCCAACTTTTACATCAACATGGATGGGATTGGAGGAGATTATGCTAAGTGAAATAAGTCAAGCAGAGAAAGTCAATTATCATATGGTTTCACTTATTTGTGGAACATAAGGAATAGCATGGAGGACATTAGGAGAAGGAAGGGAAAAATGGGGGGGGGAATTGGAGGGAGAGATGAACCATGAGAGACTATGGACTACGGGAAACAAACTGAGAGTTTTAGAGGGGAGGGGGGAGGGGGGATGGGTTAGCCCGGTGATGGGTATTAAGGAGGGCACGTACTGCATGGAGCACTGGGTGTTATACGAAAACAATGGATCGTGGATCACCACATCAAAAACCAATGATGTATTGTATGGTGACTAACATAACATAATAAAATTAAAAAAAAAAAAAAAAGAACTTCCATTACTCCAGTGGGGAATCAGAGAAGAAACACACTGACTTATAACATCCTGCCTGGGCATAGCTCTTCATTTAAGTTTGCTAAACACATGATTTCTAACCATGTGTACACCTCTGCCCCGTAACATCAAACCATCCCACACCAATTTGTAGGTGGCTAGACAACTTGCTAGGCACGCTTCCTTGCTTCTACTACTATTTTACTTTTGCAACTATTGGGCAGCATTGTACCATCACATGATGGACTGGCACACCAGATGCTGCCCAGCTCCACCCTGGCTGGCTGTGAGACTGCGGAAGTTGTTAAAAACTCTTTAGGCCTCTAAAATATCACCTCACACCTGTCAGAATGGCTAAAATCAACAACACAAGAAACAAGTGTTAGGGAGGATGTGGAGAAAAGGGAACTGTCCTACACTGTTGATGGGGATGCAAACTGGGGCAGCCACCGTGGAAGACAGTATGGAGTCTCCTCAAAAAGTTAAAAATGGAACTACCTTGTAATCACACTACTGAGTATTTACGCAAAATCCAAAAATACTCATTCAAAGGGATACATGCACTCCTATGTTCATTGCAACATTATTTACAATAGCCAAGATATGAAAGCAGCCCAAGTGACCATTGTAGATGAATGGATAAAGAAGATGTATGTGGTGTATATATATATAATGGAATACTATTCAGCCATGAAAAGAAGTGAGATCTTGCCATTTGTGATAACATGGTTGGAGCTGGAGAGTATTACACTAAGCAAAATAAGTCAGTCAGAGAAAGACAAATACCATGTGATTTCACTCATATGTGGAATTTAAGAAACAAAGCAAACAAACAAAGGGGTGGGGAGAGGAAGGCAAGCCAAGAAACAGACTCTTAACTACAGAGAACACACTGATGGTTACTAGAGGGGAGGTGGGTGGGAGGATGTGTGAATTAGGTGACAGGGATGAAGGCGTGCACCTGTCGTGATGAGCACCGTGTGATGTATGGAAGTCTTAAATCAGTATATTATACAACTGAAACTAATACAACACTGTATGTTAGCTAACTGGAATTAAATTAAAAAATAATAAAAATAAAATAAAAAACACAGAATGTGGGGAAAGGGACATCTTTCTACATGACTTGTGAGAGTGTGAACAGCTGTAACCTATTAAAGGGAAAACTGAATGCACTTTGTGATCTATCAACCCATTTTCAGAAATAAAAGTACCAAACAGCAAGAATCAAAAAAAAAAACAAACAAAAAAACCTTCAGGCTTCATATTTTTTGATAAAATATGGACAATAATCAAATTTGCATCATAGAGTTGATGGAAGAATTTAATGAGATAATATTCATAAGAAGATTAGTACAATGTCTCATATTTAGACCCAAGAAATGTTCTCTATTAGTGCTGGTATTTTGAGCCAAATAAATAATGAATATTGTTAAAATGCCATAATTCTCAATATTTGTATTAAATATCACTTCGTATTTTCAAGAGAGTTAGAGAACAGAAAGTTACGCAAGAGGTTGTGACCATTTTCGTAATACATTTTTCTTATGAATGTACCAGATGTCCCATATAAAACCATAAAACTGTCCCACACTGGTCACTGCACACAGTGAAAAAAACCAAAACTACCATTTATGAACTACCAGAAGCAATATGATTAAATGAGAATTTCTGCCGAAGAGCAGAGCTAATTTTCTGGCTGAGAAACACCTGACTTTTTGAGCATTTCAGTTTATTTTTTAACTTCCTTTCTACTGGGGGACAATGTGGATGTATGCTTTCTCTGATTTAGCCAGCATGGAAATGCCTTCTTTCTTTTTTCTTAGACATCACAGTACCGTTGCTTAGGCTGGAGTGAAGGCAGAAGGGGAAGTCGATAGAATGAGGAAGCAGTCAACCCAGCAACCAAGCTTTTGGAAACCATTGCAGGTATGGAGCAAAACAATGGGAGCCAGGGTAAGAGGTGGGGGCGGGTGGGGGGCGATTCTTGGAAATTTGATAGGAGAGCGTAGCTTGACTGTGGAGGTAAGTGCAATAGTCTATGTGCAATCCCCACATCCAAATGCGTGCACGAATTTACACACGCACGTGCGTGCGCCCACACACACATAGACGTGCAAATGCAGATGGGCTGAGAAGTTCCAGGATCCTTTCTAAAAGGAACTAATCTCCTAAAGCAGGTCAGCTGAAGCCCAGACCCCCAACCCTTGAAACCGGAGCAGACCTAGTGGCAGAGCCCAAGGGTGAAATCCTAGCACGCTAATCAGCCGCAGGATCCTGCCCTCCGAAAATTCTGTGTTTGCTAAACACCTCATGCCTGTGTACACAGCGCAGAAGGGGAATGCCTTCTCGTTTTCAGCCTTCTGGGGCTAATGTTCCGCATCAGTCGGCGCTGCCATCATGGATCCGACATTCTCCCTTCTAAATCCATATGAGTTTTCCTTCTTCATGATGCGAGCAAATTGAAATCTGTGTGCTAGTGATTTGCAAAATGTACCATGGTGCAAAGAGAGCATTCTGATTAGTCCGGTCCTGTTATAATCATTGGTTTTCCAGAAGTAATTCAGGAAATATTCTCAGAGCAACCTAATGCCTGCACGCATGATGAGACACAGGAGGATTTTGCAGATAGATATTTAATATACAAATAGTCAAGAGGAGCCCTTCCGTTTTGAGGATCCAGCTAGTTAATATGTGAGGACTGTTGCCAAGAAGGATGTAGGGTTCTTTCTCTCCCCAGAAATGCCTAAAATAATTGTCTTGTAAAGGTGAGAGGGTGCTTGAAACCAGACCTGCCCGCATTCCAAGCCCTTCAGGTAGCCTGAGAGTTTTATGGTAATGAAATCCTCCTTTGTCATTTACATTCCTTTAGTGGTTATTTATGCAAATGCTCAGATGTTTTACTACCTTGAAACAGATTTACCGATGAATAAATCCCTTCCTCCTAATGAAAACATTTCAGCCCTCCTAACCGGGAAGTCTCCAAAAGGATATTTGTTTGGGTGATTATAAACTACTTTGATATCCTGCTACACTGAGCTTTGGAAAATAAATAACTATATTATTTGTGACTGCCACACAACCGAGCCTTTGAGTAATCACATTTCCACTTAAACAAAGAAGCAGAGTGAAATCGCTATTTTAAAAATCATTATATGAAACTAACACAGTACTACTCGGTGGATTTAAAAATGAAACGTCCCCCAGTGTTTCTTCTGATTATCTCTCCAGAGTAAACAGGGACATCTCAATGCAAAGAAAAGAAAGAAAGAAGAAAAGGCTCATGCAGCTGTCTGTCATTCATTTATTTGGAATGTTCACCGGAAAGCCCTTCAATGATTTCTATACAGAGAAAAGGTTGCAGCACCTTGAGATCTCTCTCACCGTCAAAGGTTCCTGAAACCAGTTTGGTGGGGATGGTGATGGAACACAGAAAGCAGGCCTGGAGAACCATCCTCAGATGTACTAGAAAATCAGCAAAGAAGCAATAAACATTACAGTGACTTCTGGCTTACTCTCAAGCATGCAAGAACTATGCTTTCTGGTTTGGTAGAGTGTCAGAAGCAGATGTACGGTCCTGTGAGGGTCAGGTTCTTTCACGACGGTTCCAAATAACCACTCAAATATGTCTAAATGATGGGAAAATCACTTTATTTCTGCTTTTTCATTTTAATAGGTTGCCTCAGGAAAGCCTAGGGAAAGGTGTACTTGACTCTCACAGGAAGATTTCTTTCATTTAACAATTTGAACATGCCCCCTGGACTTGTGACCTAAATTCATGATGGCTTTGTAAGAAACTTCAAGTTAATCACTGACTTTTGAAAAGAGAGTGCAAACATTTTATTACATTTAATTTTATTTAAAATGTGTGATATGTTGGTTTGAGAGTTCTGAGTTCCTGTGTCTATCACAAGGAGCGCGTGGAAACGAGGCGCGACCTGGGTGTTTGAATTCAGTTTGCCCATGGCTGCAAACAGAAACCACAGAAGTGCCCCCTCCACGTGAAGTCCCACGAAGTCCGCCCTTTCCTAGGTGGGTGACCTTTGGCAGGTGTTTGACTTCTGAATTTCAGTTATCTCCTGTAAAAGGCGGGGTTATGAAACTTAACCAGTCATAATTGAATGAGGCCATCAATTAATAAAACAATCATCTATCAAAAGTTTCTGAGTAATTGCTAATTACCAGATACTGTGTCTGAAACACAGCTCTCAAAAAAAAAAAAAAAAAGCCATTATTAGAGGGATGTATTAACTTTTACCCATGTACATCTGGATCAATACAGGGCCAACTGCTACTCATAGACAACCACCTAGCTCAGAAGATTATCGGATTTCACTAATTTGGGCAAATTAACTCACCTTCAACTTTCAGAGGAGAAAGCAAGATTTTTTTTTTTTTTTTAATTTTGCAGATGAAACAGTGAGGCTGAAAAGCTCAAGTACATTTTACAAGGCATTGAAAATCTCTAAGAGTAGGCACGTAACTTACAGATACAACTTACAATCACCATTTTGGAAAAAAGCTTAATTTACTTTTGCTTTGCCGCCTGTAAAGTAGCATATAGGGATAATGTAATGGTTAAGCAAACTAACAAAAGGTTAATACAAAAATAAAATTTAATTCATTACAAGATTCCAGTAATTAACAAAGTAATATTCCTGTATCTGTATGACTTACAGATGAAAAGTCCGTTTCCATTTCCACTCCCACTGATAGTGCGTGACAGCTATTCTGTCCCTGTTTTGCTTTCTATGTGTCTGTTTATCTTCTTCAGTGCAAATCCTAACATCTGTGTCTTTCTTAGAAAGGCCTTCTCCATCTCAAGTTTATAAAGATAAGTTCTCTCTTTTCTTTACCCAGAGAGTTTTATTTCTTTGGGTCTAGATGTTTACTTGTTTACCTCACTGGACGTACGCTTCTCTCCACAGTGACTTGAAATGCCCACGGGACAGCCACCTGCGGCAGTGGAGTGCCTACCTTGAAGCCCCTAATTAATGGTTTCCCTGCATCTGTGTCCTGCATCTCCATCAGCTGCTACACTGTCTTTCGCCATCGTTCCTCTGGGCTGGCCTTGTCACTTTGGCCAGAGGAAGGGAGCTGAAGTGATGGTGTGCCCATCTCAAGCAGCCATTTGGGCTCCTCTCTGTGTCTCTCTCAACATATCCTGGATCAGACTGTCGGGGCTCCAGAGACCATGTAGAGAAGAGCCCACGGTCCTCGTCCTAGGCCATTTTGAACCGGCTTACAACCAGCCAACCTTCAACACGGTTGGCCCGCAGATTCATGAGCGATAAGAAATGCCTGTTATTATAAGCATCTGAGATTTTATTAAACAACAGAGGTTAACTGTTACCCCCACTCAGTTTTCTCATGTACATGCCAGTTTTCTGGACTTTATTGTGTTCTCTCGGTTCTGAGTATGTTTCTGCAGATTATATTTCCATATCATTTCCAATCTATTGCTGATTTTCTGCCAAATTCTTAGCCATGGACAGTGTAAGGTGTGATGAATACCAAACAATCCTCTGTTTGGTATGTCACATATTCTCCCACATCCCTTAAATGCTTCTGGGGAGGCTTTTTGCTTCCTTAAGTAAATTTCTGTTCAGTACCTCCTACATGCACAGGACCATACTAGATTCTACCGCAGATCAAAGGATGCGCATGAAACAGCATGCTGGGATCACTTGAGCTCTCAGCACTTCGCATACTGAGTGACTCTGCTAGAAAATAAAAAGATGTGGATGTCCTCTCCTACAGCAAAGCAAATATTGCTCTGATAACCAGAGGCAGAGAATCACTCTCTGGTTCAAGAAGGTGTGGTTGGGAATAAAAGTAGAATACAATGACAGAGAGAAGTAAAATCTCATAGTACATAATATAAGAAATGACTCAATAAGGTAAGGCTGTTGTTACCTTTCATGTGAAATACGAGCATCTGTACATAAATAGATTTTACGTTTTTCCCAAATTTTCTAATACACGGAAATGTGTGCTCCCTGAGATGGGAGGCCGCTGGGTGGTCCAGGGGCTGAACTGTGTTCTCTTTCCAAACTCAAATTTATATTCTCATCCTTTTTCCCATCTTATACCATAAAGGCAGACACTCAACTGTACTGGGTTTCACTTTATGTATTAATAAAATTGCATCATGTTGTGAGGTTTAATTAGATAATAAAGCACTTTGAGGCTCCTCCCTGATAAGCCTATGTAAGTGAAGAATATTGCTAATATAGTAATTATCACATGCACTGAAAAATTCCCCCCCCAAAATGTGCAGGCACACTTTAAAACCCTGGACAATCACATCAGCTTTGAGTATGGGAAAAAATAAGATCTGATGAGGACCTTCATCTTGGGATGGGTGAACTGTGTCATGCTCACTCGCTTTTTAAAATTTCTATTTATACCCCCTCTTCATTTAAATGTTTAATTAGGAAGGAACACTTCCATGCATTATAATTAAATGCAAGCACAGATTCTTCACCACAAAAGAGTCATTTTCCATTCAGTTTATACAAAGTTTTGTTTTGTCCCCGAATGAATCAGTATGAAAATTAAGCTGGTAGTCTGAAAGCCTTAAAAAGAAGTATAGCTTTCATAATACAAGGAAGATGAAAATGAATTAAAAATCTCAAAGCACATCCTTTTAGAATAATTGCATTTTATATTCTTGCAACCTTAAAGGTAGCTTTCCCAGAGAAAAGAAAAATGAACAAAAGGGTCTTTCATTCCAGTTTATCTTCTTTAGAAGCTGGAACCTTCTACAGCTGAAGTCCAATTTCTCACTTTTAATTGGGGAGCTTGTGAGGGGAAGACGGCCTGCAGGACAGAAAACAATCCTTGTTCTGATTAGTGATGGCGGGGGTCCTGTATGGGATGGGACGCTTGGAGGTAGAGAAGGAATCAAAGTTCTCAAGCTCCTGTGGTTCTTGAGATCTTCTGCAGACATTCTAACCTGTCCAGAGCTGCAGAATTTGGCCAGAAATCTTGTGCCTAAGAATGACTGAAGCTAAGAAATTCTTGTCTTCCCTGTTCCATCCTCACGCTGGTCTTCCGTGTGCCCAAATGCATGTGAAATGTGTACACGTGTGTGTGTGTGTGTGTGTGTGTGCGTGAGTGGAACCGTCTGTGTGTATGTAGCTGAAAGAATGAAAATTATCCCCTGGTTGATTTTGTGCTGAAAACTTTGCCCTTGTGAGATATACCCGACCTTCCCCTTCGGCATTGGCGTGTGACCCCCGTCTCACTCAATGACAGTGGAAGCCTTTCAATCCTGGTATTTTTATTCTTCTGTTAGAGAAGAACCTCGACGTTAAAGATTTCCCAACCTGAAATAGACCCCTTTCCTGCCCCTTGAAAGCATGGAGTGGGTGTGAGTTCGGATGGAACTGGACACAAGACAGCTCATATTTTACCAAAATATTTTGTTTGTTTTCAACATCGATGTTTGATTTTGGCATCAGTGTGTCTAACCCACTCGTACTGTTATCTAGAAGAGCAGATAATTCCAGGCTTTTCGGAGTGCAAATCTCACCAACACACAGATGGTGTCTTAATTATCGTGGTGTCCAGAAGCTAATATGTACGAATCTGTCCACCAGCATTTAAATGGGAGTGTTTTTTTCTTACCTAATTGCAGGGGGAAAAGACAATGGAAACCAGCAAACCATTGGAATAGAGAATCACAGGGCCACTGCCTGAGCCACTGCCATCTTGGTTGATTTTCAAGGAACTAGAAAGTTGAAGTAGAGCCAGACAGATTTAGGTTATGTTGAACACAAATTATGAACAAAAAATCGATGCAAAGATAATTATTTTTTTGTCCTTGATAATATATGTCACACCCTCTATTGCCCGAAACATGCACATCATTGTCCTGTGTAGTCACACGTGGATTTTATAAAACGTTTGCTAGAGATTTCCCTGGGGACTTGACTTCCGTCCGTTGCGCCCACGGAATCAAAGGGCTTACTTAACAAGCAGGCCTGCGCAGCCATGGAGCGCCAGAGACGGCCAACACACCCACTTGTGTGGAGGCCACTCACCAAACTCGCCTCCTTGGGGAAGAAAGGATGCAAGCCTTCTCTGCCAGATGCTGACTCCACAACACAGTTGCTGGGAAGTGTGGCCACAAAGCACTCTTCTGTGGCTATCTCTGAAGCATGGAGCAGCTCACCAAGGTTTCCAGGACCCCATCTCTGATCAGTGCTCGGTGCACTAATACCTAGGTCTCTGTGGATATGTGTTTACAGGCCACTTTTCCACGCATGGGGTGACGTCCTCCACCCTCCCTCACTGTGCTTTATCCCAAGCCTCGCGCTCCGTCTTGGTGAAGCCAGCCAGCGACTCTCTTCCCCTCCCAGCAGGTCTGCAGATCTGTTAACAGCAGTGTTTTTCTTGGTTCCAAAAAGGTTGCTATGGTTATGTGAGGTGTTCGCAGGAGAGGCTGATAGACTCATAGGCATTCTCTCTACTGTCTTGGTGACTTTTCTGTAAGTCTAAAATTATTTCAATAGACAATAATGCTAATTAATTTTTACTGATCACTCTGCACTAGACACCGTTCTAACGTATCTACGTGTAATCCTGTCTATAGACGTACAAGGTACACATATATAAGTACATGTATATAATGTAATTTCATTTAATCCTCGCAAAGTCCAAAAAGATAAGCGATGTTCTGCTCCTTTTACCGATGAGGTAACTAAGACACAAAGGAAGTTTGGTCACTTGCTCCAGGCCACACACACACACCTGGGAAACGCCAGAACCAGACTTGGGACCGCCGAAACTTCTGAAACTTTCCCCAGGTTTCTTTGCTCATTTTTAATAAGAATCAGTTCAGTTATGATTCTTCAGGGTATTACAGATACATGCTCAAGGAAGAATTTGGGTTCCCACGTCACCAGCCATTGAAGACACCGCTGAGATGCAGACTTAGCTGGAATAGCACACATGCAGACGGAGAAACCAGGGGCGCCCTCGCGTGGCTTCCTGGGAGACGGGATGGAAGAGCAGAGGCCTGCAGAGGGCAGGCCAGGCCCTTCACACGGCCTTCTTGGTGTGCTGGTAAAGGCCTCGTAACTGGCTCTCCAGAGGGGGTTAGCCGAGCCCTGGTTCATAGCATTTGCTTATTTTCGTGGTGAGACTCCTGCCATGGGTGATGTGGAGATACCAACATAGCACCTACAGGCCCACAAGTACCTAAAAGATAACAATTATCTCGTGAGCAGGTCTGCATAGACTCTAGCACACCACTCAATCGTCATTACAGGGGCCGTAGTGTCCTATTTCTGAAAGAGACAGAGAAGGAGAACGAGGTGGGAAATTCCATGAGATGCCTCACATGGATGCATATAATACTTGGGCAAACCTGGTGAAGAAAATTCATAAAGACAGCTCCTTTGGGGCGCCTGGATGGTTCAGTCAGTTAAGCGTCTGCCTTCAGCTCAGGTCATGATCCCAGGGTCCTGGGATCAAGTCCTGCATCGGGCTCCCTGCTCTGCGGGAGGCCTGCTTCTTCCTCTGATCCTCCCCCTGCTCATGCTTGCTCTCTCTCAAATAGATAAATAAAATTAAAAAAAAAAAAGACAGCTCCTCTTTGGGGGGTTGACCCACATTATGAGCCAATTCCCTATAGAAGATGGACGAAGTCACTCATGACAGTTTGGAAATCTGTTTTTCTCTGGCTTACCTTGTGAACTGTTCACATTTACATGGAAAGAAAGACGAGAGGCCATGTCACAATGTCACGGGGCAGACAGGAGGATCACCCAGACGTGCCATCTATAGGTTTGAAGGTTTTCTAAAGAAGAAGTTAGTAAAAAAGCCAGTGTTTTGAGCGTTTTCAATACGTTACTCATACTGAAGTGAAGATGTTAACATGGGGGAGAAAAGGACACTGATTTGGTGGGGAAACACCAACTTCACATCGTTTGCTTTTATTTCCATGTGTTGGGACATACGGAACATTCCAGGGCCAGTCTTCTGGACGGCAAGAGGAGCTCTTTGCATGTGGGGACGAGAGGATTTCCTGACAAGTCCAGGGATTCTACTTAGGGTAAGAGCAGAGGAGGCCCCTGAAGGGTGAAGCAGGGTGTGACACCATTGGATCTGCAATGAGAGTAACAGCAGAAATTGCTCAGTTTGGTCTATAAACCCTCCGACTATGAGCTGCAGAGTGGAAAAAGCCAGTTAACATTGAAAGCACATGACAGAGGCATTTTGGTAGGTGGTTAACTTCTTTCAGTAGGGGCTGGAGTAGACAGAGAACTAGCATACTCTGTAAAAAACCAACTATTATTTTAAGTACTAAATGAAAGTTTATATTTCCCAACTGAAAACCTGTAATATTGCCTTCATCTTCTAAGTATTTATTAAGTTTGTTTTATTTTTAAAGAAGGGTCCAGATTTGTAAGGCTTCATTAAGCCATTCCAAAGCTACAAACGGAAAGAAATGAATTTATTTAATTCCTTTGGAGGACACATAAAATCCACAGCTCCCACATGTGTCCGTTTTCCTACTCAAGCAGCATTTTAAAATATCTATTATTTAAGTGCTGGCCTCTGTTTATCAGATGGCAGACTGAGCCGATGGTAAGGCCCAAATCTTTCTTCAAATCCCATGGCAATGACAGAAGGCACAGAAAAATAAGGAAGAAAAAAAATCTGCAGCATTCTTAATGCAGAGCATAGGCCCATCGATGGGCCAGAAATTTTGAAGAATTTCTGAGATACACGATATCTGAGATTAAAAAGAAGACGGCTTGGTCAGCGTGGAACATTCCAGAAGTTAAAACAAAGCAGGGAAAGCAGAGCCTGCCAGTAACCTGATGTTTTGACAACAAAACACCAGAAAATCTCCTATAAAATCTTGTGGTGAGGGAGGTCTTATAATTTTAGGGAAAAGGAGCCATGAAGAAAAGTCCAACATATTTGACTTTATAAAAAGTAAAAACTTCTGGGAGGGAAAAACAAAGTTATTAAAAGCTATGAATGCAAACAACAATAACAACAAACAGAAAACATTTTTGCAATGTAGAAGACAGAAAAAGGTTTAATGTCCTTAATGCATAGAAAGTGTTTTTAAAAAGTCATCTTTAGGGGAGCCTGGGTGGCTCAGTCGTTAAGCATCTGCCTTCGGCTCAGGTCATGATCCCAGGGCCCTGGGATCGAGCGCCGCATCGGGCTCCCTGCTCGGCCAGGAGCCTGCTTCTCCCTCTCCCACTCCGCCTGCCTGTTCTCTCGCTGTGTCTCTCTCTGTCAAATAAATAAATAAAATCTCTTTAAAATAGTCATCTTTGGGGCGCCTGGGTGGCTCAGTTGGTTAAGCGACTGCCTTCGGCTCAGGTCATGATCCTGGAGTCCCGGGATCGAGTCCCGCATCGGGCTCCCTGCTCAGCGGGGAGTCTGCTTCTCCCTCTGACCCTCCTCCCTCTCATGCTCTCTGTCTCTCATTCGCTCTCTCAAATAAATAAATAAAATCTTTAAAATAAATAAATAAATAAATAAAATAGTCATCTTTAAGAAAGAGATGAATACTATAATAGAATAATGGGGAAAAACCAAAATGGTAAGTGGCAAAAGCATTCAAATGACCATAAATCCATTTTGTTTTGTTGTAATGCTCAACCTACTAAAAATCAAGAGAATTCAAAATACAACTCTTGAATACATGTATCTTTTCAACCTAGTCCCTTGACGAACATAACACTACCCAGTGTTGACAGGCATGTGGAAACACCAGGTACATGACTCTTTGGGAATGTAACCTTTCTGGAGAAGAATCTGGTAATAAGCGCTACCAGCCTTGAAGATGTTATGAATCTGTAAGTGTGTATATGACTATGATCTACTGCATGCATTTTGTCTATAACATCTCGTTTAATCCTCACAGGGAATCTTGAAGGAAGCGTGACTATGTTTCTATCGAGGAAGGCACTGCTAACTGGTGTGGTTAGTGAACCACCTCAGACCACACAGCCAGGACATGGACAAAGCCAGCCTTTGTCCAATGTATTCAGTTCACCTCAAGCCCACGCACATTCTCTTATATCCCGCTGTGTGTAACCTACATTCACACGTGTGTCCCACGTCTCTGCATGCGGCACGGAACCTCATGGCTTTGTTCCGGCAACATTCTCTGCTTTATTAACTCGAGACTGGGACATGCAAGGGTGGGGATAAAAGTGCACCCCAAAGCTGAAGCTCATCTGTAAAATGAAATTAAAGACAGACAAATAGAAAAGACAACTGTAGAAACCTAATGGGAATACAACCTAGCTTAAATCAATTTAAAGAGCAAAACTTTGTAAATGAAATAACACGTGCCATACATGATATGTAGCTTTATGTGTGGGGGCTGATGCTGTCTATAACGCTGCATAAATTGTAAAAGAGACACATAAAATATTCTTTTCAAATCACATTGTTTTTATCCCATTCACATTATAGGAATGTGTGTATATATGTTGATATAGTCTCTTGAATCTCTTACTGGCATTTTTATCACTATATTCCACCTCTGAGTGTGGTTTGAAGTGCAGTCATGCATAGGGGTCTCCTGCCTGGTGTTTGCACACGTGAGCTGCTCTTTCTCTCTTCTGCAGATGACCACACCTCAGGCCCTCATGTGGTGGCCCCCACATTGGAAGTGGAAATAAATGTCTTCGTTGTGTTAGGTCTGTTTTTTGGCTTTTTAAAAGATATTAGTTATTTATTTGACACAGAGAGAGAGAGAGATCTTGAGAGCACAAGCAGGGTGAGCAGCAGGTAGAGGGAGAAGCAGGCTTCCCGTTGAGCAGGGAGCCCAATGTGGGGCTCCATCCCAGGACCCCGGGATCATGACCTGAACCGAAGGCAGACGCTTAATGACTGAGCCACCCAGGAGCCCCGGTGTTGTGTTAGGTCTGTTGCATCAGTGCTTCCCCCAACACCTGAGCCCGGAGCATTCAGTCTGCAGATCAGCACAGGGAGGGAAGACGCTGTGAGAGCGAATGCGGGATGGGGGCCCTTGAGCATTCCCTCAAGCCTACTGGGGCCTGATGAGCTCCTAGCAGAACCAGGAGCTTCCTACCCAACAAGCCAGCAGTGCAGAGTTGTATCTACTTGTCAGCTGTCAGACTGGAGCTCCTTAAAGCAGGAACCATATCTTACTCATCTCTGCCTTGTCTTCTTTATCCCACCAAGGTGCCCGTCATGGATCAAAGGAATAAATGAAACTATCCAATGTCAAACTAGCGTAAATGACTTGAAAGCGCAGGTGAGCCTAGGGCTTCGTGTTTCTTTAATTACTGTCAAGAAGAAAGAAAGAAAGGAAAGTATACATATATATAGTTATTGTCACTTCATCATTATGGGACCAAAAAATATGCAACATACGATCATGGACGAATGCAGCCAGAACCGTCGTGAGTCCTAGAAACACAAAGCATAACAAGATGCCAGGAGCCAGAAAGGCAGATTTGGGGAACGACTTAAGTTGGGGGCTGTCGACAGAGGCACATCGCCTTGCTCGGCTGCCTTTGAGTCTAGCTTTCATGTAATCAACACCACAAATGATGGAGAGGTGATCCAATCTTTTTTGAGTAAATATATTTATGTGCAATAGTGGGACATTGGGACAGTGATTGATCCACGAAGTAAAACACAATTGGGGGAAGTTGTCAATGTCGTAATTAAACAGCAAAGGGAATCATCCGTTTGGAAGGTGGAAGGAAATAAATCTGTCTTGGGGAAAGGCACGTAATAGAGCTATTGAATGGCCCTGGGTCTGGGCGAGCGTGAGAAACACCATGGAATTCCCATGTAACCATCAGTGCAGATACTGGTCAAAGAAATACAGGGCTTTAACCGTAACATTGAAAAAAAAAAAAGCCCACAGATAAACTTGTTATCCTAAAATCGATGGTTTATTTGGATGCTTAATTTTTATAACAGGGACCAGGTATCTCTACACAGTGTGGATTTCCATACAGAGCAGGGGAAGGGTCTCAGCCAAGATGCTCACTTCGGCTGAAGAGCCATTCCAGTGATGACCACTCTTGTCTCGGGGCTCAGTGGACACGGGGGATCATGTGGCCAAACCCACGGACCCCTGCATGGCCGCAGGAGCAGCTCATCTGCGTACAAGGGGAAATGGGACACACATATGTTTCTGGGTTGCTGCCCATGGCACATTAGCAAATCAGCAACCCCTCACGGGCCACTAACAGTTTCCACTCATCTCGGCTGGCGTGGGTGAAATATCACAGCAATTATAAAACTCAGGATGCTGGGTAGGAGAACTTTAGGAATGGCTCCAGCAAATTGCTTCCATTTTTCAGCTCACAGTGAGAAGAAAGGCAGAAAGAGAGAGGTAAAAAAGAAAACAAATGAGCATGCCTAATACAGGCTGTGCATTCTGCGTGTGTACATATATAAATATATTAAGCTTCCCTTTTGTGCCTTGGAGAGAAAAGAGCAGCAATCAGCAATTCAGGGACAATCAAATAGATTAAAGTGAACATCTTATATGTCTCAGAGGAGTCAGCAGGAACATCTTTATCCCTGCTCAGCTACCTCCACTCCACCCTGGGTGAGGGAATATATTTTATTAAAAACATTTCTTTTACCTGGAGGTCCTGTCAACGAACAGAATGAAAAGAAAAGAAACTGAGTATTCTTTGTGTGCCAAAAATAAGCTAGTTAAGAAAATGTTATTTTTTTTAATAGGGGGAAGGAGAAGAGAAATGAGCTCAGATTTCCCCCTTGTGAATTTCAGCGGCATGTCTGCTTCCTCCACAGACTTTCCTTTAGTATTCAAGACAAGTGTACTCATCAAAAATAAACTTTGCACTAAAAATAAGTAATTCGGTTTAATTTTTTTTTCAAAGATACCCAGAGCCTCTTACTTGAAAACTTATTTACTGGTACAACATCGAAATTGCTTGATCTTACATTGTACTAGATAGCACGCATTTTGCAATGTACTTTTATTGACAAAAGAGTCAGATAATACATTTATTTTTTTAAAGACGTTCTTTTTTTTTTTAAGATTTTATTTATTTATTTGACAGAGAGAGAAAGAGGAATCACAAGTAGGCAGAGCGGCAGGCAGGCAGTGAGGGAGAAGGAGGTTTCCTGCTGAGCAAGGAGCCTGATGTAGGGCTCGATCCCAGGACTCTGGGATCATGACCTGAGCCGAAGGCAGACGCTTAACTAACTGAGCCACCCGGGCGCCCCCAGATAATACAATTTAATCTAATATGATCCAAGATATGTTGATGTTTGTACTATAGCTGTCATGTTTTAAAACGTTGGCTGGGTTTTCTGAAGATCCATTGAAGTCTAAGCTTTAGAAACAAATAGACTTCCCTCAAAAAAGTTAAGGAGATTCTGCTTTGAAGCTGGGTTCTCTTCAATAGCAATAGGGAATGGGGCAATAAAAGACCTTTCATTTATTTTACCTTGTATTTGTCCTTTTGGAACTTTCAATTCCTGAGCATTATAATATGGCAGTGAGTTATAATTTCAGATTTCATTATTTTAACTAGTGTTTAAATATCTAATTGTCAAAAAGATAAACATGGACACATTAAATTCCATTTTCTGGAGATCACAAATACTTTAAAAGGGAGTACTACTTTACAAATTGAAAACTTGTGACATTTTCTCCAAATTCTCTTAACCCAAAGGGAGTCCCTCAAAAGGCAGATAGCCAGCTGGGATTTTCATAAATGTTCTTTCTTATGCAAAGTCAGCTTGGGATTACTGGAGGAAAGTGCATCACACTTTGCACATCTGGGCCTTGTGAACAATCAATTTAAAGATGGTGGCTGAGCAGACGGTCATGGAATTCCATGACAATTGTTTTTCCTGATTTATTTTCCTCACTTGTGAAATGGGTGTGTGTGTTGGGGGCCTGGGGGGTCATTCAGCAGAAACTAGCCCGAACGTCCTTGGCTCTTCCCATGGTGCATGCTTTCTTTTAGATGTGAAACCCGTGGTTTAATGATTTCATATCAGTAGCCCAGAGTGAAGATGAAGCAGAAAGAAGATCCAAGGCAGCTCTCTCTGACCCCAAAGACTCTGAGTTTGTGCTAGACCTTGCTTCCTCTTCATCAAGTCTGGGCCCAACCTCTCTGAGTTGCCTTTATAATCCTTCCTTATTTTCTGGTCTTCTGCATTAGGCACAAGCTACCTTTGTTGGTCAGTCTTCCATCTATCCCACGATTACAAGACTTCAAATGCATATCCATCCTCTTTGGGACAAAGCTTCTATAGGTCTTGTGACTCAGCAAACTGGATTTCCCTCAACAATTATCACATTTCTGGAGCAGAATACATTATGCAAGACTTGATGATTACTTGCTGGTCATCTGTGTTAATTGAATCTACTGAACCCACTGAAGTGAGAGACAATGACTTTCCCCGCATGGTTTTCCTATAGCATCTTCAAAAATAACCAGACATCCTATGTGGTTAGAAGACATTTCCATGTGTCCTAATGCTTAAAAAAGTTCTATCCCTTCCATGTGCAGAATATTCTCTCTGCTCGTTGATGAATTAGCCAAAATAAAAATCCACGCAGGCCTGAGCAAGGATGTAGGGAATCAATGAATTCCTCAGGAATTCATGGGAATATGATTGCAATAGACTGAATGTTTAAGTCCTCTCAAGATTCATATGTTGAACCCGAAATCCCCAATGTGATGGTGTTAGGAGGTGAGGCCTTTGGGAAGTCTGAAATTAGGGTGCCAAAGGGATGGTTCCTTCTGGTGTCTCTGAGAGAGATTCTCTCCAGTTTCTAGGGGTTCCAGATAGTCCTCGGCATTCCTTGGCCTATAGGCATGTCCCTCCAATCTTTGTCTCCATCTTCACATGGCTTCTCCCCATGTCTATGTCCTCTCCTCTTCTTATAAGGAATCATTGGATTTAGGATCCACCTAAATGCAGGATGATCTCACCTTCAGATCCTTAACTTCATTACATCTGCAAAGATCCTCTTTTCAAGTAAAGTCACATTCTGAAGTTAAAAATAGACATGAGTTTTGAGGGGGCAATATTCAACCCACTAAACACATATACACACTCATACGTATTAGTGAGCGCTCTTCCAGCAACAGAGCCAATGAGATATAGAGATATAGACGCAGATCTATAGGAAGAGAGAGAAATTGCACATATTCATATATATATGTATGTATATTCACATATTTATATTTGTATATTTATTATATGGTATTGACTTACACGATTATGGGGGCTGAGAAGTCCCACCATCTGGCGTCTACTAGCTGGTGACACGGGAAAACCAGTACTTATTTCCAGGGCCTGAGAGCTTTGAGATGCTGTATATTCCAGTCTGAGAGCCAGGAGTGCTGAGGGCAGGGGAAGATTGATGCCTTGGCTAAGCAGTCAGGCAGAGTGAGTCCAACCTCCCTCCATCTTTTTGTTCTGTTGGGTCTCTCAGAGGATTGGATGATGCCCACCCACTTGAGGAGGACTGTCTGCTTTACTCAGCCCACCAGTTCAAATGCTAATCTCTTCTGGAAACACCCTCACAGACACACCAAGAAGTAATATTCAACCAGCTATCTGGGCCTCCCTTGGCCTTGTCATGTGGACACATAAAATTAACCATCACACATACATACGTGTGTTAGACATGTTCCTGTTGTAGGTGTATGGAAATTGGAAATCTGTTTTTTTTTTTTCTTTTTTAAGTTTGTTTCTTTAAAAATGGCATCTGGCTAGCCTGGTGATAAAAAAGTCTCTCAGATATATAAAGTTTGAAGGAAAAACTGCAGCTATTACATTTTAATGTGTTTGATTTTATATTGTATTACTTTATTTCTTGATACTCTATTTTCAGGATCTTATTTGGAATAAAGCAAGCAGAATTAAAAAGAGAGTAATACAATAAGTGGATGGCCCTGCTTATTGATTAAAATATAAAAGTCTATTAATAAGAAGGCAAAAGTCTTTTCAATTTCAAAAACACATTAGTAGTTGAAGCATATACACATTTAAAATTGCTTTAAAAATAGTCTAATATGCTATTGACCTTTTACTAATATAAAATCTGCATACAAGACTTGGGCTCTTCCAACTGCTATACAAATATACCGAGTGACTACCCATCCATGGGTTCGTTTTGTGAGATGTTTTTAGAGCAAAGGGTAATCTTGTACCCCCGGGGACATTCGACTACATCTGCAGACATTTCCTGGTTGTCACGACTCGGGGGAGAAGGCTGTGTGTTATTGGCATCTAGCGGGCAGAGGCCAGGGATGCTGCTAATCACCCTACAGTGCTCAGAACGCGCCTGGAACCACCCACCACAAAGCTCCATCTGGCCCAGCTGTCAATAGGTCCGAGGTTGAGAAACCCTGTTTTAGAACTACACTGAATGATCATGCTGTTCCAGCATTCTCTTCATCCCTGGCATGACCAGTGCCATCTCTGACTGAGATCTCCAAACAAAGTATGAATTGCTCCCAGATGATTGACTGTACATAAAGCTTAAGCTTCATTTCCACCTTGACTTTAACTGGTTTTTATTGCAGGCAAGACCTCAAGCACGTGGGCTGTGCACTGATCAGGATTCTCCGTGATCAGAGCACTCCCTCCTTCCCCCGGGTTTTAGGATGCTGGCTATCGGCCTGTGGTTTGGAGTCCTAAAGCCTAAATCAGACTCGGGACCCACCATTTCTACTTGCTTGCCTGAAGGCAAGGAACATGGTTGGACATCATGATGTCATGGTGGCATTTGAATCATGAAGGCGATAATAGTATTTACCTTAAGTATTTGGAAATATGATGCTTGTTTTCATTTGGATCAACCAGTGTGCTGTCCTCTCCTCCCTCCACTCCTCCTGCGGACTGGCTTTCCGCTTGAGCCCCAAGCTTGAACTTGGCCAGGGGGCCTCCATAAAGTTCTTTGTTGACCGGAGGAGTAAAAAAAAAAAAAAAAATGGATTCCACAGTGCTTTCCTGTGTGTGTGCATGTGTATTTGTGTGTGAGTGTGAGAGTGTGTGCAACCGTGTGTGCAATTACCTTTGATTCCTTCTCAACAACCTTGTGAAGCAGACAGGTAAGGAGCCGAGTCTTGAATTTTGTCTACAGGAAATTGGGACCCATGGCATTCAATCCACTCATCCCCAGTTGGTCAGGCAGCCCAGAACCTCTGCTTCCTGACTCCTAGTCCAGGTCTTGCTCTTGACCCACAACCTCCTACGCCTTCCTGGGCTGTGAGCCTGCATGTTTGCATGCTGGAAGGCAGTGATGGATTCAAGCCCTATCCGAGGGGCTATGTCTGGCCAGTAGACTCAGACACACCAGGTTCAACTCAATTCATATCCACTTGGAAACTGTTTAGCCAACAGAGCGAAAAGCTTAAAACTATCCAAAGATAGAGCATCTGTGTCACCTAATCACTGTCTGTTTTACACTTCATGATGCGTGTGAGTAATGAGTGTGAGGACTTCAGCATCTCCTTGGATCGCTCGTTCTTTCGTTGCTCCCACCTTGTTACAAACCCGCCTCTGAGACAGCTATTATTAATTGCATATTGTTTTGTGTGTCTCATGTTTCATTTCACTGACTCCTCTCTTTTTCCCCCCTTTGGGTTTGCAGATCCCTGCTGATTGCAATATTTAACCATTTCTTCACAGGGATCTTTTTAATCCTATTTAATCCTGGGACACGAATTCAAGTTGATCAAATTGTTTGCTGCAGTCCCGTCAGCGTTTCTGCATTCAGAAACTGCTTTTTGACTCTGTGGCAGTAATACGGATTTTCCCACATGATCTCTTGGACTCCTGCAAGCCCACTCTCTCCCAGCTTCTATTGTGTTAAGCAAACAACCACACCGCACTGGCGTCCTACTCATTGTTAACGCTAAAGCAACAGGATTTTCTCCAGTTCACTGACAGCCAAACCTGTTGTTAGCAGAAAACCTCCAGATGAAAACTGAAAAGAATCATACAACCCAGAAAAAAGATTAGCCTTCAGGAAGTCTTTGGGTTTTGCCATTTTTGTCAAGACATCCCCGAGGGAGTGGAAAATAATAAAGTAAAATCTATTTCTGGAATGAAGTCTATTTCAAAACAGAGTCTATGAACTTTCAAATTTGCAAGACAGGGCTTCTCAAAATAAGAAGCACAAAACTGGGCTTTATGGCAAACCCAAGGGGACCAGAAGCAATTCAAAACAAGGAATTTAGGAACTTTTAATTGCCTCATTTTCAATTCAAACAGCAGTGTAAGTATTGATATTAAGCTATAGCTCAATTGCACATACCGATCACCCAGTTTGCTGTGACACATGAATCCTCAGAGATTCATCATTACACAGGGATTTCTGTCATTTCAGATGAATTTTCCACCTTGTTGGAAACAACATGCTGTACCTCTCTGATCTTCTCTTTTTCTGGGCTTCTATCTGGGGAGGCTGATTTACATTACAGTGTTCTGAAAAAAGCCTGGGTAGGAAGCAAACTTAGTAGCTTTCATATTTAAAAAGACATGGTGTAAAAAGCTTTTTCTAAAAGCATATGACATTTGTTTACCAAAAGGAATACAAAGGCGTTAGAAGCCAAGATTGGAATTTAGGGAAAATCTGAAGTTTACAAAATTAGAAAACAGATAAATAAAACTGGCTAAGGAATTGCCACGATGTATGCCCCAGCCCCAGCTGCTAAGATGTCAAGCCAGTTCCAGAGATGCTGGGGTGCTTAGTACCCTTCTCCAACTAGAGAGCTCTACTAAAACGGGCACTGGTGTGCGCCCTTCTGGCCCATGCTAGCTCCAGGAGCTCCATGAACAGAGGGGGCAGGAAGCAACAACACCCCTCTCTTGTTCAGAATCATGAGGAATGAGCAAAACATTCCATACAGGTCTGTTTGTATATTAGAAACAAAGTATTCCATAATAGTCTGTTTGCATATTAGTTATCTGTTGCTGCATAATAAATTATGCCCAAACTTAGCAGAATAAAGAACAACCACTTGTTATCTTACTGTAATAGCCAACTTTCAAAATGGTTCACAGGGATTCCCACCTAGGGAATGTATTATAAAACCAGCAGAGGGCTGCCCGGGTGGCTCAGTTGGTTAAGCGTTTGGCTCTTGATTTAAGCTCAGGTCATGGTCTCAGGGAGGCGAGAGCCCTGTGTCAGGCTCCTCGCTCAGCGGGGAGTCTGCTTGAGATTCTCTCTCTCTCTCCCTCTGCCCCTCCCCCCACTTCATGCACACGCATGCTCTCTCACTGAAATAAATAAATAAATATTGAAAACCACCAGAGTCTGCCCTCTAAGAATTATTAACCTTCCCCCACACTCCCCCAAATCTCATCTATTACAGCAGCAACAGAGACTCACATTAGATAGAGGATCTTGGAATCCAAGTCAAGCTCGGCCACAAGCAAAGCTCTTTGAATGTGTTGGCTTGCTTACTGCTCCTCCCTATCCGAAGACCCGCCACTGAAGAGACACGTCAGCTGTGCCACACGCCAGTATGTAAGCGTGAGACAGACTTAAGCACCCAGTGTACACACCTCCCCTTTTAAAAATGACCGAACAGAGGACACACAGGAGGCACAGGTCCATGGTGATTTTGAAATCTAGCAGGTGTGTGTGGACAGTTCCTTGATGAAGAGTCAAGGTCTGGGAATAATCTCCATCCACAGCTCGTGGCTCTGCCCTCCAAGCACTTGGTTTTCCTCTGGATTAGTCTTTCTTTTCCATGAAAGGCAGCTCATGTTTTCAGCGGAATAGTTTTCTCAGCCTGCTTCTTGCTTGTAGCCAATTTTGGGGTTCTAGAGGTCTCTTCGATGCTACTGTTTCTGTCCCTTGTAGTTCAAGCAAGCAATGTTTTTGCCAATAAAATTCTTTGAAAAATTTTGTGGGTCTCCTATGATCCCTGCAAGCATTCAGTCCTTTAGAAAAAGCCATAACCACAAATCTCTTGGAGATAAATATTTCTCTACCCTGGACATTCTCTGAGACTGGTAAGAGACAACACTTTTAAGATTTTCAGAAACCTTATTTTCTGAATGGCCCTCTGAGGCATGGATTAGGTATTTCTGCAGTCTTAACAGAGGAATTTACAGCCACACCCTTGGCTAGTTCTTCACATCATGCTTCCCTGGCTGTGCTCTGGACTTCATCTTTGCCCCAAAGCCATTTTTAGCTTTGGCATCATTTGATAGACAGTCTGGGGTTTTCTAAACAGCAATTCCTGTGTCCTTGAGGATTCCAGAACGTCCTCTACTGTACCTTCTTCTGCAAGCAGCAAGCAGAAGCCAGGTAATGCCTCCGAGCCCCCACTGCCTGGACAATTCCAGATCCAAGCCCACATTTAAGGTTTTTGTTATGGCAATACCCCACTTCCAGGTACCACATTCTGTATCAGTTACCAACAGCTGGATGACAAACTGCCCCAAAACTAAGGGTGCTTAAAATAAAGTTGATCATCTATTATCTTCTATTTTCTATAGCTCAGGACCCTAAGAGCCCCACAGGTGGGTGGGTAGGTTCTGGCTCAGCTCAACCAGAGTCTCGCCTGTGGTCATACTCAAGAGGTCGGCCAGGGCTTGACTGGGACTGGTGGGTCTGCCATTTTGGGAGGCGGTGCTGGTTGTTGGTGAGAAATCTCAGTTCCACGCTGTGACAGCTTTTCCAAGAGCTGAGAGGTTACGCTTGAGACCTGGCTATTGATCCGAGAGAGAGATCAAGGCAGAAACGATGCTGTCTTTTACAACCTAGCTTCAGAAGTTACTTACCACCACCTCTGCCACATTCAGTTTGTTAAAATCAAACTTGTAAGTCAGGCCCATGTTCAAGGGGAGAAGAGTTGGTCTCTTCCCTTTGTAGGAAGAGTGCCAAAGGTTTTGTGGACATATTTTAAAAGTACCACAGTACGCCTTTGAGACTGCAAGTAAATCAGGATCCTGGGATACCTCCAGAACTATCCAGAAATCCTCCACATCCTCAGGATGAACAAGACCAGCATCCTTAGGAAAAAGGAAAGCATTAGGTTTACCTCAGTCCCAAGTTAATCTCAAGGGCAAGTCAGGAGAGCAGGGCGCTTGCAGAATCAGCCTGCAGATTTGGACACAGGAGCTGGCTTAGCCTCACAGCCTCGCGGCAGACTGACCAGAGCAGGTGTCTCATCGGGGGACAGTCGACAGTGCTGGTCTGTCCTACCAATGCACTGGTCTCTCAGGCCCTCAGAAAAAATGCTAGCCCACAGAAGCAAGCAAAATGGTTTGTAGAGGTTCATAAAATAAAATTTCTATAGTTGGAGAAGAGAGAGAGAAGTAGGTGTGATTTTGGGGGGCCACTACTTAAAGCTCTCTGTGTAATACCAGTCAGTGTAAGCACTGCACTTTATAATTTCCAAAACAGTTTCACACGTATTTTTAAGTTAATAAGCAGTATTTCTTTTGATGCCATCATGGTGGATTGCTGGGTAACATAATATTTGGGTAGCTGCTTATTTGTATGGGTCGGAAGGGAAGAAATTAGAGCTCATTAATATTTTATGACATAGCCACAATTCATATGAACACTGGAAAACATCTATGAATAGGGCAACATGCATTCACATTTGATACATACTAGCTATTTCAATTCCATACACATGGAGTGTGGTCTTCAAGGAACACAGAGTCTCTTGGAGAAGGTGGCAGTAGGTGTGGTGTCTATAACACAAAGCTAATTGTCCTTATATTCGTAGCAGAGGAACCGACAAATGGCTGGGAAAGCCTGACATAGGGAAATACTCTTTTCGACAATACCAAGATAGTTCTCAGAAATCTCAATCTTGGATGATGGATAAGATTTTCTTTCAAGAGATGAAGAGAGAGAAAGACCACCTTCGTGAAGGAATCAAGCTGCAGGAAAGATCTGGAGGCAGCAGTGAGTTCAGGGTGTGGTTTCGAAAGTGCAAGGATCCACAGGACAGGATGTGACAGACGAGGCAGGATGAGGTCTGAGTTGGGATGACCCAGATTCGGGGAGGGTGTTGTAGGTGGAGTTCTGAACCCCCCGACTCACCAATGGGCCCATGCTTTGTTGAAGGCAAAGGGGAATGAGGGCAGAATCCTGAGCAGGGAAAGGAGACAATCAGGTCTTCATTTAATGAACCCTTGTTCATCATCATTCCTCCACGTTAATACTAGGTGTGTACCTTTATTGATCTTAGAAGCAAATTAGCATCTGCTCGACTTCCTGTGAGAATTTAGTGTATTAATATGTGAGAATTAATGAATAAGGCAAAGAGCTAGAAGAGCTTTGGCCCAAACATAATGAAGGAAAGTATTTGGAAACACTCACACATGTGAGGATTCTCTAAATCCTTCCACTTAATTATAATAACAATAAAAACAAGAGCAAAGGCTCATTCTGTAATCCACATGTAGTGTGGAAAAGAAGAAACTAATCTTGTCTTTACATTCCAAGACAATTGCAGAATAGGCTTTTTTGAGAGGATCTATTCAGGCCTCTCTCTAAATTTAGAGTTTGCTGCTCTTCTTCAAGAGGTGTTAACATACCTTATTAAACAAAATATGCCAGAAAAAAAACAAATATAAATTTCACTCCTTTTCCCCTTTGATGTCCATTTTTCTCCTGGCCCAGGACGCATGTGGAGAGGTTTCCTGAAGCTCCCCACACAGGACAGCATGTTCATGGCTAGTGTGGGGTGGAGTGAACCTGGGGGCCACCTTGACCGTGGGCAGGTGATTTCTGAGATTCTGAGATGCTGGAGCTCAGAAAAGATAGGCAAATAACTTCTTTCTTCAAATGCTGTTCTTTTTAATTTATTTTTGTGATGGGGCTTACATTTTTTTTTAAGATTTTATTTATTTATTCATTAGAGACAGAGAGAGAGAGAGAGAGAGAGAGAGAGGCAGAGGGAGAAGCAGGCTCCCAAGGAGCAGGGAGCCCGATGCGGGACTCGATCCCAGGACCCTGAGATCATGACCTGAGCTGAAGGCAGACGCTTAACGACTGAGCCACCCAGGCGCCCCATTTTTTTTTTTAAAGCAGAATTATCACAAAGTGATCTCTAAGTAGTTTTTATTAAAGCTAAATTAAATGTGAAACAGAAAGCTCCAGAATCTAACTCATTTTTTCAACCAGTGTTCCCAAGGTATTTATTGTTGAGTGATGAGAGGCTGGGGGTGGGGAGGCTGTACAGAAGTGTGCTGAGGTGGGGGGCAATGTGCCTTAAAAAAGCAGATGAAGGAAGCGGGCAGGATCAGAGTAGGCTGGAAAGCAGGCTACTGTCCTAGAAAAAAAAAAATTTTTTTTTAAATAGAAAAAAAATACTATTGCAAGGAATGTCGTCAAACACAGGATATGACATAGCTTATATGGACTACAAATAAGATGTGAAATGGGCAAAATACCCATTTATTTTTTAAAATTACTGTTTTAACACACTGATCAAAATGTGGATTGGGAAATTAAATGTAGAATGTAGAACTAAAAGAGGAGAAAAGCATAATATTAAATTACCCTATTTCTAAACATAGCCATCTGTTTTTTTAATTGAAATTATATACAAATAATTCATGTGGTATTTAATATGAAATGAAAAAAGTCCTCTCTGAATTCATGACATCAAGGTTTAGTCAATTGTGTTATTATCAAAAAGTAAAATTTTTTTAGAATACATACTCAATTGGAATAAATTATAGTGGATTCAACTCAAACCTTAAAATCTCTAGAAAGATGAAAACCTAGGTTTTGGAATCAGTTCCTCCCCCACATCGCAAACCTGCTTTTTTGTGCTCCCACAGGTAAATGTGGGGTAAGTTCTCTGGAAGAAAAAACAGCCCATGCGGGAGGCTACATGGATTTCACCTTGTCCTCCTGGAGCCAGGTGAGGGATTCTGCAGAGAGATGAGCTAAAAAACAAAGAGAAAGCAGGCCAAGAGAAGTAAGGAGTATGAAAGTTTTCCTGGGCTTCTGCTCTGTGTTGATGACTGGAGCAAGAGGAACCTTTAAAACTACAGGATCCTTCCTTCCTCCCCTGAAGGATTTCTTGAGGAGACATAGGCTCTGAGCTGGGGGAGCCCCAGGCTGTGCTCCTCATCCCCCCTGGGCCTCTCTCCTCATCCCTGCCAGAGCTGTCACTGTGGGGACCTCATCACCCTTCAGACAGTCCTCAGGAGGCTCCTCAGGAGCAAAGGGATGCTGTGCTCACTGAGTCAAGTCCTTAGAAGCCTGACATTCTGTGTCAAGACAAAGGGCCCCAGGAGGCCAGTGGAATATTTCACTAATATCTCTGGGGTTCATCCACAACTTTCCAGAAGAAAAGCCCTGGACAGCCACTGAGCTCTGTGTCTGGCCTGCTCTAAGCTGCCTGAATGCCAGCTCGCTCAGTCGCACTCAGTTCGGGACCACGTCCAGGCTGCAGGCCCGGGGAGCCAGCACACATCTGAGCATGGGCCTCCTTGCCTCTGCAGGCCTGGGATGTGAGTTCTCTGACAGAAACAGATGGTGGGGTTTCAAGCCGTCACTTCCAGTGGAAAGGTAAATGTGCAAACAAATGAGGAAGACAGCCCAGGGGGAAACGGCGGGGCGGGAGAGGGGCCATGTGTGCTCCAAATGAAATATGAGGGAAAACAGGTTTGCACTGGAAATTTTCTGTGTATCAGCTCAGAGGAAGAGACATAATTAGAGAAGGTGTATTGCAAAGTTTTCAGCCCAAAAGGAGAACAACAGCACTGTTTTCTCTCTGAACTGTGTCCCTTTTCAAAGCCGTTAGATATCAGAGTCATCTTCATGGAAGACTGGTGAGATTCAACTCCTGAATCTGGGGTGCTGTAATTTCTTCTAGAAAGTTCTTTCCACCACCTGGCAGCACAGTATAAGGCGCATAAACTTACTAAAAACATATTTGATAATTACATTAGTAAACCAAACGGTAGACAGTATCCTCATGTCTTAGCTGTGAAGACTGGCTATGGAGTATTTTTTTTAATTGAAAAATTAGCTGAAAGAACAGAAATAGTGCCTAACGTTTACTTCAATAGAAAAGGCAGAATGTGAAGAAGAGGAAGGGACATGAAGTGATTTGAATATATTACACACAGAAACCTCAATACCGTGTGATATCACCAACTTTTCGCTTTGAAATATATAAGGACATATTTCATGTTATTCTGGTGCTTGGGGACATCTACCCAAGCACTCAGAACCCCCTCACGTGATTTCTAGGAGCACGGCAACTCTGCTCCATTGGATGTGACAGCTCCATGTGCTGCAAAATCTTCCCCTTAAAAGTGTTCCAGGGGCGCCTGGGTGGCTCAGTCTTTAAGCATCTGCCTTCGGCTCAGGTCATGATCCCAGGGTCCTGGGATCGAGCCCCGCATCGGGCTCCCTGCTCTGCAGGAAGCCTGCTTCTCCCTCTCCCACTCCCCCTGCTTCTGTTCCCTCTCTCGCTGTGTCTCTCTCTGTCAAATAAATAAATAAATAATCTTTAAAAAAAAAAAGTGTTCCAGAAGTTAGATCACAGGATGGTCTGCAGGTCCTAAGTGAGTTTTGTAGTCAATTGCTGAAATTCAAATCTCCATAGGTATCAACCAGATGATTTCTTCCAGAACTTTCTTTCCAGGATCATCAGCATAAGACAAAGCCCATGCAAACTCTACAGAGCTATTTGATAAAGCCAGCAGAGTATGGGAAAAGACTGGTTTCTGGTGAGGATCTTTCTTCCATTTATTTAAGAAGCTCATGTAGCCCAGTTTGAAACCAGAAATGAAGAAGCAACCAGGAGACAACAAATGCATGTTTGCAGTGATAAGTACAACGCTGAAAAAAGATACCAGGATGGGGACACACAGGTGGCTTTATTTCAATAGATTCGTTCTAGACGTGCAACATGTTCTCAAAAAGAGCAAAGGACTGAGGGTATAATATATTGCTAATAAATGATAGGATGGTCATAAATACAGAGATACTTTACAAGAGTGATAAACTCTTCCCTACTTCTACCATCCATTATTTTATTTATTTATTTATTTATTTATATATTCATTTAAGAGAGGGAGGGGAAGGGGTAGAGGGAGAGGAGAGAGAGAACCCCAAACAGACCCCCCCTTGCTGAGCACTGAGCCCGACTCCAGGTTCCATCTCACAACCTTGAGATCATGACCTGAACCAAAATCAAGAGTGGGCCACTTAACAGACTGAGCCACCCAGGCGCCCCTACCACTCATCATTTAATCTTAACAGCACCAAGAGAGGGAACAGAACCCAATTTACACCAGCAGAAATATCCAGGCATCTTTTCTTCATCTCCCTGACAGGAGCCCCCAGACAGGATCAAACTATAAACTGTCCTCTGGTGTTCGCAGCAACTACTCTGGAATGGATCCTATGTGTTATCATGGCCATGTTTTGAAAGCAACTTCTCCCACCCTCTCTTCCTTGTCTGTTCCTCCAACATGCCACACATACTCCCCACTCAGGACCTTTGCATATGCTGTTACTCTCAGTAGAAGACTCTCCAGATACCTGCGTAACCCCTCAGCTCCTCAGGCTCTGCTTTCATCACAGATTAGAGGTTTTCCTGGGTCACTCAATACAATTTTAACTGTTCCTCATGTCCTGAAAAAACCCATTTCTCTCTTACTGCTTTATTATTCTCCAGATATTTGTTTCCACCTGGCAGACTATATTTTTGTTTATCGGTTTATTATTTTTCTCTGTCCACTAAAATGTAAGCTCTATGAGGGATGCCATTTCCCAGTTCTCGGAATACCTTCTTGCACATAGTAGGTGCTCAGTAAATATTGGCTGAATATTTGAGTGAAGCTATCATCATTAAAGCTCCGCTGAGCTTCGAGTTTTCTCCACACCACTAGGGATATGGTCATCTTTCTAGAGCACAGATCCAAGCATGTCACTCCCTTGTTTTCAAACCTTCAATAGCAAACAGAGAAATGAATACCTTAGGAGACCCCTCACATAAGATCGATCCCGAATCCCTTAAACTGGTTTACAGGGCACTTGTGACCTACCTCCTGGACATTTCTCCAGACTCGTTTTGTCACCATTCTATCATGTGCTAGAGGTATGAATTTTGGAACGAAATTCCTGGGGTCAAACCTGGGCTTTATCACTTACTGCCTGTGTGTCCACAGCATTTCTGTGATCATTTGCAAAATGATGATAATAATTGTACCCACCTCATAGATGGTGTTTTGAGAAAATTAAGGGGACGGGGCACCTGGGTGGCTCAGTCGGTTGAGCGTCTGACTCTTTTGAATTTGTCTCAGGTCATGATCTCAGGGTCGTGAGATTGAGCCCCACATCGGGCTCTCTGCTGGGCATGGAGCCTGCTTGGGATTCTTTCCCTCCCTCTTCCTCTGCCACTTCCTCCTCTAAAAAAAATTTAAAAGCTTAGAAAATTAGAAAAACAACTAGATATTCACCTACAGTGTGATCCAGCAAGCCCATCCCTAGGGATTTACCAAACAGAAATGAAAACATTAAGTTCACAGAAAGACTAGAACCAAATGTCCATAACAGCTTTATTCATGACAGCCCCTAACTGGGGAGAGCCCAGGCATCCATCCATAGGAGGGCACACCAGCAAGCCTCCGTGTGTCCACACATGGATGCAGCTGAGCAGTAACAGGGGGTAGACCGCAGGTACAGGTATGGGTGGGTTTCAAAGGCATTAGGCTAAGTGAACGAGGTGCTGCACAGAAGAAAACAGACTGCACTGATATAAAAGTCTAGAGGAGAAAGACAACCATCTGTGGCAGAAGGAAAGAATCATGTTGGCCTCTGGGAAAGTGGTTGAGGATGACTGGGAAGGAGCATGAGGGACAGGACACTTCTGGGGTGATGGTGATGCTCTGTGTCATGATCGGGCATTGGGTTGTAGGCATTCGCCAAAGTTCTGAGAACGTACACTTAAAATTGGTACATTTCATTGTGTGTAAATCTTATACCAAAAGGATATAAATAAGTCTTAAATTCAAAATCATGATGCACTGCGTAGGTATTTAGGAGGAATTGTACTATCTGCAAGGTACTTTGAAATACATTAGGAACGTACAATGATTCATTGCTGGTTACGGGAATGGAAAAATGGGTAGGACATATGATAAAGAAACTTTAGTTAAATGTTAATGCTAGAATCCAGTCGGTGAGTCTATGGATATTCACCTAAAAATGCTGCCCACTTTGCTGTATCTGAACATTTTCACAATAAATGTTGGGAGAAAAAATACAAAAGACCTCTGACAAAAATACTAATTTAGATTATCTTCAGGTAAAATGATTTCACACTTGTATGTTTCCTGTGCAAGTAAACCCAAGCAAGTTTCCTTTAGTTCTTTGAAAGTCCGTATCATAT
Source organism: Neomonachus schauinslandi (assembly GCF_002201575.2). Classification (NCBI taxonomy): domain Eukaryota; kingdom Metazoa; phylum Chordata; class Mammalia; order Carnivora; family Phocidae; genus Neomonachus; species Neomonachus schauinslandi. The sequence continues at coordinate 5,598,025 of NC_058405.1, forward strand.
ATTGCCTGACAATTATTGATGGATTTACCCTACATACACCAGCACTAACCATATTTTTTTCATTGACCATTTTTATAGAACAAAAGTTAAATGAGCCCAGTCTTTTGCAATTAATTTTTATAGCATCATTGATTAGATTTCCCCAAATAATTTATTTCTCACTTCATATACTAGAAGGTAATCCCATTAAATATAGTAGTGTAACACTTTAAACCCAGACTGCCTTGGCTTCCCATTGAAAGATTTACGTAGGTCTGAAACAAGAGCTATTTCTGCCTAATGATCTGTACGTAAAAGCAACAGAAATATAGAAGATAGGAATAATCAATCTATAACATGTTATATATTTCCTTAGAGTTGTCCAAGTAATCAAAGATTTCCTGGTGAGGGTCATTACACATTGCCATGACTCCAGTTAACTAAACACTGAAAATATATGTTTCTCTTAAATTTAACATTACCTCCGTGCAGCTGGGATAGTAAACCATTTGGTGTGGGCCATTCAAATATATAGCCTAATTATCTAATTCGGTCAGTAAATAAAATAAAACAATCATCTACAGCCTATAGGGCACCAGATAGCCCCCTGGGAAGTTATTTAGGCATAGACAGAGCCCTTAACCTTGGAGGGATTTCTATCAATGACAGTTAAAGACGCCGTACGAATAGATTAAAATGAACGCCCTACTCTTAAGAACTTTCTGCCTTGCTGAGGGACAATGCAAAGATATAGTGAAAAAAATAAACAGAATAGTGTGTCATAAGAAAATATACATATAAAGATAAAGTAGTCCAAAGTACCTCTCCCTTAGGATGCCAAATGTAAGTCACAAATTCAATTTTAGATTGTGAATGAATACTTTAAAGATCACTAACTTCCATGTAGTAGCTTAATATTGAATTTAGAGAAAGAAACATGAATACATATTTTCTAATCTTACACACAATTATGGCTAGCATGTATGGAATACATTTTAAGGTACTCTGTTACTTTTCTACTAGTAGTAGAGAAATTCTCCTAATAATTTTATGAGGTAGGTGCTATTTTCCCCATATTGTAGTGATACGAAAATGGAGAGGTAGGGACTAGGTTAAATGCCCGAGTCTACATGACTAATAAGACACAGAGGCTGGAATGGGTGGGTGTGTGGTTCCCTGGTCCGTGGGCTGAGCCCCTTCTGGAGCCGGCCCTTTTGTGATGCTGAATTAATTAACTGTACCTGGTATGGAAGCAAGTCTTAAGGTCCGGATTGGGTTAAATAAAGAATTTTTTTTCCAGATATTGTTATGTGTTCTAAAACGTCTCTAATAATGAGTCACTTGGACTAGAATTAAAGAATTTTAACTCTCTTGATGTATAAGAAAAACTGAGGAGAATGAAAGTATTTTGGAGAATTTTTAAAGAATGTAAAGTAAACATTCTTGGGCGAACTTGCCCCCATTTAATTTAGAAATCAGGCAGTGGGGGCGGGCATCATCCCAAAGCATTACCCATACTCTCCTCTCCATATAAATAACAATTAGCTTTTATTGAGTGCTTACTGTGTACTAGGCACTGTTTTAGCCCCTTATATGCAGCATGTAACACTCCACGTTTTAGAGTTGAGGGCACTGGCACACAGGTTGTTAGGGGACTCGCCCAAGGTCATCCAGCTGGTGGAGCTGGGTTCGCACCTAGATACGATCTATTGCTGAGATCGGTCCCATGCCTGTCAACTCAGATACACTGCCTCGTCCTCAAAATGCGCAGTATGCACTTTCAATCTTGCCAATGCCTCTGTGTGAGGGCAGAATTTTCTGGCGTGACATACCAATCAACCAGCTCTGACTTCATTTTCTATTCTTAAATCTCTTGGGAGAGGCTACTCCAGTCCCAGACCTGTATTTTTACACTGATTAGTTACCTCTCTCTTCTTCAGGGTTCAGGATGAAATGGGAGAAACAAGGGTATGTCTATATATCTCTGTCTGTATCCCTATCTCTGTCTCCATATCTGTGTATCTACATGTGCCCATACACATCTTTTGTCTTTTCCTGTATGGAGGATTCGTCGTGCGAGGGTGTCCTCAGTTGCAGACGTTCAAAAGAGACAGGTTTTTGAGATGGAACAATATTTGCAATGGGCATTTTTTCCTCGACAACAACAATTAAAATCTCCTAGATATCTCTTTCCATATACTGATGTACATAAATATATAGATACATGCCTACGCATTTAGACATACTATGCATACATATAGAAATGACATAGAGATACATAAGTCTACGTACCTATCTATACACACATGCGTGTGTTTAGATAGACAGATGATAGATAGATAGATAGATAGATAGATAGATAGAGAGAGAGAGAGAGAGAGAGAGATAGATGATAGCTAATAAGTAGACGATAGAGGTATAGATATTTTTAAGGGTAGGTAGGGGAAGTTTAATGCCCCCTTCCTATAATGAACAATTTTTTCTTTCAGATTAACTGGTTTTTACCTTAACCTTTAGTAGTGTAGAAATGTATGCATTGCTTGTTTGGCTTAGGTAGTTTCAAACTTGGGGAATTGAATATATGTTTGATGGTCACAAGCTGTGGGATCTCCTCTGTGTGGCCACCTTGCTCTGTTTATTGCAAGGGGAGGCTCTCCAAGCGAGTGGCATAAGCCAAACTTCAACTCTTGATGAACTTTAGACGCACCACCCAAGGGTCCTTCTGAGTAGCATCCTTGCATTAGGAAAACTGGACTGTTCTTCCTCGTAATTCCAACTCAAAAGCATTGTATGTACCTATATACAAAAATAATAGCATATAATTTTAAAAACTCTGTACTATAACATTGTCTGTATAACTAAGCCATAAAGTTCTATATTTAGTAATTTAATAAAAATTTCTAAATTTTATCTTTAAACTTTTTGTGGATAAAGAGGCACAAAGCAAATAGATCTTTAAAATCTTCAGAAAGAAATCACACGAAAATAATTATAATCTATAATTCAGAGCTTTGTTTTTCACAAAGGTAATAAATTAAACATTCTCCTTGGAGACTTCTTTACTGTGCAAAATGAGACTGATGAGGTCGAACTGTTCTTTCTACAACCTCCTGACATGCCAAGCAGGGATACTAACATCTCCAAAGAGAAATGGAAACTGTTGCAGGGTTTTAAGAAGGACTAGGGGTCATCAACCTAAAATTAGACTTTGATTATGCTGTCTTCCCAGCCTTGATTCCTTTAAGATTTTTTTTCTATGCAGCAACGGTCCGCTGGAGGAAAGGAAAGCTATATGTAGCCACACACATTTGCAATTTAATCTGAATATCATACTGAGGAAAGAAATGATGGGTTAGCTCGAGGCCTAGGTGTTCTCAACTGTCGTGTTTCACTATATTTTCTCTTCAGAGCGTAAACTCTTAGCAGCGTGGCTTCAGCCTTTGGTTTATGCACAAACCTCCCTAGTTCCACTCCAGATTGTTCTGTGGTCACAAGGAAGCCAAAATGGTGCAGAGCCTTCACACCTACATCCTCCCTGCCTCTCCAAGTGTCCTACGAAGAGAAGCATGCCTTCCCAGTTGCAGCCATTCAACATATTCTATCTCTACCAGCGCAATACAACACACAAAATACTCTTGTGGCCACACATGCACACATAGAAGCCTGTTGTTACAAGGTGCTTTTCCAAGACATATTGCTTAAGATATTTGTTTATCCTATTTGAGTACCAAAAAAAAAAAAAAAAAAATTCCCTCCTGTTTGGATCCCAGGGCTGTCATAAGACCTCTGCTGTTGAATAGTGTCCCTGTTCAATAATAAATCTAAGGAGTGATGGTAGCTGACCTGCGTTCCAGAGGTTGACCCTTAGGTTACACGAATATTTATCCCTCCCTCCCGGCTCACTTAGGAACATCCTCCCTCACCTTCTCTGTTTCGGGTTCACTGCTCACGTGTCAGTGCCTTTGTAGATAGAAACGTTAGGTCATAACAATGAGAGCAGAAAATCATGAACCCCTCACATCTCCCAGACCCTAGAAGCTTGCGTTCAGAGGGAAAGGAAAGCATTAATGGATATTGCTCCAAAGGTGGCGCGTCCTGCCCGTGGTATCTTGGCGACTCTCCGAGTGAGACACAGGGATCCCGTCATGAGCGCCTCTGCCATCGGATTTCACTTCCTCCCCACATTCCATGTGCTGAAAAGGAAGGTGCTTAAGCTGGAATATGCACCGATTTTCCCATGCATCAGTCTTCCAAAAGATGCTAAAAATTGAAAGACTGATTGAAAAATATGGTATTTAGGTAACTTCAAGAAGAAAGATAAAGAATTCGTTTTTCAGGGCGCCTGGGTGGCTCAGTCGTTAAGCGTCTGCCTTCGGCTCAGGTCATGATCCGGGGGTCCTGGGATCGAGTCCCACATGGGGCTCCCTGCTCCGCAGGAAGCCTGCTTCTCCCTCTCCCACTCCCCCTGCTTGTGTTCCTGCTCTCGCTATCTCTCTCTCTGTCAAATAAATAAAATTAAAAAAAAAATCTTTAAAAAAAAAAAAAAGAAAAGAATTCGTTTTTCAGGGTCATGACCAGGAGAAGGCTAATGTCAAGAGTCAAGGAGGAGTTCTACCAGGTGTCTACTAAATCTCTCTTTTCTTCCATTTAAATAATGAGGAGGCAGGTGCATTTGCATTAAACATACTTATTTGTAGGTTACATATTCGCACTAGTTCATTATCTTTAATTCTGGTTTAACTGAATGTTTGTAGATATTCAGGATTGCTAATGTGATTAACTTTTTTATATATTTCCTAACCTAATTTACTTGAATACGTGCTCAATGTATATTTTTGACGTTGATCATGCTGGGCTTAATTTCCAGATTTTCATCTACACTTTCATGCCAAACGAACCCCCAATTTCAGTTCAGCCTACTACCATACTTTTATTCTAGATCTTATGATTTCTAAAATACATTTTGCAATCAAAGCCCCGGTGTATTCCAAAAAAACCCTGTAATTTGACATATGTGACTGAACTTCTTGAAATGAAAACATTTTGTTATTTCAGAAACTCTGTGGGTTAAATTTTTTTCTCTGAAATGTAGGCATCCTTATAAGAAGGATAATTTTAAAAATTGAAAGAGAGTTTATATTTTGTGCATATTGCCTAAGAATTACAGAAGGGGAATAACCTCACCAAGAATATTTTTAAATGCAATTAAAAAAATAAAATAAAAATAAAATAACAGTTTCGCCTAGCAGACTGGCAAAAATTAAAACAGAAGGACCATGCCTAACACCATCCAGGGCAGCAGTCTCTAACCCTGTTGGGGGAATCACAAACTGTCACGCCACTCACTCCTGTAGGAAAAGTCTTTAAAATACACATACCCTCTAATTTTACTTTTAGGAATTTAATATAAGGAAATAACCAGAAATGTTGGAAAGTTACATGTACGAGGACATCCACGCCCAATCATTTATAGTAGATAAAGTTAATAAACAGCATAAATATTCAGACAAAGTGTTTAAGGAAGTACCCATGGAAAAACACTGGGTAGCCATTTAAAATAAAGGTAGAGAGAGGTATTTGATAGCATGGAAAGGCACTCATGATATACCACTAACAAAGGGAGCAGGCCACAGACAGCAGAATGGCAATTTTTACTAACTTACAGGGATCAAAAGTAAGATCAGATATAGCCCGAAATGTTAGCATCACTCATACTTGACTTGTGAGACAACGGGAGATTGAATTTGGTTTTTCTTTTTTTATTATTGTTGCCTTTTGTTTTTATGTATTTTTATATTTTCTTCAGAGAACATCTGTTATTTTCGTGGCGCTAAGAGAGCTTAGTGGCCTGTAATTGGAAGAATGCTTAATAGAAATGACATTGTCCTTGCATGGTTCCCCTACTGTGTTCAGGAGAGGTGGGAAGATGCCCTCGCGTCCCCTTCTCCCCCCACATGCCCTGCCCCGGCCAGAGGTGGTAGCGGACCCACTCGGTCCCACTCCATGACCATTTGCATCAGGAGTGAGATGCTGTACATCCAAACATCACACTCATCAATGGGGTGTCTCTTTTTGTCTTCTTCTTGCTTCTTTTTGGCCAGATAACTCTCTGAACCCAGGCTCCCTCCTGAGCCCAAGGCCGGCTCGCTTTTTCTGTCAGTCTGACTGTCTTCAAACTCAGTTGTTTGGGTTTGGATTCTTTCCCCAGCTCCCCCCTCACCCGGAATCAGTCAGCCTTGGTGGGGAAGGGCGAGATTCCAAAACTGGGCTTGGGCTCTGTGCAGGGGACACTGTGGCCTTATTAGGCAGCTACTCCAGCCCCATTTGCCAATGTACTCTGCAGTTTTCCTGCACAGGCCCCTCCAGTGAGAGGTGGTGTGTCCTGTCTTTTTTTTCTGCCATTGTTACTTATGTCTGTAACTCCCTGCGAGCCTCCTAAGTAGGGGACACTAGGATTTGAAGTAGGAATCAGGCATTCCTCAGTCTCCTAAGCAAACACCGCTGAATAACTTGAAGATTTTGCCCCAACCAGACCAGGCGTCATGGGCCCTTGATCTGGGTTGTCACGTAGGCTCCGCTCCGAGAAGGGCCCTGAGCTTGGTTTAATGCTATGCTGTTGCTGTCAAATTCTTTAGGGATTTTTGGACAAAAGGCCCCCGGCCTCACAAATTGTGTAGCTGGTTCTAGCCCCAGTGTCAAACACCGAATGTTCTTTCTGATAAGACATGTGGCCAAGTCACAAGTCACATACAGATAAATTCGTTTCGTGTACTGGGAAAAGAACATAGGAGTATCTCTTTCCTTTTGGACAAATAATAGTAAGAAGAACTGTCTCTCTTTCCCAGGAAGCTTTCTGAGCCCTTATTTTTTGCACCTGACTATAGATTTGCATTTGAAAATTACTTTCAGAGATGAAGGAAAAACCCTGGGCTCTCTGCACTGTTAGCAGAAGAACAGAACAGAAAAGTTCACTAAACTATGGAAAACCGTAGATAATCTGTGACCTCAAGACTCCAGCTTTATAAGTATTTTCACTTAATCATGACAGGGTGACTAATCTTTGGGGGGTTCCAAACTTATGTCGAGATTAAATTCACATGTAAATAGAAAAGCAAGTCTTGTCTGATGAGCCCGGCGAGGCTCTCTTGGATCTTAATCAGTCATTGGTTGCCGGGCAGGTCAGCTAGTAAATCAAATTATGACATCACAGAATGTTCCCAGTATCGATTCTTTGTCATGCCATCTCCAAGAAAAATAACATCACTCTCGTCCTTCCCCAGGATTTAGTTCAGAGACCTATGCTCGTGGTCTTTCTAATCAATGTTAAATTTCCTTTGGGGCCAGGTCAGGAATAGCGGTCTTAACTGAAACAATAACTGGAGATCAGGATGGAATTTTTTCTATCCACAGCCAGCATAAAGTTATGTTTACTTTGTCTCCTTTAATCCAGGGCGCTGCCAACAAATTTATATTAAATGCATGTAATATTCCATTCTGTTTAAAAGATTTGGTAGAAAATGAAAGAATAGAGTGTATTATGAATGACTGTCTGTTGACAGGCTCCAGGGACATACTGTACTCGTTTTAAATTCATCATATTAAAACGGATATGGTTCTCATATGCTAATACCCTTTCCAATTTGTTTACAACAAAATGGGTCAACGGGCCATTAATTCAGTTGCAAAACTGTCATCTCTGGCTTTAGGTTTTGTACGACTAATGAGACTTCGCTGGTATTTGCTCACACAGTCTGTTCTACACTCCAGTGTTAACGATTTCTATTGACAAGGTTATTGGATTCAAAGTGAAATGTTTACATTGAAAGGGGAAACAAGCGTCAAATATGAAGCTCAAACAGATACTCCAAGCTGGAGAAGCTTATCATGGCTAAACCCTCTACTGTTTATTCCTCCTCCTGAAAAGCAAGAACAACAGGAGACATGAGGATGAATGTAATGACGAGAAACAATACCAGGATTCTGAGAGGTTAATCCAAGCACAACAGAGTTAATCTGGGAGACGCCTGGGGAGGTGTGGGGCTAAAGACTTAGACAAAACTTGCTACTTTTTGATCCAGTTGTACCTAATGAATGACTCTATTTGCAAAGAAGATTTTGGATTTTCAAACCAGTGGGGCAGAAGTTACATCCTTGGTTTTTCTGGTGAAACACACTTGGGTACTTGTTTCGAGAATAAATGATGTCAAAGATCTTCATTTTCTTCTTGAACGACAAAACAAAAGGAGCGTGACTATACTGATACTTAAGAAGACACGGAATTTGACCCAAGACCTAAAAGGCTCCGAGAGCCAAACCATGCATTCAACGGAGGCTATAATGATATTATTTTGTAGAACGGAGAGGAAATGTCATTTTATTTAATGTTCCAAAGTTGAAAAGATAAAATTTACATGTTTGATGAATGATCAAAGTACTTTGAAATAATCATTTATTTTCAACTGCGTAATCTACATTATTATAGCTGACATATAAAGTCAGAAAAATAAGATTCGGTCCAAAAGGGTTACTTTTAAGAGTATGGCTCTGCTTTGTATATGTTTGCAAAAGCTCTGCCTTGCAAAGCTGAACTTTCAAACTGTGAGTGAATTAAATTCAGTTAGGATTTTCCCAAGGTAAGAAATCAACCATAACCTTGGGGGGGGGGGTGGGTGGTGGCATTATTCAAGCCTAACTATGAACTAAGCATGTTCTTTGAATTCAATAGCATATCTTCAGCATATCATTAAACACATGAAAATCCCCAGGGATTAGAGCCCAGACTACATCACATAAACCGACCACGATTACGCCACGTTCCACAACTGAATGAATGGAAAGATCTGAAAACAAAGTAATAAGAACCAAATAAAAGTAATATCACAGCCTTTTGGAGAATGGGTAGTGGACATGGGGGAATGTTACCGTCAGAACGTTAAATTGGGCTTGTCCTAAATCCAACCGAATGTTTTTAAGGTTTTCTCAAAGAGAGGTTTTATCTTAATGGCAATTTTCAGTTCGCTTTCCTAATTTGAAATGTTAATATGGAAACATATTTTACAGAGGAATGTTTTATATCAAACTATAAAACAACCTTCTTACAAAAGATTCTTAAATTTACACATAGCTTTTAAAAGTACATCTTAACTTAAAGAGGTGATATAAAAATCATAATGAAGTGTAAGTGCCATTTGAAAACGTATTTACCACTGTCATTTCTATTGTTTAACAGAATGAGTTTCAAAGCAAATAAGACATCTTCATCTCTAAGGGATATATCATTTTTTACATTTATAAATGAATCAGAAAAATAAATATGTTTATAAGAGATTCCTTTTGAATTGCATTAGTGAGTTTATATTTGAGCTTATTATTTAAACCATTTTCATTTCCCAGGGTGTCATCTTTATATTGATTAAGTAGAAATGAACACAACTTATAAAGCAACAGTTAAAAAAATGCATTTCTCATGCAGATGTTTTGTTTAATTCTTAGCTGTTTTGTGTAATTCTGTTTTTAAAAATAACTTATAATGTCAAATGTTTAACTTTCTCAAGATTACTCAAAAGTTTCAGGTAACAACATCGTTAAAGTCAACCAAACAGATTAAAATATAAAACTGAATCCTTCGTTACCATACTTAGCACAGCTTGCTTTCTGGAATATAAAGAAGACCTCAACAACTGGCATTATTATTTCATCCAAAGAACAAAGAGAAACCATGAAATTGTGTGAACTTAGAGAAAAAAAAAAGTTTTTTGTGGTTTGTTTTTTTTTTCCCCCTCTCCAAAGGACAGAACAAGGACCAATGTTGGAAATTTCAATTCCAGGTAGACTTTAGCTCAGTGTAAGTTGAGACATTTAGAATTTTAGCTGCTCCACAGTCAAAATGGCTGCTTTGATTTCTGGTAAGCTTTGTATCACTGCAATTATTTAAGAGAAAAGAGGAAAACAAGAAAAAACACCTGTCCAGTCAAAGGAAGTCTTTATGGGCAGGCAGTGGAACTAGAGAGCCCCTAAGGTCTGTCTCAGTGTGATACGTTATGTTCCAGAACATCATGAGTGAGTCAGGAGGCTGTCATGTCAGGTGTGTGTATATACGTTTACCTGGGACTCCGATGGCTTTAGGAACAAGGCTCATTTGGGGCTGCCTTTGGAAAATCGCGATGAGACCCATCCAGGCTAACACTCGAGAAACTGACATTGTGTAAGACATAAAAAGTCTGAATGCTTCCGAAAACACTGACTCCTCTCCCCTGATCCTTACCATTCCCTCTCCTTATATCACGTGCTGTGAGCCAACTACCCTCATCTGGGCACTTCCTCACCCACCAGTTTGTGAGATGGATGGAAATGCATGATTGTGTCTTTGCATACACCCTGTCCCCCGGAGGGAAGTCTGCAAAAGGTGGCAGGCTGGGCAGCGGTAGAAATGGATGGAGAAAGAGGAAGAGAAACCCACAGAGGCTGTTGAGGGCAAATAATCCCTGAGATTGGAACAGGGAAAGGAGGGGAGTTTTGCACTGGGGCGTTTTTTCCCCCCTCCAATAATAATGGATACAGATAATGTCCCCTTGCAAAAGGATGCGTTTCCTTATCCTCCAGATCTGACTGGGGCCCTGCTATGGGGTCCCCGCCTCCTGTAATTGCTCTCTTGTGCCCCTGAGTGGGGAGTGACGTTTCGAGCATCTGTATCCCTACGGAAGTGAGGGAGGGGGTACCACTTCGTGTCACAGGGCCAACGGCTCTCCCACGTTCACTGTGTGTCTTGCCCGGGAGCCTCACTCCATCTTCACGCCAGCTTTCTAAAGTGGCTTAATTTGTGGGGCCCAACAGAGCATAGCCCTGCCCTGAGGTTTCGGACTTTGGAGCCAGAAGTGCCTGCATTTTAATCTCGGCTCCGTCAGTCTTGGCTGTTTAGCGTAGGCAAGTCAGTTACCTCTGTATGCATCCGGGTCCGTCCTCCTTTGTAAAGAGAGGATAAAGACAGCGCACATGTCCTTGGAGCACTAAATAATCACTGGGCATAAGGCCCCAGGAACAGTGCCAGGCACAGAGTGGATGGTAAGTAAACGGGAGCTGGTATTACGCTCATTTCGCAGGTGACAAATCTGAGGTTTGGGGATTCCACGTCACAGGTGGAGAATGGGGAGGTTATCCAACTCTTAATCACTATGCCAAGATGCCCTAAAATATGAAATATGAAAATGATTTCTTCCCGGAACAGAGAACAGCTGTAGGGGATGGACAGATGTCGTTAAGAGGAATGAATGGTAGAAATGCTACCCCCCTTAGGAGAGGCACCCAAGGCAAGCCAGGGACACACAGGAGCTGCTCTGGAGGGCAGACACCCGGAAGTCACAGGTACCCCGACGTCTTTGCCTGAGAAGCTGTTCCCACCGGGAAGCAGCCTGAGTGAGGCTTGATAGGAAGGATTTATTCCCAGCATCTGGCCGCATTAGAGAAAGTCGGTTCTTTCCTTATTAATCATTGTCATTACACACCATCTATCTAGAGATCTGTCTCCAAAAAAACTCCTTATTAAAGCAAGGGTGTTATCTGTGAGATGCGACCAAACAGCTTGGGGAGGGGACAGGGACAGGTTGAGGAAGTATTTGCTTACCCGACAGATACTGAGCAACTACTATGGACCAGACACCACACTATGTGTCAGTGTTTGTGATGCCAAGCTAGGTAAGGCCAGGGCTTTCCCGTCTTGGGATCAAGGTCTTTCTTCAGTGGTTGATGCTGAGGACCGTGGTTAGCTGCTTAAGGATGGAGGATGAATCTAGATCCTCACCTCGCACCACACATTAAAATGGAATCTTAAGTGTCTTAAAGGTAAAACAAAAAACAGGGGCGCCTGGGTGGCTCAGTCCGTTAAGCGTCTACCTTCAGCACCGGTCATGGTCCCAGGGTCCTGGATCAAGCCCCACATCAGGCTGCCTGCTCAGCATCAGGCTCCCCGCTTAGCATAGGGCTCGCCGCTCAGTGGGGAACCTGCTTCTCCCTCTGCCATTCCCCCGCTTGTGTTCTCTCCTGCGCTCTCTCTCTCAAATAAATAAATAAAATCCTTTTTAAAAATGTAAAACAACCCCCCCCCAAAAAAACCCAAATAGAAACTATAAATGAATAATTATCTGATAAGCTGGTAGAATGAATTTTCCAAATGCAGAAGTTCGGAAAAATTTTTTTAAAAGATTATGATAGTAAATCAAAATGAATATATTTATAAGTCAATGTGAAGGTAACAAACCAGGAAAAACATCTGAAATAAAAGCAAGAAGTCAGCAATCTGGAATTCACCTTATTGCTCTGTAGGACCCTGAACCCTCCCTCAAGCCCACCCCATTGTCGGTTGATAGCCGATCCTGCATTGGCTGCTTTATTCCAGCATCTGGATTATTGCCCCAGTGTTCTGATACTGATTTTAGAAGTTGTCCCCGAACACTTGACTGCCTGGCTTTGGTCCCAATGCCCAGTGGGATTCTTACCATGCCCCTTCCCCAGCCCAGACCCTATCATATTCCAGGTAAAGGCTCAGTCCAGCCCAAACCATCTTTTGAATTAGGGCCGGCCCTAATTTAATTCCATTTCCCTTCTAATATAAATTCCGCTATTGACACCTTGCTTCCGAAGTTAGCTCTGTTAATTTTCCATCCATCCCAAGATTCCTCTCCAGTGATCTGCTGCTAAGATTCAAGCACGCCTCAGAGCTTAGCCCACTGACGGTGACAAAAACACTAAAAAGGACATCAGTGTTTATTTTAAATGGCAAAAATACATTTTCTCGTCTCCTAACCAAGGGGTTGTCCGGGATCTGCATTAAGAGATTTGGAGTTTTCCAAAGGACACGAGACCCCGCGTGTGGAGCAAAAAAAGGAGTTTGCTCTCATCTGGTAAAGGGTGAGCGTACAGACCCCTGGACTGAGCGTCCCCGCTGAGCGCGCACCCAAAAGCCATTCGTGGGAGTTGGACGTCTCGACACGTTTCAACAAGTCTTATGCAAAGTCTTCTTCCTCATGATGTGATAAGAATGCCTATTTTAAAAGTTGTATGTTCTCTTATAAGTTGCAATATTAAGGAACTGAAAAATAATTAGGTGTTTGTCTCTAGTTGTTTACATTACACTCAGGCTTGAAACTCCTGTCAAGTCCTGAGGCTGGGAGGCTGATTGAAACGGAAACAGGAAACAACAGCAGTGCACTTCTAGCCCACAGGGTCTACACCTCGTCACAATTCAAACGTGGAAGGGTTGTGGGGAGGCAGCCGGAGTGTCCTAGAACCCCGGAGGCCAGAGCCCCCGCCCCTCCGTGGTTGTGACTGCCATCAAATTTGATGTTTATTTGCACCCAGGGGTTAGGTTACTAATGGAGAGGCCTGCAGCCTGGGAACCTTGTGCATTTTGCATATTTGTCAATGAACTGGAAGACACAAAACGTTGTCCAGGGTTTCGACTTGGGGATTTTGTGATGTTTGAGGATATGAATTCTTCTTTTTTATTTTTATTTTTTTTCGAAGGGAAAGCTGGAGGGAAGATTTTTTTCTTTTTTTCAATGTTTAGAACATTTTATTAAAGTAAAAAATTGTTGAAATTAAGTGAAATAGAAAAACATAGTAAATATTTACAAAAACACTGAAAACACCACTCAACTCACACACATGTAAAAATGCACAAATATCGTAAAATGTTTGTAAGTTGAAAATTATGGAGATTTCTCAAAATGGATATAACCGCTCACTGCTGAGTATGGATGGCACTGATATAAGATCTTTGAATGAATGTTGTCCCCGACTTTTTTGCAATCCAATCCTCCCTAGAAATTTGTTCTTTGGGAGATTTGAACTTGGAGACAGACCGAGGGGACAAGTCAAGAATTGAGATAGTCACAACACTAATTTTCTTCACCCTATTGACTGTGTTGAGGTTATACAGAGACAGCCAGGCTATTTTTCTTCAGCCTCTGCTAATATTCAAAAGGATATGGAGAATAAGAGCAATTTCTCATTGCTTGAGCAAAAATTCAGCACATAAAAGGCTGAGTGGGGTTTTTTGTTTTTTTGTTTTTGTTTTTTTTTTTTTGCTGGAGGGAAGATTTTTAAAAACGTGTTACTGAAACCCCAGTCTACTCATGAGAAAAACATCAGCCAAATTCCATTAGAGGGACATTCTGCAAAGGACCTGGCCAGCCCTCCTCAAAACTGTCAGGGACATCGAAACAAGGAAAGCCCGAGAAACGGTCACAGCAGGAAGGACCCTAAGGAGACAGGACAACTGCATGTCATGTAGTATCCCTGATGAGATTCTAGAACAAAAAAAGGACACGGGGTGAAAACTAAGGAAATCTAGAGAAGCTAAGGACTCCCAATAGAAATAATTAATTATAACAAATTGAGGATGTTAACAATAGCAGAAAGCGGCGGAGGATATATGAAAACTCTCTATACTGTCTCCCTAACTTTTCTGTATATCTAAAACTGCTCTAAAACATAGTCTACTTAAGACTAAAATGAAAAATATATATATATCGAGATTAAAGTCTATTACTAAACCTTGATAATCATTAATACTAATTATTATCATTGACAATAATGATCATCATATTACTAAACATGATCATTACTCTTTTAAGATATTTTTCTTTTTATTGAACAAAAAATGCAACAATCCATATTCATGTCCTTTTTCTTTTTAAATTTATGGTCCTAATTAATTTTATTGAGAATAGTTTTCTTATATTAAGAGTAGTCAGAAGACTACTCAGAAGAGCAGAAAGAGGACAATTGAAATTATATAGCCACATACAAGTGAGTTAGATCTGGTAGTGAAAGGATACTTTGTGTGTTTGAGTGGCTGGATGTAGCTTGAAAATAGACAAAGAGTATACAATTTATACACATATGACTTCCAAGAACTGCAGAGCCCAGCATTATATGATGGATCATGCATTACTTTGGGACATTAGCATTCTTTACAATCTTAAATGTTTTTTAGAGCCTCACTCAGCCAGGCATTCTTTCTATTCGTTGTAGCATATTTCTGTAATTATTCCCTTAGCATAAATACCTAGAAGTGGGATTTCTGAGTCAAGAGCCATGAATAATTTTAGGACGTCTGTAAATGTTGGCCGCTGTGCACTCTAATAAGCCACTTTGGAGAGCGTCTGGGATGTCCCTTCCTTAATTAGATAGGCCATTCAACAGAAAAACATTCGAGACACACTTGTATGTACCATGTTCTTGTTGTAAAAGGCCCTATTGTCAAAATATAAAATAGATTAAAGAGAATTTTCAAAAGAAATTCTTACATTTTAAAATCGTAACGTCCTACATTAAAAAAATATATTTTGGGTTCTTTCCCTTGTTGCTCTGTTAAAAACTATAAATTAACATCATTAGATATAAAATACATTAACTAATGAGGAGACATAGGGGTGTATTGATACTTACATAAGATTTCATTTCCTTTAACAACAGGGCTTCAGTTAAAATCAGTTCATGAACATGTTTATAATTTTGATAAATTGGTAAATTGGAAATTGATTTGGCTTATCATTGCTGCATATATCTGGCTAGCTATTTAGCCTCAGCCCCCAGCGTGTTTTACATAAAAGAGTAAGTATAACATAATTATTGTAGAAAGAATGTCTTTTGGCCAACAGGATGAAGTGTGTCGGAAATGTTCCTTCATTTTCTGGAAGTCAGCTTCTCTGGCTCTCCCTGCCCCATGTTTCCAGCCTTATGGGAAATGCAATCTCAGCTATGACTGCGTCGCCCCCTGTCCCCAGAACTGTGGAGATTGTTCCAGAAGCGGCCACCCAGGCTCCCACATGGTCCTTGCAGGTTAGGAGGCTCCTCTGCACTGGCAGGTTCCTTGGGGGGTCAGGTTCCTGCTGGGGGGGGAGGGGGAGGAGAGACCAAAGACCCCCTCCCTCTTCTAAATCCAGAACCAGCTCTTTTCTTCCCTGAGCCCTCAGTGCGCGCAAAAGCCCGTCAGGTGTGATCCCTGCGTGTGCTTTCCTTCTGCAAAAGGGAGACCCAGCCTCAAGGGGGAAGCTGTTTCTACTTTCCAGCCCTGCAGAAGTTCCTCAGGCAAAATCTCCCAAAGCAACAGTTACCTGCAGAGGAAAACGCAGAAGAAAGAGAAGACACAAAATAATATTTCAACCTTTCTTTCTTTCTTTTCTTTCTTCCTTCCTTCCCTCCCTCCCTCTCTTCCTTTCTCTCTTTTGTTTTTTTTTTTTTCAGAGGAGGATCTTGCCTAGTGTAGATAGTGTTATTAGCTATCCTGAGATGTCTCTCTCTTTGGAAACCTCAATTTCTCAGGAATTAGAAAAGTCTGAACAATTTTAATACAGGGAAAAAAAGACAAAGAACACACTGGGTGGGGAATTAAACAGAATTCATGGCTTGCAATGAGGATCTTCAAATGCCAGTATGATTAGGCTCAGGGTTGCTGCAGACAACATTTTAAAACAGGGGAGGTTTAGGGCACCTGGGTGGCTCCGTCGGTTAAGCCTCTGCCTCCTCCACCTGGACCTACCGTCCTGCCTTAGGATCCTCAAGTGTTTATATTCGACACTGGATCTCCCTCCTCTTTTGCTCTCAAACTCCGACCGCATGTGCTCTCAAGGTGAACTCAACACCTGAGCACCTGCAGGCACACGGGTAATCCTCCCGGAGCTCCATAGGGACCACGCCCTGAGTGTGCAGCCTGGAAATGCGACTTCCCCCGAGGGAATGTCGTGCCTGTCCTTCGGAAAGGAAGCTGCCGTAGCACACCAACAGAAGAGATGATCTGGAGCACGCACACGAATTAGACCTTCTGTAAACTCAGGAATACGATGTTCAAAGAGCTCCCTGCCACCGCCTCACCAGGGACACAAAGTCACTCTGCTCGCTTGGAAGGGCGGCCATGACCGTGAGGAGCTGGGATCAGGGTGGGGGACTTCACACGTTCAAGGGTCTCTGAAGTAATTACTTAGGCAGGGAGGCATCTGTTAACCATAATTTTCGACATAAAAGGCTTTTCTTTTCCCCACTTAAACTGAATACCCTTCCCCTCCACAACCAGCCTGCTCCTGGAGTCAGAATTAATTCATCCGCCTCCAGACCCGAGTGACACACTGTTTAGATGGCCACTGGTGTGCTTGGTTTGGCTCTGTCATTGTTATGCATGTACCTGTCTCCGCTAGTCGACTCCGAACGGCTCCAAAACAGGGGCCAGGCCTCCATCCTATATTCACTCATTCATTCAAGCAATGTCATTTTCTCTGCTCCAAGGAGGACCGCGGCTAAGAAGCTGGCTAGATATATGCGGTGGTGGTAAGCCAATGGGAGGAGAGAGGATACTAGATCTCACTGAGACCAAGCAGCTGGCCCCTTTGTCCTTAGAGTCCCAGAATATGCAGCACAGCTCTCGGCTCGCACTGGGAACCGGGTTTGCCCTGCAAATTAAGTAAGTGTGTGGCTGTGTCTAAAGTCCGACTTAGATTGAACATCTGGCCCTGCCTCTGACATGTCAGTTGACTACTACTGAAAATAGACGATCTATGTAAAAAAAGGGGTATTGCCCTAAAAATGATGCTGTCCGAAAGATACATGAGCAAGCAACGCTTCTTCAATGTCAATACTAGAATCTGTTCTCAATCTCCGCAAAATAATCAGGATAGTAGTCATGTCAGTGGGAAAAAGATGTAAAGAGATTATCTACCAGTCCAACCTTCCTTTTTTTTTTTTTTTTTTTTTTTTTTTGTGGCTGGGAACACTGAGTCCAGATAGGGCTCATGATTGAAACGTTGGAGAATGTCCTCATCTCTATAATGACGGGTAAATGCGTCCATCTGGGGCTTTGAAGATTTTATTTATACCCCCACTATCTCAGCAATTAATATTTATAGATTACAACAACTTCATGTTCTGTCTGGAAGTGTATTTAAGTATTTAAATTGCCTTAAACTTATGTTTATATCTCCTACAGGACTATTGAGATTTTGGTGTGAGAACTTAATCTTTCGCATCTTTTATACTAATGTCCTTGTTGATAGTTATCTGAATGAATGAATGAATGAATGAACGAATGAATGAATGGTATCTTTGATGTAGACTGAATGCTAGCTCTATTTGGATTCCGCAGTAGTGATGCTTTTCTTCACTTTGAGCCTATTAGTCAATTGAAGGAAACCTTTCTAATCAGTATCGCCCCTTTCCCTCTAAAGAATCAAGTTCCTTTTTGGAAGTTAATAGAAATGAGTTTGCAAACATCTGAGCAGGTCCTATGTATGAATTTAGTAAACAGACACAAATTCTTGTAATAAATACAATAAACTTGTATTCTTTGTAATCAAAGCTCTGGTTCCTTTATTCAATACTTGGCTCTTGGCCCATGCACAAAATTAACATGACACATTCCAAGGAAAAGTTCTGTGAGATTGGGTGGGCGATATCTCACAATCTGAAACATCTTTACTTTGGGCAATCATTAAAAAGTAACCTTAAACACACTTCGTCATTTGTAAAGACCAATGTTTTGGGATAGTTACCCCTTCCTTCTGTTCAGAAACAGAAATTATTTCAAATACTTCTAAAACCATTTCATACATAAGTGCTTTTAAAAAATCACAAATGACTATTAACTGTTCATGAAAAGGAGCCCTTCTGTCCCCGATGAGAAGTCCATCATGTTTAGACAAATTTAGGAGATGACATTCCAGACCTAGCAACACCTAGAAGATCTCTTCACACATCATTTGGTTTTTTCTTTTCTTTTTCTTCTTTTTGATGGATGGATGAGCAAACTTTAAGGAGCTAATGAGCAGATAAAAGTTGAAACGGGAAAGGACAGTAATGTTAAGATAGGTTAAAAGCTCTTCCCGACACCAGCTCCCAACACTGCCCCCCCAGCCACCTCCCCTGTGAACTTTTTGTGTTTCATTCATTTTGCTGGAATTGGAATTGGAGAGGCCAAGAAAAGGCCATCTCCTGCTTCATTGACTAAAGCTATCCTGTAAGCGAGTTTAATGGGTTAGAAGTTAATACAGTGACAGTTCTAAGGAAAGTTACCAAGTGTTTCCAGTGCCTGAAGAGGCTCCCTGTGGCTCTGGGTTCTCAGCCTTTCCTTCCACTCCCCTTGTCTCATATGTGTGGAAGCTTCCATGAAATACCAGGGCCACCTCTCAGGAAACAAAGCCAGCCCCTAATAGGAGTGCGAAGAGCCTCATTAGTGAAGGGTCTGGCAAAGAACTAGCTGTAATTACAGCTGACCTAAAAGTGTCGGTCCCATGAACAGATAAGCTCTTAAGAGAGAATCAAATTTCCTTTAAATTTGCAAACTATTGTTTTCTTGCATTCACCTTCTGAAGAGGAGTCTTCCTCTGCCGTAATGTGAACCCTCTCGGTTACACTCCGTTCCTCTGCGCCCTTCTATTTTACCATCTTTTTTAAATCATTTTATCACTTTCCCACATGGTTTCCTCAAAACACATCAAGGAAGGGGCAAAAGAGCCATGACATTCTTTCCATCAACTAAGCACAAGAGAGAGCCTTTCCCTCGGCGCCACCCAAGCATATGCTTTGTGAGATATACTTTTGCCTTTTTGTTGGAGTAGCGTACACAAAAGAAGAGTGCACAGTTCCTAAATGTGCAGCTCTCCAAGTTTTCGCAAACGGAAAACTCCCATCTAAGCAGCACCCAGGTTAAGGACAGAACATGGCCAGCTACGGAAACAAAGGGCTCAAGTCTCACAGTTCTAGAGGCTACGCGTCCCCAGTCTAGGCATTAGCAAGGCTGGTTCCTTCTGGAAGCTGTCTATCGTGGGCCTCTCCCTTAGCTGGAGGGACGGCTGGTAATCCTTGGTGTTCCTTGACTTGTCAATGCGTCCCCCCAGTCACTGCCTCTCTCTTCCCATGACCTTCTCCCTGTGTGTCCTCTTTTCTTCTTTTGAGGACACTGTGATGATGAGCCTTAACCTGATGACATCAGCAAAAACTCTTATTTCCCAATTAGGTCACATTCCCAGGTACTGGGGGTTAAGGCTTCAACATCTCTTTTGGAGGGGCACAATTCAGCCCATAACAATCATTTTCCAGACACCCTCACTCCCTCCTTTCCAATAACTCTCCTCCCCCCAACCCGGGACAGCCACTGTCGTGACTTCTGACAGCACAGTTTATCATTTGAGCTTTATTTGAGTGATACCAACCTTTGTGCTAGGATATGACTCTTAAGGGTAGGCTTCCCAAATGTTACTAGTCACTCAGATTCTCTGAACTGGCCCCACAGTTAATACTCCTGATTAGCAATTAATTACATAAAGAGTGTATAGTATTACAAATCAGTTAACCAATCATAAAATAATTATGCAATTATTATGGAAGAGAAGTGAGGGGGTTCAGAACAAGCTACCCCAAACTATGGCACCTTGGAATACTGAACATTCTGAGCTGAAGGACTTTGAGAAATGGACTCCACCTGCCCCTTCTCTGGTACGGGTCAGAGGACGCTTATGTGAGAGGTGCCCTCGCCATCCCCAGAGGAAAGGCGCATCCTCTTTCCAAGATGGAGGGATGACACAAAGAAGCTGAGCCAACAGCACCTGTTGAGTTTCCCCCAGTTTACTACCCTTGCCTAACACTCCTTAACCTATCATATCTTTCCAGGACTGCCCAGTCGTCATCAAACCTAGCATAGAAACACGTTTAACTCTTTCTTTGTGTCTTCACTTCCTTATAAAGTGTCACATATTAAATACGTGTGTGTGTTTTTGTCCTGTGAATCTGTCCTTGTCAATCCAATTTCAGACCAAGGCAGGGACCCTAAGAGGGTGGAGGAAAAGTTTTTCTCCTCCACAGAAGAAAGGAAAGTAAGCTTGTTTATAAGCAATGGTTCTATAGAAGCAGCAAAACTTTATATGGATGCATCAGATACATTCAGTTCAGCTCCCCAACATTTGTAGGGTCGGGTGTGCAAGAAAGTCACCTCCCCTAATTTCTTTTTTTTTTAAGATTTTATTTATTTATTCATAAGAGAGAGAGAGAAAGAAAGAGGGAGAAGCAGGCTCCCTGCAGAGCAGGGAGCCCAACGCGGGACTCGATCCCAGGACCCTGGGATCACAAACTAGCCAAAGGTAGACACTCAACCGACTGAGCCACCCAGATGCCCTGCCCCCCTAATTTCTAATTCTAAGCCAGCACTCCACCAGGACGGTAGAATCTTAACCACTGTCGATGTTATATTTCCTGGGGGTTGGGTCTAAGTTCTGGGGAGCTATGTGGTGGAGAGCCCTGGAGAAGGTTTATGGATCTCTGGGTCACCTCATCTCTGCAGGTGTGTGCTGAGATGTCCATGGCCTCTGACTGTGAGCCGTTAGTCCACATTGGGCCATGGAATAGCTCAGCTCTCAGCTCTGTTTCCTGAGCTTCTGAGATTCCTGAAAATTCTTCCTGCTATGTCTAGGTTGTGTGAGGCCCTGGGGTCTCTGAGCCCATTTCTTTGTTCCTGTCTGCCTCAAGCTTCGTGCCTCCCCAGAACTCCCCAGGGAAGGAGAAGCAGGTTGCAGGAACATCCTGCTCTTATCTCAAGCCCTTTCCCATGGCCATTCCACCAGCCCAGGAAGATCTTTTTCTCCAGGGCAGAGAGGGGAGCTCTTTGTCGTGATCATCCACCCAGCTCTCTCATCTAAGCCTTTACTTTTCTAAGTTCCCTTAAAGATTTTCATTTTTCAAGTCTAGCCCTATTTTAAGACAATGACCACAATGTGGACAGCCTGGCTGTGTACCTTTGGACAAGTTGTCTATTCTAATTAAAGACTTTCTTTGTCTATAAGGAAGGGGTAAGGACAGTCTCCACCTCAGAGAGTTTTTTAGGAAAAGGGAATTGAATTAGTTGAGTTTATCTTTGGAAACATTTATAACTATGCCAGGCACATAGAGAGACTCTATAATATCAGTTGTTATTAATTCATGCACTTATTAACGGCTTAAATAGGGAGTGGGATACAAACTAATAGGAGGAAAAAGATTCAGTCTGAAAATTAGAGCAGGTAGTTATTTCCTAAACGTATAAAAGTCACTCTAAATCCAATAACAAGATGGTGGAAATGAACTGGAGGGAAATGCCAATGTGATTTATGCTCCATTCACTCTAATACGGTAGCTAATGGGATTCTGAGAGTTTGGGAGGAACCCTTGCATGTGTCCTAGACAAAAGATTTTCCTCTCTTAGAGGTAAAAAGCTGACAGGTAAATAAGCCAACACCACTTCTTTTCAGTAAGGTTAAGACATTCAAACATGATAAGGTTAAGGCCCCCATTCCATCTAAAAACATGGAAGGAGAAACAATGGCATCATGAAAACTATAATGAACTTTTCAAATGAGCACAGAATGAGTCAGTGAAGTAAAAGCCATGGGTTGTCAACACCACAATTAGGCCTCCTGTGCTGAGTAAACACAGAAGGGCAAGTCGGCACTTCTAAATGGTTTCATTTTGTCACTTTCAGCGGTGTCAAATATACTACAATTAAGACTCAGGTAGCATGTTAAGTGACACTGGTCTCACTGAATCTAAAGATCACTTTCCCAGTAAACACTTTGTTTAGAGTGCCAGACACCCAGTGGGGAGAATAAATATTCAATGGAAATGATCCTGATACCCAAGGTGTCCTGTGTCTGACATGTTGACAATCATCTCAGCTGGAATGCATGGAAACCCAACTGGATGTCTATTCTACTCGGCAAGTTATACTCTTGGACGAGTGAGAAGCCTTTTGAGAGAGAGAATTAGTGACCAGCTGTTCTTCCTCCCCATTAAAAAGGAGGAGAAAGGTAGCAAAAGTGCAGCAGGAGGGATTTCAGTTACATGGGAGATACGAAGCATTCACAGACAGTAGAGGGTACTCAACCCACACAGGTACTAGCAAATATAATTGTAGGATCTTCTTTAAAGATATTAAAAAACCAGAGATAAAATCTGTGAAGATTCATGTACATGGATGCTTCAAATTAAGGCATATGGATTAAAGAAAATGGGTTAGGGCACCTGGGTGGCTCAGTTGGTTAAGCATCTGCCTTCAGCTCAGGTCATGATCCTGGAGTCCCGGGATCGAGTCCCGCGTAGGGCTCCCTGCTCAGTGGGGTGTCGGCTTCTCCCTCTGACCCTCCCCCCTCTCATGCTCTCTCTATCTCATTCTCTCTCTCAAATAAATAAATAAAATCTTTTAAAAAAATAAAATAAAAAGTAAAGCAAATGGGTTAGAGGAAACAGTGCTGTTCTGAGATGTCTTCTATCCCATAGCACTGCAACACTTTTAAGAATGCAAGTATTGAGAAGTCCTATGGCGCTTAGACTTACCTCAAACTTTCTGCAAATCTTAGGAATTTGATTCTGCATTAAATTCTTGCAGCTCCTTGTTACAGGAAATTACTACTACAAAATAATTTGGTAGATATCATGGGGACTAGTGATGGTATTTTTTTTTTTTAAAGATTTTATTTATTCATTTGAGACACAGAGATACAGAGAGAGAGAGAGCATGAGCAGGGGGGAGACAGAGGGAGAGGGAGAAGCAGGCTCCTGACTGAGCAGAAAGCCCGATGCGGGGCTCGATCCCAGGACCCTGGAATCACGACGTGAGCCGAAGGCAGACGCCTAACCATCTGAGCCACCCAGGCGCCCCGAGACTAGCGATAGTAAAAGGATTTAAAAATTCTAATATGACCTTTAATGTATCACATGTCCTGCACTTTAAATCATGAATTACCCAGAAAGCTCTTTCCCAGTGAGTGACTTAAGTAAGTCTAGTGCATTGTCTTCTTTTCAATAAAACTCGAAATACTTATTGACATAGAATTCAGTGCAGTGATTATTTGTGTAGAATAATATTTAATGATTTGGGGGAAAGTTGCCGATATATTGGTCTTAAAAAAAAAAGTAGATTACCTAACTATGTAAATTTCCGTTTTGCCTTTTTTTTTTTAAGAGACATGTTTATAACTAGAAGGAGAAAAAAGAATAAAAGAATATAAACTAATATTTAGCAATATTGCTCAGTGATAGAATTAAAGGTGGATTTTTATCTTGTGCTTTCTAAACTTTCTACAACGAATATGTATTATTGCATAATGAGAAGCAAAAGCTATTATCAAAGTAAAAAACATTGTGTCTTAATGGTGAGGAACAGATTAACATTCTCGAAAAGAAAATGTTGTCACAGAGTCAGCAGGTGATTCTCTGCACCCCAGCCCTCTCCTCCAGCCCGAGTGGAGGACTGAGCAGAGAGGTGATAAACATCTACTTAAGAACATCAGCTGGCTTCACCAAATGTTGCAGAAAGCACCTGGCATTTCAGTGTATTATGATTCACACGGGGGGTGGGGGGATCGTACTCTGATGAAATAGAGCTACCCTGGCGAACACTGCGTCTCGACATCCCAACTCAAGTGTGTCCGATGGGATCTGTGATAGAGCCACTCCTTACCTACCACAGCATACTCCCATAATGTGGCATTCGGGAAAGCTTGGGCAAATTTTCACCTTAGCAAAATCTTTCTCTGTGTTGCAAATGAATTACAGCGCCGATGTTGACAATTCACAAAAACCCTTTCAAACAGAATCTTTTTTTTTTTAATTTATTAACGCAACTTCCTTACGGAATTCTTTTCCCGACCTAACTTACACCGTATGTACTTCACAGTAATAAATTGTGTTTGCTCCTAATAAATTGTGTCAGTTGCTCTCTAAACCTCTTCAAGATCACCAGCAAAGGGAATCAAGCCTCTGTATGGTACTTTGTAGAATAGAAACTAATTGTCAATATTTGCTTTTTAAACATGTGTTGGAGAGAAAATTGGATGTGACTAAGGTCTACTGCCTGGACATGGAAGGCGGACCAGAGCATAATCCCCGGAGCACCAGCGTGTGTGGTGGGACGTGCCGGGATCACAGAAGCTCTTGGGGAAATCCTGGTTTCTGGAAGGCGTTGCAAGGATGAATTTACTCCCAGGAGGCAGTCTCTGGCAGCCACCTCTTCTCAGAGAGGTCTCACGACCAACAGAGCTTCTGAGCGCTAGAGTAGCAGCTCTCTCCAAGATGCTCCCCCTGCCACCAGCGTCACCTGCATCTGTGAAATGCACATTGGGGCCCCACGTCAGACCTACTGAATCAGAAACCCTGGGGTGAGGCTCAGCACTCTATCAAGCCCTCCAGTGGCCCTGACGCACCTTCGGCTTAAGAGCCCCCTGTGGAGGTACAATGAGGCAGGGGTCAAGCAAGACCGCTCCGGGGGTCATTAGCACTTAGCACTCCTCCCCAGAAATCTTCCTGGGCCTGCAGTGGGATTGTATTTGCCTCATCCTAAAAGTTAGGAGTGGCCATGTGGTTTGCTTTGGTCGATCAAATGTGAGTGGAAATGCCACGTGTCATGTTGGAGATGCCAGGGGCTGCACCTGTTAGGTCCTGGGGGGATTAGGAGCAAAACCCTGCTGGCGCTTGGAGGATATGTCACATGAGCGAAAACAAACCAATACTTCTTTACGCCACTGATCTGACCTAGCCTATCCTGACTGATACGAGGGATCCAAGGACCGTGCGCTGCCGCCCAGACCAGCCCTCAAGCACAGCTACATCCATCCTAGGCACTTTCAATGCCAAGGTAGCAATAGAGCATCCCTGAGCTTCCCAAGAAAGGAAGGATGGCGGCCAAATGGTGAAGACAAGCAAACTGGAAGAGACAAATTGTATGTTCAGAGAAGATTAAAAAAAAAAAAAAATGTGTTTCTGATGACCATAGGTTGCATCAAGGACAACAGGTAACTGCAGCTAATGCACACACATTGAGGCTCAAAGACCAAGCACAGCGGACCTCCTCTTGGCCAGACATTGATGGGAGGCCTTTCCAAGCATCCTAAGGGTGTGAGTCCCAAAGGCCACCTCGGAAGGAGGGATCGAGAGGGAGGAACAGAGGCCGAAGGAAAGACTGAACATTGACATCTAGATTAGAATCGATGGAAGTAAACTGTGACTGACTGTATTACCCGGGATTAGACTTAGTTGTGGTGGTGTCTACGATAGATGCAAAATTAAGACACATGATCCCATTAAAGAGAAATGTGGAAGGCTACATTTGTGCACATCTGATCTGTGCTATACTATTTTTTTATTCTTATGTTAATCCCCACACATTACATCATTAGTTTTAGATGTAGTGTTCCATGATTCATTGTTTGTGCATAACACCCAGTGCTCCATGCAGAATGTGCCCTCCTCAATACCCACCACCAGGCAAACCCATCCTCCCACCCCCCTCCCCTCTAGAACCCTCAGTTTGTTTTTCAGAGTCCATCGTCTCTCATGGTTCGTCTACCCCTCCGATTTCCCCCGTTTCATTCTTCCCCTCCCGCTACCTTCTTCTCCTTCTTCTTTTTTTTTCTTAACATATACTGCATTATTTGTTTCAGAGGTACAGATCTGAGATTCAACAGTCTTGCACAATTCACAGCGCTCACCAGAGCACATACCCTCCCCAGTGTCTATCACCCAGTCACCCCATCCCTCCCACCCCACCCCCCACTCCAGCAACCCTCAGTTTGTTTCCTGCAATTAAGAATTCCTCATATCAGTGAGATCATATGATACATGTCTTTCTCTGTTTGACTTATTTCACTCAACATAATACCCTTTTAATCTAGTTAAGGAAACAAAAAATGACTACGTTCACAGTGTAACTTATGAGGGCAATGGACAGAGAAGACTAGGCAGATGGAGCTACCTTATAAAGGGTGGGTCTGGGCAGCCTTTTTGGGAAGTGACACTTGAACTTTTGAAACTTTTGAGCTGAGTTTTGATGACAGCAAGGAGCCAGCTCTTGGAGGTTACAGGAAAAGTGAAGTTCCAGCAAAGGAAAGAGCAAATGCAAAGGCCTGAAGGCAGGTATTGGTGTTCAAGGAACAAGAAGAACATCTCTGTGTCTACAAGTCTGGAAGGCTTTCTCCACCAGGATTGGCAACAGAATTAAGCCCTTCGGGAATTGACCTGAGTGACAATTTTCTCAGCTCTCTCAAGTTTGGTACCATTCTAGATGCTCCAGAGAGAAGCCATTACGCACAAGGCATGCTTAGGGCTCTATGGCTAATTCTCTCAAAGAACCACAACGGAGAAGGGCTAGCTGGAGGGAGGGATGTCGAGAGACACTTAGATGAAGTCGGTGAGGTAGGTAGGCAGTCGCCAGCTCAGGATCCTGAGTTTTGTCTATGCACAGTGGCAAGGGCTAAAGGGCTTTAAGCAGTTAGATGCTACGCTCTTGCATTTATAGATCATTGGTTGCTGTTGGAAGAACGGACTACACAAAGACAAGAGAGGCAAGAAAAAAGGCCCTTGATCAGAAGGCTTCTAAGTTATTCCAGAGGAAAGATGACAAGCCAAAGATAGCTAGAGTGGGAAGTGACGACAAAAGTCCACTTTAGAATATAATTTAATATAGAGCCAGATTCACTTGTGGGCTCGATATGGGGCCAAGTGGGAGGGGAGGGCCCAGGGAAGATGAGACAAGAGAAAGTCCAGAATCGACATGATTCCTGAGCAAGTCATTGTTGTGATGACAGCAAAGGACATAGGGAAGACTAGAGAGAGAACAGAACCCAGGATGGGAGAATCATGTGGATGCACCAAGTCAACAGCTGAATATATGAATTTGGAGCTCAAAGGAGAGGCAAAGTCTGGATATGTAAATAAGGTATCATCAATATATAAAAGCGTTTAAACCATACAGTGGGATGAGATCACCTAACCCTATTAATTTCTCTTAGAAAGCCATCCTTCCTCTTATTTGTACTGCCATTAATCTTTGCTTCCCGAAGCCCCACTGAGGTACTTCTGTACCTGGTGTGTGGTCTCTCTCCTCAGCCGTCCTTCTTGATCATAATTCCAATTTATCTTCATTTTGCACAAATTAGATCATTCTTTTATTCAATAAAAACTAAGTACTCATTGTGTGCAAATCTCTATTAGGTGCTTTGGTGATTCAAGAATGAATAAGAAATAGATTCTGACATTAGGAGCTTGTAGTCTATAGAAAGGACAGGTTTGTAAAAAAATACATATTTCTGGCTAGTGAGTAATAAGAGTCTTAGGAAGGAAAAGCAAAAAGGAATATCGAGAGTTTTAGGACCTGGAGAGGTGACTTTTAGCTTCATGGGTCTACAACGTCTTTGTTGGGAAGGCTGTATCTGAGTTGGAAGGAGATGCCAAAATGACGTCTTGATCTTGTTGGTTAGGTTCATGACGTTCCATGGTCCCCGGTCTTCCAAGATCTCCATATTTGGCTGCTCTTTTATCCTCTGACTCTTAAACATCAGAGTTTTTAGGGTTCTTTTTCTACCCCCTGATGCAACACTCATTCCCTAGGCAAGCTCATCTACCCTGATGGCAAACCTATCATGTCCCTCCAACTTCCTGACCACACATTATTAAAAAATGCAAATCTGATTCTGACGGGGTCTGCTTAGAGTGTATCAACTCTACTGCTGTTAGGATGAACGTCCAAAATTGGATGCCCCACCCTTAGGCTGCTTTTCACCTCTTTGCTCTCTGAACACTAGTCTGGAGTAGTGTTCCTCCAATAGGGTGTGCTCTATCCTGCCTCAGGGACGTTATCCATGAGATTCTTGGGGTTTCCAATGTTCCTTCATTCCCACCTTCCTCTAGCACCCAGCCTATGGCTACTACCTCCCAGATGAAATGGCGACCTCAGGAAGCCTTCCCTGATTCTGCAGGATATGCGCTTATCCATTCTCACAGCAGCTTGTATTTTTCCTTCCCAGAACCGTCAAAAGTGTAACAAATTTATTTGTGCAAATCTGTGCAATATTTGCCTTCTTCCTCCTTGTCCCAATAGTCTATAAGCACCGCTAGACCTAAAGCCAGGTTGCACTCACTCAGCGCTGTACCCCCAGTACAAACAAGATCCGGATCATAACACTTGAAGTTTTACCACTCAATGCCTCTGTGCTACTCCTCGGTTTCCCGACTTGACTTTATGTCCCCTCATTTCTTGGACATATCCACCATTGACCACTCCAGTGCCAATTCTCCTGTCATGTTATATTTCCCATTTCCACCTGTTAGGACTCGAGTCCTTTTGGAGGGCCATTCTCTCTTCCCCCTTGATGGAGAAATGCTGCCGCCCTGTTCACTCCTGCCCACGGTGGTCTCCCCTCCTCTAAATCTTGGGTGCATTTTCTGGTTGCTCCAACTGACATGGATCACTGCTGCCAAGCTCTATGATGATTTGTGTGCATGTATGTCCCTGACTCAGATTTTTAAGCTGTCAGGTGGTAAGGACTATGTATTCTATAATTTTGATGCACTGCTAGCACCTACCATAAGATTTTAGAATTTGGGAAGTATTCAGATCTCACTTGCAAAATGAACGGTTACTAAAAAAAAAGAAGTTGGCACTTTAAAGGTTAATGTTAAATTATTTGGAAAATTCTCAAATGTAGAACAGTTTGTTCCTGAATGACATTGGATAAAGAGAGAATTACCATTCTTGCATGCGAACTATGATTTCCAAAGAGCTAAAATAGAATTTTCCTGTTCTCTGCTGTTAAGCAACATAACTAGTTGTTCCTAATCCATCTGTTGTAAGGATAATGGGATCTTGCTAGAGTAAGGACAGCTTACATGACCTTCTACGTCTACGTGGTCAGGGGACACAAGCCACATCATAGGGGGACCCGTTAGAGATATGCAGCTGTTTAGCTCATAGGAGAACATAATATGAAGGGGAAAGAGGCATCCTGGCTATCTTCAAATATTAAAAAGGCTCTCTAATGGAAGAGGAAATAGACTTATCCAAAATGGCCCCAAGAAGCCTTTCCAGAAATAATGAATAGCTATTTCAGGGGGATGGAGGTTTCCTTAAGATAAAGGAGAGCATTACAATATCCAGAACTCTCCAATGAGAGAATGAATTACCTGTAAAGGTGCTGAGTCTCCTTTCACTCGGGGCATTGAAGGAGTTGTATGAATATTTGCCAAGAACCTTATAGGAGATTTCAAACATGGCAAGGCTGGATCTCGCACTTTTCAACCACCTGAGATGCTTTGATTCTCCCATAATAACAGTGAAAACGTACAGAGCATTAACCACAGGCCACGTCCTGTCCTGAGCCTTTTCTACATGTGACGTCATTTCATGGTCACAGCTGTAATTACACCCTTCCATGATTAAAGACAAGAAAACGGAGGCACAGAGACATTAAGTAATTTGCCATAGTTCCCACAGTGAGTAAGAGTCTGACACCGGGACATCTCATTTATGTTGCCTTTCAGAAGCATATGACAGATGTGAGTCCAAGAAGGGAAAGCGATTGCCTGGAAAGACGAATGAGAAGGTCAAGACGTGAGGTGATCTCAGGAAGGGTGTGCTGAGAATGATTTCTCAGTATTGCACATTCTACATGGGGGGTAATCCTGCTTCTGTCTTCATCCTTTTAGTCTGCTATAACAGGAATCCCATAGACTGGGAGGCTTACAGGCAACAGAACTTTATTGCTCGCAGTTCTGGTACGTCCTCACAGGGTGGAAGGGACAAGAGACCTCTCTGGGGTCTCTTTTATAAAGGCATCAATTTCCGTTCAGGAGAGCTCCCCTTCATGACCTAATCACCTCCCCAAGGCCTCACCTCCTAATCCTGGAGTTAGGATTTCCCCAATTGGGGGTTAGGATTTCGATATATAAATTTGGGGGAGGGGGTTGGAGGACACAAACATTCAGTTCATAACGGACAATTAAGCCGGGGATGTGGTATCGGTGAGGGGGTAAAGAACTTCCTTGGAGCCACGTTGACCAAGGAGTTTGAACGCTAGGAATCAGACTGGATATCCTCATGGGTGTTAAATCGACAGGACAATGGCTGGACGCAGGGTAGAAAAGGATGAGTCAGAAGCCGAAGTCTGAAATAATTTGAGGGCATGTTCAAGACTTCGGTCATTGAAGGTGGAGAAGAAAGGTACGTGAGGGTAGGACCTGAGGGCAAGAACCTCAAAGGAGGAAGATGTTCGGAACGTGAGGTAAGGGTCAATCAGTGGCCATGAACTGTTCGGTTCTTAGCGAGGCTATGAAAACCTCCACAGATCTGGTGGCTTCAAACAACAGAAATGTATTCTGTTGTAGTTCTGGGGGCTGAAAGTTCA
Organism: Neomonachus schauinslandi; assembly: GCF_002201575.2. Lineage (NCBI taxonomy): Eukaryota > Metazoa > Chordata > Mammalia > Carnivora > Phocidae > Neomonachus > Neomonachus schauinslandi. Next base: position 5,629,191 of record NC_058405.1, read on the forward strand.
ACCTGAGTCTTCTGGGGCCACCCAGCAAGGAGCAGGAGATCCCGCCTCTCGCTTCCTCTGGCTTCTTCTGGTGGCCACTAGCATTCCTTGTTATGAAGCCTCATAAATGTAGACTTTCCCTCCACGTCCACATTGCCCTCTCCCCTGGGTGCACGTGTCTGCCTCTCTCTCGTAAGGGTAAATGTGGCTGCATTTGGGATCTACCTAGATAATTCAGAAGAAAGCCTCCCCACCTCAAGATCTTTAAGGACGTCTGCAAGGACCTCTCTTTCTCTCTTTTTTCTTAACCATAGAAAGTAGCATTTGCAAGATCCAGAGATGAGGATGTGGCTATCCTCTGCAGTGCCTTAGTTCAGTCTATCACAAGTGGTAAAGTAGAGGTAAGGAGGGTCCCCAGGAATGAGCTAGAATTCGGTAAGAAGCCGGGTCTGCAGACCACAGGCTGGAGGCCAGTATCTGCATGTGAACAGTTTTTGAGAGCGCAGTCATGCCAACTTGTTTACATATCGTCTCTGGCTGTTTTCCTGCTACAGGGCAGAATTGAGTCATTTCGACAATAACCATATGGTCCTCAAAGCTGAAAATGTTTACTATCTGGCCCTTTACAGAAAAAGTTTGCCAGTCTCTGGGTTAGACCAAGAATGTGACACAATCATCCTAGAGAGATGCTTTCATTTACAAGTGATCAGCAGTCATGTGTGGCTGAGAAGGTCGGTGGGAGGAAAACCTACAAAAAAAATCCTAGAAAATGCCATTGGATTTTATAGTTTAGAGCTTATAGTCTGGCATAAAAATATTTTATTAAAATGGTGAAAGTAGATAACAGGTATTAAAAAGAAAATGCTAATGGGCGCCTGGGTGGCTCAGTCGGTTAAGCGGCTGCCTTCGGCTCAGGTCATGATCCCAGGGTCCTGGGATCGAGCCCCGCCTCGGGCTCCCTGCTCCGCGGGAAGCCTGCTTCTCCCTCTCCCACTCCCCCTGCTTGTGTTCCCTCTCTCGCTGTGTCTTTCTCTGTCAAATAAATAAATAAAATCTTTTAAAAAAAAAAAGAAAATGCTAAGAAAATGGATATTAGTAAAATATTTTGTTATTGGCTTAATAAAACATTCGTCATCCTCTATATTAATATATACATATGTATACAAATATGTATATTTACAAATATGTATATATACAAATGTGTATATTAATTACATATTCATTGGTGAAATATATTTGCTTGAAAAGACTTTTCACGAAGTTTGTGTATGTCGTTAAAGGGGAAAATTAGAATGGGGATATGTTCATGAAGCAGGGTGAAAATAAAGGAAAGCTTACAATAATGTTTGATTATGTCAACAAAGACTGGAAAATGTAGACAAACTAGGAGCGAGAGATTGATGGAACAGGGGGTATGGGAAAGTAATGAATGTGCACCAGCTCCGAGGGTCCAGGGGACAGCACTGGGGAGCTCGGGGAGGAGGGTTCCCCTCAAAAAGCTACACGGAGCCCTGTCTCTCTCCAGGCACCAAGGAGGAGGAAATGGTTGGAGATGCCGAGAAATCTTGAGGTTAGAGATATGCGCAGCAAAGGACTTTGGGAACTTTACAACAAATGGAATGCATTTAATCATAGATTTTTAGCAGCACAGGAGTCTATACAGGATCCTGATTAAATTGAGACCCTGGAGAATTCGGTGAGAAATTTTTATTAGAAACCCAAAGAGTAGGGTCATCTGCTGAGTGGAAAAAAGTCCAGACTGGGGCTTGGCCCTGGGAAATGTGTTTACCAGCTGTTGGAGGGAATGCATGGAGGGACCTCATGAGAGGCCACGGAAGGGGTTAAGCTCCACTGGGGAGCACGGGTTTGACCCAGTCGGTGTGGTGCGCGTGTGTGTGCATGTGTATGTAAGAAAGAGAGAATTAGAGCAAGAGACAGGTGTGCAGAGAGAGACAGAGACTGAGAGGCGAGGGGACAGCATCCTGTAATCCTGGGATAGACAGGCGGAAGGGCGCTGAGCGAGGGCTTCCTTCAGCCCCCAGCTTCCTATAGCGGGAACAGCCTCCACATAAGGGCAGAAGGGATCCTTAGAGAGAGGACAGCCTTACCCCCTCTGCTTCCACGTGACTACAGCAGAAGGGGCAGGTGCTCGGGAAAAGAGGAAGGTGCTAGAAAGGAACTCTTTCTGTTCGCTCTCGCACGGTGACTAGAGCAGCTCCCAGCACGAGGGAGGTGCTCAGATATGTGAGGACTGGATTAACGAAGAATTATGTTTTCAAGAGCCTCAATGGGCCAAGTACAACCCTCCCCCGTAACAAACGCCCCAAATGGTGGTGTTATTAACACGCTACATCCCGCCCTTCTCAGAGAGGTGATAGGGTTTGCCAGAACAGATCACGGCTCAGGGGCAGAGCTGGGGCTCGAACTCGGGTCCACCTACCCATTCTGAACCTTTCCCACTCTCACAGGCACCCTCTGGTAACCCTGCAGAGGCCACTGAGGGCCCCGCGCCCCGGGGCAAGGCGGGAAAAGGGAGATCTACTCTGCTTTTGCACTCTCAGCTGAAGCTCTGAGTTTGTACCTCCTGTGAAAAGCAGTGTCATTGATATCCATCCTTCCACATTTTCCCACCTGCTCATACAGGGGCTGCTTGTTCAAACTTCCTGGTGAGCAGAGGCCCCGAGGGGCCGAGGTCAGGGCTGCGGGTGGGGATGGGCGGGGAGGAAGGGAAGACAGAGGGAGGAGCTAGCAGCCATGGAGACAGTGTAAACAGCATCAAAGAAGCCATCACAAGGGGCTGGGGTGAAGTCGAGACTCTCCTGGATGCTGAGGAGGGGAAGCAGGAGTGGGGGAAGCCAGCCAGCCTCGGGGTGCCCGCACAAACAAGAGGCAGAACCTCACGCATGCCAAAGGTCCTGCTCCAGAGCCAGGCCCCCCTGGTCTGGGACTCCAGGCTCCCCACTGGTCTGGGAGAGCAACCATGAAGGTGACCGAGTCAACCTGGACAACACGGAAGTCATTTCTCTTGTGCTGTGCATTCCCAGTGACCTCTCTGTGCTGGGGTACTGTCTTCCCCCGCTCATTTTCCAGCTCACGGCTCTCTCTCTGCTACTGTAACCAGTGTCAGGCTCAGAATGGGCTTCTCGGGCACCTGTCTTTTCTCCCTGCTGCGAGTCTGGAGTTTGCCCTCACAGCTTGCTCTCCATTGCTTTGAAAGTTGCAGAGTTCTCTCCATGCGTGATAAGGAGCAACTGGTTTGGGGATTAGGGTTATTAGGCTCCTTGGACTCATCTGGGGAAGGCTCATAGCTCTTGCAGAAGACGGAGTTTTCCGGAAGTGAAATTTCCTTGCAAGTAAGGCCTCTTGGAGTCTGTCCTGATCGGAGTTGTTCAAATACCCACCATCACACCACTGAGGCTGAACCGCCGGGGGCACTTTCCAGCCTCCTGCTGAGCTCTTGCCACAACAAGCTCGTGTCCCACCAGCCTTCCTGTTCCTCTCCTGCATCCACTGAAATCTCACCCACCTCCCGCCGGCCCCTGCTTTCAGGATTAGTCCACTTTTGATCCAGGGGAACTTTGGAAACAATTCAGAAAAGCAGGAAGTTTTATGCATGCTGTTCCAGTCCCCCATGGCCATTGAAAATTCCAAGTCGGCTACACTTCCAAGGAAAATGTGATGGGACAAACCAATTAGCATCCACAGCCTAATCGCCACCTTCTGCGTGTGCTACTGAACAGTGCAGGCCCGGGCTGCAGAGAGGAGGGAGAAGCAGTACCCAAATCACCAACTGAGCAGCCCACAGGCTTTCCAAGCGAATAAAAAAAGGCAATCGGCAGCCAGATCCTGGGCTGTTTTCTTCTCCGCGGCTCCCTGCCCTCCCCCCTGCTTTCAAGTATACCCCGTGTCTACAGATAAAAATATTAGGGGCACTCAGGTCCTTCAAACAAAGCAAGATGTGGTCTCTTTGTGGCTACCGCATCAATAAATGCAAGGCACTCCCGAGGCTCGAGAGGAGCAATAACAGATGTGCTTGGGGTTCTTAATAATGCCATTATTAGGGACTAGAGCAGTGGAGAAATTTGTTTTTCCTGTAACACCTGGAGCAACAAAAGTCCAGAGAGAGCAGGAAGAACAGTGTTTCTTAAGTCTGTCTTTGAGATTCATTTTCCCTCCTTAGTAGGGACCTGTCAATCAAACTCCTAAAGTAAGAAAATGGCCATTCTTACCAAAAGGCAACCCAGGGGAAACTTGGGATCTCACTTAGGTGGAGACCCATGTTTTCACACGCTCCGGGAAAAGAGAAAATACCTTGTTGGTGCTTTTGAGGGTTTCTTTTGAGAAAATTCATGTTCTAAAAATGAATAGTCAAATACAAATCAGACAAATCATGGGTGCATCTTCTGCTCCTGGTCCAACGCCATCACTTAAAACTGGAATCTTACTGAACTTTGGTCCAATTTAAGCTCTGCTCCTGCAAGTTCGTGTTTCAAACATAGCAGGAGAAAAGGCTTCATTCCAATCCCTTTGTGTGCAAGGGGAACGCCCTCTTATTTCCTTCCTTAGTCCCCTGCTCCCACTTCTCCTCTTTCTCTTGCCATTTTATAAGGGACTTACCGTGTTTTATACCAGCTCTGTGTATTTTAGAGAATCGTGGAATATTAAAAGTTGGAAGACCTTTTAGCCATCAAGCCCAGTTCCCTCCTTTTATGGACAAGAAATTTGAGGCTCGGATACATTGAAACGCATCCAAACCCTACACCTAGTTAGCAGCCCTGCAGAAGTAAAGCACAGCCCCTTCACCATCCGGCAGAGCACTGTGTGCATCGTTTCAGGGATTTCCAAATTGCCTGCTTGCTCACATTCTGAAGGGCCCTGGTGAAAACACAGGTCCTGGTCTTTGCAGATCCCGAGTCTGCTGTAATGACCTTCCCAGGTGATTCTTAGGGGCAGGCACTGTTTGGGAAACACTTCATGATGCCATGTTGCTCCACCCTTTTCTCTCAAAGGGGCATTCTCTTTCACCATCTGCAGGGGAAGCCAGGGAGGGAGAGCAGGGAGCAGAGGAGGGAAGAGCCTGGTCAGAGCCTGGTTGCTGGCAGCCTTTCTGGAGAGGAGAAGCAGAAAGCAGGGGGAAATTTCCAGGCGCAACCACTACACCCCCACGATTTTCCCTTTGTCCAAATGCCCCAAATCTTATTGTCTCTTTAGAAAGCCATCTTCTGTTGCCTGTTACTGGGTTAGTCTTCTATTCATATTTGTTATTTCTTGGCCACATTAACACATTGTGTGATTCTTAAGAAGAGAATGTCCAATTCATCCTCCTTATCTCTTAATATGTAACATATGCCTTATTAACTAATTGATTTAAGGCCCATTTTCACTTCCAATTTGCAGGACAAACAACAGGACAACATTGTCCTCTTCTCCCATCATAACAACCCAAAGCAACTAGGAAGATTACAAAAATAATGCACATTCCATTTTTATAGAAAATAGTAACACCTGAGAAGTCAGTAATATGTGAGATAAAGCTGTTCAACCCAGTGAAGGTCAAATGGGGGTGGCGGTGGGGGGCGGAGGAGATACACAGAGACAATGTCTGTAGTTGCAAACCTCAGGCCAGACTCAGTCAGGAAAACACTTGTTTTCCAAGAAACTGTCACATCCACAGCCCGATGTAGAGCCATGGGAAGGGCTGGTAGTCAGAGTTACTGGTGTGCAGATACGTGGTTGAGCCGGCGGAGGGGGGAAACACACACACCATGTTTCCAGGAAGCCCTGTGCAGTTGAGGCAGAGTGGAAGGAAGAGTCTCTGCATTGTAGGTAGCCTTTCGGCCCCTGCCTCTGGTGAAGGAACTTGATCACTCATACAATCCTATTTTATAAGGAGAATTCTTGCTAGCCTGGAAGTCATCGCATCCAAAGGCAAAAACCGCTAAGAAGGGAAGGAAGGAGGAGGGGGTATAGGGGGAGATGGTACAGAAGCATACAACTATAAGAAAGAAGAACAAAACAAAGGAACGCTCATCAGAAGACAATAACACAAGCAGATATAAAAGTATGACCCAATATGTAGCCACACACACATTCAAAAAATATGAATCCATCAAGTAAAACCAGACCAGGAAATTGCTTCTATAAAACAAAAGTTCCACAAAGTAATATAAAAATTCAGGGAAGATCTGCCAGGAAAACAAGAATTGAGACTTGAGCTAGCAGAGATCAGGACATAAGTGGGAAATTAGCAAAACACAATCTCAGAGATGAAGGCCATATTGGAGGTAGCAAAATAGAAAACAGACATCTTATAGGAACCTAATGAAGGCCATGGAAGGTATAACTTAAGGAAAATGAGATGCAAATGAACTAAGTACCAAAAGAATTAGAGAGAAAATGGTAATTAATCATAGGTAATGCAAGACAAAGGAAATCCAACATAGGAATAATTAGAAAGAGAGAGAATCCCCAACTCCAAAGAAAGGAGGCTCCATAAACTTTCCATAATTCAAAAAGACTTACTGAAATGGCATATGTCTTAGAAAGAAACAATAGCAGAAACAAAAGGCAACTGTCAACAATAGGACATACCTCAGGGACAGTTACTGGACTTCAAAAATCAGTAAAGGAAGGAGATTGAAAGCCTGAATAACAAATTTGAGAACACAGAATGTGGGTGACACATTATTACTGTAAGGTCAGTGAAAAACAGTATTTATCTTTTGGTCTGTTACAAAGAGAGTAAACTTAAAATGTTACAAAATTTGTCATCTCCTGAATTAAGCAAGTCTTAAGCATCATTAAGTAGTTACTTCTTAACCCCTTGCTCCATGGGCGAGAAAAGCACCAGCCCACCCCAACTGGAAGCTGGGACTGAGTGCAGGGCTGGAGCCCATTGCCAATTACTAATCCTGTGGTGTCCAAGTATCTGGAATTCCAAGGGGCCTTGCCAGCAGGGTCACTGACATAAACCAGCATTTTCTAATCATAATATAATATAAAGTATTTTTTAAAAAACAAAATATAAAAAGCTATCCACTTAAGATTTTAAAGTTTTGCAACCTTAAACAACTATTGATAACAGAAGAGGTAAAAAACCATAGCTCTAGAAAATACCATAGAGCTAAGATATCTTAATACTTAATAGTCTATGTTATAATATAAATAGAAAATGCTGTATTTAACATTTTACACAATTTAATAAAATTTAATATTATATAGCTGAAATGTTGTAATGCCTAAAGCCAGAGAAAAGGTACTATGTTAAGTGTTTATATTTACCACAATAAAGAGTAAACATAAATGAGGTAAGGGTCTAACTCACAGAGTTAGGAAAGGAAGAAAGAAGTCCAAACTGATTTGTCACCCTGGAAAACACGGACAGCTAAATTAGGGACAAAGGCAATAGCTACTTCTCACCGTATTTCCTTTTGTACATTTAGATGTCGCTCCATGGGTATGTAGGTGTGCTATCTTTTTTAATAGAACAAATACTTTCTTTCCTTTCCTTTTTTCTTTTTTCTTCTTTAGAGAGAGAGAGAAAATGTCAGGCAAGCTGGGGCAGGGGAGGAGCAAAGGCGGAGGGAGAGAGAGAGAGAACCCCAAGCAGACACCGCACGTGGCCTGACACGGGGCTCAATCTCACGACCCTGAGATCATGACCTGAGTGAAATCGAGAGCTGGATGCTTAACTGACTGAGCCACCCCGATGTCCCAAGTAAATACATCTTTTAAAAGCAGGTGATTTCTTCCAGATCTCAAAGATTCTGATTCTGTGTCTTGAACAGGAACCCACATGTCAGGAAGGAAAGACTCGAGGACCAGGGCTGCCCTTTGCAATGAAGCCAATAGCTGGAAGGAGACCCAGCCGTCTTCCCAGAGGACCCCAGGTCCCATCCTACGCCCTAACGTCCCTAAACCCCATCCTGGATGTGCCCAAACTTTCTCTGACCCGGAAGAGGGTTATGGGACACAGCCTCGCTTGGTTAAGACTCACGGGGCAAAGGTTTGAAGAAAGGCAGAAGATAGGAAACCTAGTCTGAAAGGGCGAGAGGCAATTCTGGAACGCGATCCACAGTCCTTATGAACTGTGTGATCCCCAACAACACAGTGAGCCGGGTTTTCTCATCGGAAAACTGGGAGAACAACACCCACTTCACGTGGAGCCCTAGGTGCTAGGTGATGAGGAATGTGCTGTACCTGGCACAATGAGCACTTAAATAGGAGCTCCCCTCTTTCTCCCTCCCAGAGGGCACTCCCTTCCCCGCTCAGCAAAAACTCCCACGTGGTGACACCATCAGCCTGCTGGAAGGGGTGAGACCAGCTTTCACCAAATCTGTGAGACTGGCCCATGCCCAAAGTGAATGCAGTTAAAAAGCTGAGATGGGCATTATGAGGATAAGTTCTTCCAGACATTACTCTGGTTCCCATTACATAAATTGGCCTTTTATTAGAAGCAAACAAAAAAAGCCAGCAGGAAATAATACGTACATTTAAAGTGAATGTGTCACTTTAGGGCCCCCGGGGCTAGGGAAGACAATCAAGGTATAGGAGTCTAGCGCCAGCAACAAGACTCCTGTTCCCCGCACCGTGAGTCTGCACTCGGCCCCCCCACCCCCCAGCCTCTCAGACTACATGGCACCTACATGGTGCCTCATGGTGCCATGAGGAGTGCCTACATGGCACTCCTGTCGCCATCGCCTATGTGCCGATGACCTTGAAAATCTCATCTCCAGGCAGACGTGTCCTCTAAGCTCCAGACCAACATAAAAACTTGCCTTCCAGACATCTCCAGCTCGACACCTCATGTTAGTCCCTCTGGGCATCTGTCGCTGGTGACCGTGGGCTGAGGAGCTTACAGACAATAGACATCTATTGCCCTCCGTTCGGAAGCTATGGATTCTGTATCGGGTGAGAGCCCATTTCCCAGCTCACAAGGCGGAAAGGTGGAGGGAGCTCTCTGGGGTCTGTTTTACCAGGGCACTAATCCCATTCGGGAGAGGCCCCACCTTCATGACCTGATCGCCGACCAGAGACCCCAACTCCACATACAATCACATTAGATCTCAACATACGAATTTGGGAGGAACATGATCATTGCCTACACCCCACGTCAAATTCAACATGCCCCCCACTGAACTCATGAAGCCCCCATGTTGACCCTAATCCCTTCAACTTGCTGCTTCTCTGTGGCCTGTCTCACCACAGTGCAGAGCCCAGTGACCCAAGAGCTGAGTGATGCTAGATGGCGCTTTCTCTCTCTGAACTCTCATATCAAGCGGACGTCAAATCTCTCGTCTACTCCATTCCACCCCTCCTGTCCTTCCTCAACATTTGTAGTTCAAATCATCTCATTTCTCTCTGGGAGCTACCTACATGAGAGTCCTGACAGTCTTGTGGTCATGCCTCATCCAATGCGTCATCTATAGCAAGACCACGCTGATGGTTCTAGAGCCTAACAATGATCAAATTGCTCCCCGGGCTAAAAGATTGTTCCGTGTTTCCTCATCACCTACAGACTGAAATCTAAAATTCTTTGTACAGCATACAAACCCCTGCCAATTCTTTAGCTTCAGATCCCCATGACCTGACCGCTAATTTTTGTGAATGAATTTGTCAAATGCTACAGGTGATTTGGTGATTATTGGGAAAATCAAGAAGCTGTCCCTTTGCCTTAAGTCTTTGCATCTGTCATCCTGTCCTCTTAAAATTCCAGAATTCCAAGAGGTTCCTAGAACCACTACAACCCAACTCATGGGTTGCCTCCCCTGTGAGCCTGTCCCTCCAGTGGGTCTCCTTTGCTAGCATTCACCCAGGTGCTGCCAGGCCCCCCTTCTCTCTTCTCCCTCCAGAGCTGGTTGTGAAAGTGCTCACCACTTCATTCCAACTCTGACAATGGGTGTCATTTCCCCTCGTGATCAATACAAGAGAAGGAATCTGTGGTCCTCACATTGTGATTCATGCATAATTGGAACGTAATGAAATTTCGTTGAATTAAGGGAGGTCTTTCTTTGCTTTCGTGCAGGAGTTTGGAGCCTACACCACATAGTCCCAGCTAACTGCCCTCTTCAAAATGCCATGACATCTGAAACTTTGCTACCAGTATTTCCCATCCCAGAGGACATGCAGACAGCAGGTGACAACATGGATGTCAAGATTAAAATATACAAGACTAAATTCACCACCTTTCAAGCCATCCAGCTTCCTGTCCCTTATTTCTTTCTTTTGTCAGTAACATTCCCGATCTAGAGACTTAGTATCTTGGGATCCATTAGATTCATCCTTCTGTTTGATCCCTTCCTTAACATTTACTATTCCTTGGTATTTCAGTTTTCAAAGTGGCCTCTGCCTGAAGTCTCCACCATGGGGCTGATCCACACAAATATACTGCAAGGTCTCTTTCATAAAGCCATTCCTTCAGCCTGAACTTCAACATTTCTGTATGTATCTGACATTAAAAATTTCAGTCCTTTTATAATTTGCCCCCCAATTTTTTTTTAAGATTTTATTTATTTGAGAGAGAGAGAGACTGAGAGAGAGAGCACATGAGAGGGGGGAGGGTCGGGAGGGTCAGAGGGAGAAGCAGACTCCCTGCCGAGCAGGGAGCCCGATGCGGGACTCGATCCAGGGACTCCAGGATCATGACCTGAGCCGAAGGCAGTCACCCAACCAACTGAGCTCCCCAGGCGCCCTAATTTGCCCCCAAATTACAAATCCAACTTTATCCAAAGTAAATCCCCATAGTAAAGCTTTCTCCCTCTCTCTCTCTCTCTCTCTTTTTATTTTTTTGAGTTAGTCTCATTCTTCCCAACAAAAACCATGTTCCCACCTGTGTTCATGTGGCTTCACACCAAAATAGCTTACTGCTTCTTTCATTGTTCACACAGAGCCTACTCATTCTTCAAAGACAAACTCAAATTCTGCCTTGTCCTTGATCTTGACCCTCTTGGAATTCTGGTATTATATGCCTTTAATGCACATACTATGCTTTATCACTACCTAAGTATGATTCATGCCTTGGTCAGGGCTGCTACAACAAAATACCACAGATTGGGTAGCTCATAAACAACAGAAATTTACTTCTCACAGTTCTGAAGGCTGTAAGTCGAGGATCAGGGTCAGCACAGAGGGTGACAGCTCTCTTCTGGGTCACATGCAGACTTCTCACTGTGTCCTCACATGGTGGAAGGGAAAGGCCTGGGGAGCTCTGTGAGGTCTTTAAAAGTCACTGATATTCTTCAGGAAGCTCTCCCCTCATGACTTAGCATGTCTCCAAGTTCTCCTGAACTAACACCATCACCTTTGGGGGATGAGAACTTCAGCATATGAACTTGGGGGAGGGGGACACATTCAGTTTGAAGCAGTTCAAGTGTTCTTTCTGGGGGTACTGAATATACCGTGTGTGTATGTCTGTGTGGGTGTGTATGTGGGTGTGTGTGAGGAGAGAGAATAAATATTCCATTGATTAGAAAAATAAAAATAAAGCAGCAGCTGGAGCTGTGTTTATTGCTCTGACTCTGGTGTGCTCTCCTTTAGATCTGAATCTTCACTGCACAAATCAGAGCTACACGAGTCATTAACACACAGCAAGTTGGGTAATTGATCCTCAGGAAGTGGCGAGCCTGATTTTAGAAGCTTTAGTTGAAATGGGTATTGCGTATAAATGGATAACTCTGCACAGATTTAGCTTCCTACTATTTCTGATTTGCTTTGACATACTTGGGGAAGGATGGGGGGCCTCATCCTCACCCCCAACACACATAAATCATTTGTGTTGAGAGATGTTTCATTTGAGGAAAATCATTTGAGGGGCAAGGCCTACACTTGTGAAACGTTCGTATCTGGTCACGAAAATTGAGAAGACACATGAATGGCGATTCAGTAGCCATGGTGTTTGGGTTTAGATGGTAAGATATCCAGGTTCAGGGAGAGATCCAGTTCTGTGGCAAACGAAGGCAGGGTCATAAGTCAAAAGGATGTGGGTGACAATGGTTAGACCATGTCGTATGGGAAAGTGATGGAGTTGACTTAGCACTACGTCTCGGCATTACCCAAAGCACTGGGAAACACTGTCTTTCATGAGCCTCCATCTGTACCCCTTGTCCAATCATCTGTACATCAGCTGCTTCCCAGGCTTCTGGGGTGGTCTCTTGGGAATACAGCCCACAAAGATTCCCTAAGTTCTGTGGGCCTGCATGATGGTAACTGTAGCCTTGATCATATTATATTTCTAGGACTCTCACCTGTTTGATGTTTATCAGGAAGGCTAAAAGGTACGCTTATGAATCAGCTAATAAATAGCTTCCTCAAATCTAGATGTCAATGATAGGATGAAATCAAAGTCAATTTAGGCTAAAGAATTGGTACTTCAACTTTCATTAAATATCTTTAATTGCTTTTCTTTAATCATATGATATGCTTATCCATTTTGAAATGAAATGGAAAAGGAAAAAAACAAAAAACAAAAAACAGTGCAGTACTCAGGAGTACAAGCTTTGGGTTAAAATCCAGGATGCCTCAGGTACTAGCTCTGCAATCTCGGACAAATTACGTAATGATTCTGTTTTTCTGCCTCATCCCCTGTAAGATAGTGAGGATGTGGGCCCTTCCCTCTGGAAGCCATGTTGTGTTGAGTCAGGAAGGGAACACAGGTGTGATAACACCTGGCATAGAGCTGGGATGAGGTACCGCAATCATAATGTTATTATAGACCCACAAAACACCCTCTAACTCACCTTGGTAGTCAAGGCCTCATATATACAAGGAAGATTACATCTAGCAAATAACCCTCCTGACCACCTTCAATGAGTTTGCTGTCTAGCTTTCACCTTCTATTAGCTTTTTTGTTTAATATCAGTTACTGGCCCCAGTTCACAGAGCAAGTAGCAAACCTGCAACTGAAGATGGGCCTTATGTGCTCTTTCTCTTGACCACTTCTTACAGTTTTTCTTTTTAAACTATAATTAATTGTAGGGGCACCTGGGTGGCTCAGTCGGTTAAGCATCGGACTCTTGATTCGGCTCAGGTCATGATCTGAGGGTCTGAGGTCGAGTTCCGAGTCGGGCTCCGCACTCAGCGTCGAGTCTGCTGGAGATCCTCTCTCTCCCTCTCTTTCTGCCCCTCCCCCTGCTTGTGTAGGCTCGCAGTCTCTATCTAAAACAAATAAATAAATCTTTAAGAAAAATTATAATAATAAATTATTATAAATAATAATGTTATAATATTTATAAATAAACTATTATATATTTATTATAGAATAAATAAAATAATAAATTATAATGAATTGTAATGATAATGTATATTGAAGAGTTCAGTGGTAACATGTAATTAGCCTTCAAGGATCAGCATGAAAGATGGGAAGGATGTAGAGGTCAGGGTTGTGGATGCCCCAGTGGAGAAGTGTTGAATGGGAAAGGCAAGATGGAGGCTCCTAAGCCAGCTTCGATTATCCTGGTATGTCTTCATCTGTGTGTTTGATAAATGAATGTAGATATTTAAAAAACTTCATCATGCTGTACACTTAAAACTTGTACCCTTTACTTTATCATGTTATCTTTCAAAAAGAGAGCTTAAAAAGTCAACCAAGTATCTGAGAAAATTGTACAGAGCATACAGTATTTTGTAATGAATGCACGTGTTCATAGCTCTCATTCTACTGAATATGGGTTAGTTTTAGATCAGGAGCTTACACTTTACCACACTTATACACAGTAAAGAGGAGATTTGGCAATTATTTGTTTGAATTAACATAGACAGCCAAACTTGAGCAGAAAAGAGATAAGATTTGGAAGACCGACCCATTGTAGATCAAACATGGTACCCTGAAGCATGTTTGGAGATACACCCTCTGCCCACGGAGGCAGGTTAACCAGCAGCCCTTTCGCTCCCTGGTACCCCACACGAGCATCGTCACCTCAGGCCCGTGGACTCGGCCACATGCTTTCTGAGCAGCCACACACCGAGCCTCAGAAGAGGGACCTGGGGGCCAGGCCATCTTCCTTCCAATTAGACGGCTTTGACATGAAAATCGAGGGACATGGGCAGGTCACAGGGAGCTTCACCTGTGTGTCCCCAACAGCACACAGATGAGACTCTTTTCTTAGGCCAAAGACCAGAGCTAATGATCCCCAGGGACTAAAGGAGAAAACAGCAAGTTCATTGCCTTCTACAACCCACCCTGTACGTGAACTAAACTGGGATTTGGAGCCAATTCCTTTCTTCCTCAGGAACCTCAGTGAGGATTGCCCTCAACAGGCCAGCATTAAAAGCACCCGGGGAGGGGGAGGAGGGCAGGCCAGAGGAGTGACCATAGCCGCTCTGTATTAGCACTTTTTGCATGCCAGCACCCAGCTAAAGGGTCGCCTTTAAATCTCAAGACTACCCTGTCTCAGCTGTCATTACCTTCATGTTACAGAGAAAAGGTCAAAGCCTAGGAAAGCTACAAAAGACCAAGTCAGCAAGTGCTGAAGGGAGGAGTTAGTGGGGGAATGGGACATGTGGGGTGGCAGTGGAGACCCCAGCCTGTCCCCAGAGAGCCTCTGGAGCTAAGAGGATCCTTCAGACTTGTCACCAACTGACACAAGGAAACTGGCCTTTCTATACCCCACCCTCGACCAGTCACTAGGTGGGGTCTCCCTGGGGTAGGGGCACAGCCTCAGCCAAGGCAGCTTCCCTGTGTGAGGGGCGTCCCTGGTGCAGTTGCCTAGAGTTGCTTTAGCAAATTACCACAGACTTGTGTGCGCCCCCTATAGATATGTCCATGTCCTAAGCCCTGAAAACCATGCCCTTATTTGGAAAAAGAGTCTGCAGATGCGCGTAAGTGATGGATCTAGAGATGAGATCCTTCTGGATTATGTGTGCCCTAAATCCAATAATAAGCGTCCTTACCAGAGACACTCAGAGGAGAATATGGAAAGAGGAGAAGGCCATGGGAAGATGAAGAGAGATTGGAGCAGTGTGGCCACAAGCCAAGGAGCTCCCGGGGCCACCAGAAGCTGGACGAGACAAAGAAGGCGTCTGCCCCAGGGCATTCAGTGGGGGAGCACGGCTCTGCCGGACACTGGATCCCGGACTTCCGCCCTCCGGCACCATGAGGGATGCACTTCAGTTGTTTATGTTTCTGTCGTAAATGTTTGTCACCATGATAGGTGGTGGCCGCCCCGGGAAAGGGAGAGGTTGGGAAGCACCGAGTGGGAGCCCTCAGCAGGCTGACGGCCAGCGGGGCGGGCCAGTACCTTGGTTTCAAAAGGAAGGACCCGAGGAGTGCACCTCAGCACCCACCACACCACCGCTGCTGGCTTCCTTCTTTCTGTCCTTCCTGTCTCTGTGAGCCCCCCACCAGTATCTACCTTTCACACCGCACCCCTGGATGGGGTGCCAACAGTGCTAGGACAGTGTCGGGCTATGGGCACACCTGCTATGAAGGCAGCAGTAACTGCCCACAGCTGGTGCTCAGAATGGTAGACCAGTAAGACACGTTGAAAAGCCTCCAAGAGCTTTGTTGGGGACATCCTGACACTGTCTCATCCACAACTGAAGGAGGAATGTAGCCTGAGGGGCAGCTCGAGGCAAGAGTGATCTTTGATTGAGTCCTGGGAAGGAGCAGACTGGGTGAGGAGGGAACAATCTGGAAGACAGGACAGGAGGTTGAGTAGCAGGTCTGGGCATGAACCTCCAAGGCTGGAGCGAGGAAGGAGCCCACAGGGAGTGGCTCGTGGACTTCTGTGGCTGGGCTCCTCCAAATGCAGTCATGGTCTGGCAGCCGACCTCAGGCAAGCTCCCCAAAGTGAGCACACGGGGACCCTTGCAGGGTCAGCATGTCTGAGGGCATCCACGTCCCCCACAAACCTGTCCTGTGGATCCTGTTGCGCTAACATTCTTTTCATTTTTTAAAATAAGGAAATGATTTCAAACTCTTCCTATTGACAATGTAACTGCCATATAGAGAAGTTAGCAAGGGGCGCCTGGGTGGCTCAGTCAGTTAAGTGGCTCCCTTCAGCTCAGGTCATGATCTCGGGATCCTGGAATTGAACCCCAGCGTGGGGCTCCCTGCTCTGCAGGGAGTCTGCTTCTCCCTCTCCCTCTGTCCCTCCCCCCACTCATGGTCTCTCCCCTTCAAATAAATGAATTAAATCTTAAAAAAAAAGAGTTTAGCAATTTGTTACAAAAACAAGTCTAAGTTTTAAATCTTCTCTTTCATGGATATGCTATTCACATATATAGGTATGTATGGATATCTTACTCATCCACATCTCTGTATTTTACACATATAAAATCTTTACCATTAGTCTCTCTCTGAGTCGGTGTAGGTGTCCCGGTTAGTTTTAACAATGCGCAGATAAAATATGATGACCTTTTTTGCGATCGTATTTGAATCTCTCCACGTAGATATAAACGTAGGAATGCAAGCAGGATTTGTCTTCCTCTGCATTCCGAGCCCAGGGCCTGTGTTGACAGTGGCGGGAAGTCAAGAGGACCAATGGTGGTGAAGACGTAGAAGGCTGAGCAGCAGGGAAGGTCACCCCTGCATGGACACATCCTGAAAGCCGGCGCCGCTCAACGTCCGTCTCACTCCTGCTTCGGAAGGCACCTGCAGCATCAGCTTCTGGAAGCCGCCGAAACCAGTGCACGCCTGGCTTCTGTTCGGTGCACAGAGAGCAGCATGGAGGGGAGTGGGGCAGGAGGGGGGCTTTGAGCAGAGCCGGCCCGCGTGCCCGGCCGGTCAGAAGTGGGGGCGCAAACCCCTGCTTTGTCAATAGACACCTCGGGCTTGCCGTGCACTTGTCCACAAAAGCTGCCACGCCAGGCCTATTGTGCAATTCTCCTCTGATGGGAACTTCGGCCTTGCGAGCAAATGGACTAGCTTAGCTATTAAGTGTCAATCAAAGCAGCTGGGGGAGTGTTACAAGTTTAATTAATTTGCGTAGTTTGGGTTTTTTTTTTGTTGTTGTTGTTGTTGTTGTTTGGTTTTCACTCTGTGCTCACTCTAGTTCATTTTAATGTACTGCATTTAGGTGAACAAAATTCCACATGCTTTTATCACTGGGCTTTCTTTTTTTTCTTTGTCCTTTTTCTTTCCTTTGCTTGTGTGTGTGTGTGTGTGTGTGTGTGTTGTGTGGCCCTGGCAACAGCCTCAGATCCTGGGTGTAGATTCTCATTTGCTGGTTTCTCGCCCGGGGCACGGGCACTTACCGATACCTGTGAGAACTCAACTGGTGTGGGGACAGATTCCGCGGAAGGAGGGGTCATCAGAGCCTTGCCTGCCGGGCACTTTGCTTTCTTCCAGTGTCCGTCACCAGTCCACTCATGAGTGTGGCTTTGAAGAGGAATCCTGGGGAAGCAACTAAGTAATCAGTGATCACTCGTTCTCTCTTTCTCAAAGGGAAAAAAAAAACATGATGTAAAGACTAGGAAGTATACATCAGGAGAATGATTCCTTCAACATTGCTTCCGTGTTCCACTTCCTCAGTTGACACAGAGAACAATAGGAAGAACATTTATGGATGAGGCTCCAAAAATCTCCAGGATTTGTAGCTCACCGTGGACCCTGTTCACATTTCCTTAGTTATGTGCGTGAACTGTGAGAACCTTCCCTTTCCTTGAACGTACGGAGACAAAGGTGCATCCAGCAAGGGGTTGAGCTGAGCCCAGAGGGAGCATCCACCTGCAGAGCCTGTTTCCAGGGAGCAAGGGCCCTGTCCCATCACCCCTTCACCGGACCAAGTCTCCTGTTCCTAGCCAACTGGATTTCTCAGACCCCGGCCTCAAATGTCCACCTTTTGTTTACAAAATATTATCTATATAAAGACAAAAAGGAGGAAAATAACAGGAAAGCAAGCATTCTTAGCCTTGTCAGATAAGTGCAAAATTGGCTTTTATAAGCTGGAAGGAAGCTGCCTTCAGGGTGTCCGAGGAAATCTGCACAAGGACAATCTATTTTCGTATTCCAGCATCGAAGCAGTGCACCTAAAATGGATACAAATCATCTCCTGTCCGAAAAACACACAAGATCCAACGGGAACCTCCAAGACAACTGTTTAGATTTTTTTTTTTTAACAATAGTGTACAGTCCCAAATAACTTGAGCGGTATGATTCCAGCTAATAGGAGAGCAGAGGAAGAGGGGTCTATAAAGAAGAGCTCCAGGCAGAAATACCAGGTGGGGAGCATGAAGGAGTTTCCTCCGAGGAAAGGCTCAAAAAAGCATTGCCCTCAGCGCCTCCCTGTCTCCCTGCCTTCCTGCCCACGGCCACGGCCACGGCCATGGCCACACTGGGAGGAGCCCAGAGTGTTAGCATTACGGCCACTTCCCATCGACAGTACCCGCTGGGAAAAATCCCAACCCTATGCCCAGCAACACAGGGTTGGTTAAATAAAGCTTTTTTTGAAAAAAGCAATGGCATCAGAAAATATTCTTGTTATAGTGTAGAAAAGCAAATGACACAACAGGATCCCTCTGGAAGACTACTGGCATTGGTGAATTAATACAGAGCTACCTCAAGACAGACAGGTGTAGAGAAAAAGGGTTGAAATCAGGCAAACCAGCAGATGAGGAGATTACAGCCAACTGCTGTTGTCTTTCCATTTTTCTCTGCATTTTTTTTTTTAAAGATTTTATTTATTTATTTGAGAGAGCGAGAATGAGAGAGAGTACATGAGAGGGGGGAGGGTCAGAGGGAGAAGCAGACTCCCCGCCGAGCAGGGAGCCCGATGCGGGACTCGATCCCGGGACTCCAGGATCATGACCTGAGCCGAAGGCAGTCGCTTAACCAACTGAGCCACCCAGGCGCCCCATCTCTGCATTTTTAAAAACATTTTTCTAGGGCGCCTGGGTGGCTCAGTTGGTTAAGCGACTGCCTTCGGCTCAGGTCATGATCCTGGAGTCCCGGGATCGAGTCCCGCATCGGGCTCCCTGCTCGGCGGGGAGTCTGCTTCTCCCTCTGACCCTCTTCCCTCTCATGTGCTTGCTCTCTCTCATTCTCTCTCTCTCAAATAAATAAATAAAATCTTAAAAAAAAACAAAAAAACACATTTTTCTATATTGAATATATACCGGCTATTATTTTATAAATTTCTAGGGGATCTTTTGTCTTCCCAGTACACAGAGCTGCTGTTGCTACTCCTCTTAGAAATAATTTCTTTCATCAATGCCAAACTTTTCATCTCCTCGTTTTCAAAGGAACATTAAATTCATGCACATGATGGCTGTCCTGTATTAATCAACAGTCGCTTTATTGATAATAAAGAAATTGGCTGAGTAACTTATTTTCCACTTTAAGGATTGTTTTACTATTTTCTGTGACTCGACCTGAAGAAAAGGTATTAAGTGGGTATTGGTTTCATCGAAGTTTAACAGATTAGAAGGAAATCACATGTTTCAGAACTTTCTTCATGTTCCATGTTGATTCAGTGTCACCTTTATGTTGAAGTGAACACATCCACGTGTATGCACGTGCATCCAAAATGCCAAAAATTTCAGTCATTTCTAAAAATGTATATGCAAAGCTATGAGTTTTAAAACCATTATAATAAAACAACAGGCATGGGCAATAAATATGAGTTTCCTATTGCATGAACTATTTCTTCCGAAAAGCTAAGGCATTTTTTCAAGTATCATTTAATCAGACGTGGCACCTCCTACGCTCTTACAAATTTACCTTGACTAGCGGGTGTGGAAATATGGAACCCACGTGGCGTGCGCATCAAGTACAGAACTACAAGTCACCCACCAGATCTGTACGAAGCAACTCGATTTTCAAAACGTGTTCCATTTAAACACTTGTAGAATGAGCCACAACGTCAAGGTGACTGGACGAGAACAAGCAGCCTCTCACTCCTGGCACTCACGTGAAGTTGTAGTTTCTTCAAATATTTATTTTGTTTCCACTTGCCAAGATATTGTTTTGGGGGAAAATAAGAAAATAAAAGGTCCTTTGTGACAGGCAGCCGCAGAGAGTAAGATGAAATCTCTCAGCCTGTTAGCGTCATGATATCCATCCCAAGTTCTTCATCAAGTTTGTTTTCATTCTCGACGCAACACCGATCCCAAGCGAGAAAATACTTTTATTCCCAATATTCCAATTACTTTGCTGGTTTCTATTTAGTGCTTCTTCCCTCTGTTTCTCCACCTTGATTTCCTCCTATTTTTCATCCTGACACTCACACAAATGATTGTTAATATGCTTTCTAGAATTTGGCTTCTAGTTGCATTTCTTTTCAGCTAATAGCTTGGAGTAGGCAAGCATGAGCCCATAAAAATACAATCTTTAATCTTAAGGACTTCCTGTCCAGAAAGGCATCAGACCAGACCCAATGGCACCGGGCGAGCAGCATGACCTGCCGAGGCTCCCAGTGTGGATAAACA
Source organism: Neomonachus schauinslandi (assembly GCF_002201575.2). Lineage (NCBI taxonomy): Eukaryota > Metazoa > Chordata > Mammalia > Carnivora > Phocidae > Neomonachus > Neomonachus schauinslandi. Next base: position 5,649,531 of record NC_058405.1, read on the forward strand.
ACACTGATTAAGAATTACACTCTGTTAGGGATATTCTCGGTGTTTCTGCATCAGAAACAGTCATCTTGCCTATGCTGAAATTTCAGTTTGTTTCCCCGGGAATAAAATGAAGCCTGTTCAGAGGGTGAATGCCGCAGAGTGTTGGATTTCCCTCCCTGGGTTAGAGAAACACAATAACTCTGTTATGGGCCTTCCCTCTGGTACCTAGAAACCACCAGAAGGGCGGGGAGGACCGTTTTATTCAGGCCCAGCTGTTAGTTTTTCTTGTAGCTCTAGGGTCCTGACACATTTGCCCAGTTGCTACCCCCTTAGCTTTTTAAAGGTCTCACAACGTCCGTCTGTGCCACCAAGGAAATGGTTCAACCTCAGCCCTGTGCTTACGAACCCCAGGCTGTAGCGGGCATCTTGACATCATGCCAATCTACGACTTCCCACCTCTCTGCAGCATCTCGCTTTGGATTCTCTCCTCCGCCTGTGAGAAACAGATACTCCCCTGAAAACAATGGACTGTAAATGGAGAACAGTTAAGAATCAACATCAGTTTCTCATAAATCTAATTTCCAATTTCCCACCAGTCTGGGCTCTGTGTACAAAGTCGAACACACACTCCCCTGTGGGAATTGCTCGCTCGTGTTAGGAGACCCACCTTGACTTTTTTCAGCTGGCTTTTCTCCTTGGTGGAAAGAAATACTATAATGCAGCAGAGAGACTGTAGAAAGGAAGTTATTAGAAATGGGTGGATTTATTGTAATTTCTTTTTTTCTATCCTGGCTGGGTGTGGGAGGGAAGATATACTTGTCCGTAGCAAATGCATATGAACATTTTTCCATGCTAACTTGCAGCTGCCTGGCTGAAGTCTACATTTTTATCATTCTGTAGAAAACTGCAGTAAATGTATCTAAAAGAAAATCTGATGGTATGAACTAATCATTCATGAGATTAACCTAAGAATATTTTACTCATTTTGACTCAACAGGAAAATATAAAATAAGATCCTGTATTTACTAATAAAAACAAAACATCACACAAATATTGGAGTGAACATAGTACAACTTGTAACTGAAAATGGTCCTTAAACAGTTTGTTGTCATTGCAAGATCAGATTCAGTGTGAATCCTTTATGTTTGACTTCTTAGACGCCAACTCACTTTACTGAGATATTTTATTTATAAGTAGTGTATGTTATTTCTATTTGGTTGAAATCCTTTTCTTACTATTGGGACAACAAATGAAAGTATTCGATGCCAAGATCTAAGAAGTGCAGGTGTCTTCTTTTAAGTCACTATTCCTTTAAGATCCTTGTCATCCCACCTCTTCAAATCATATGGTAGGATTAATGCTTCTTAAAAGCCTATGAGGAGATGTCAACATTTAGGTCTATGGGCACAAATAAGCTTTCTCCTGCAACATCTCTACCAGGATGGCTCAGCTCTAGTGCTCATGGGATCGTGTAGCAGTTAATGATTCACACAGGTTCTAGATCTGAGTATAAAAAGTTTTGATAATGACTTTAATGCCAATAAAAACCTGTAGCTGGAAAATAAAATATAGAAAGTGGCTTATCTGCTAACCTTTATCTTTCAAAATAAAGAAAATCTTGCTCATGTGGATGTGCCCTGAAACTTAAAAAAATCCCCTTGAAAATTTGTTTCTGTTCTCTGTGTTAATAGTAAGGAAGGTTAAAACTTTAAAAAGAAAGAAAAGTGGTGAGAGTAGAGAGAAGTCAGGACAGCACCTGGGAGCCCTGCACCCCAACTTTGACCAGGCCAACATGCCAGCAACAAATCACTTCCCTTCTTTGGGCCTCAGTATCCCCTTCTGTGAGTCTCCTCTGGATGCAGAAGGCCCATGCCAGACCCAAGGGCAACGCTCATCCTGCACACCTAGCACGTCCCAGCAGCTTTTCACACACTCAGTCCATCAATACGCCCAAACCCCATGAGGCACACACTGTTGGATGAGGCCACTTGGGCCCAAAGAGACAGAGCTCCAACTGAAACCCAGACCAACGATAGGACTGAGCGGTTGACCATCGCACTGGCCCGCCTTTTGATCTGGGGCTCTAGCTCTCATTTGAAAGGGAGTCAGAAAACACATTGTTGGCAAGAAAGGTCCATGAGGCATGTGTACAAATCGGGGCGACTACTCTGTTCACACTCTAATCTCACCTTCCCGCAGTCCGCGTCTGGGGTGGGGAATGTCATCCTACCCAGAGGCACCCTACCCTACCCAGGGCTGGGCACAGGTGCACTTTCAAGAGCAATGCCAGGGTTGAATGACCAGATTCCACCGTCTTATCCTGAGCCTTTAAGTTGCAGAAACTGGACTTAAAAAAAAAAAGGCATTCGAGGTATCGAATGCCTCGAGGTGATCATCCTTATAATAGCAGATTTTGCACTTTCAAGACTGACAGGGAAATTATTGCCTCCACCCAAGAGCCACTGTGGTCATTTATGAAGGAGCTGTTCAAACTTTCTTTGTCTCTGCCATGGTGTTCACAGTCTTGTGCAAGATTTACACGAAGTAGATTTTTAAAAAAAATAGCAACAACGCAGCTCATATTTTATCCGCATTAGTAAACACATGATAACCCCTGCAGCAGGCTGGTTTCCTCCACTCCCGAGTTCCGAGGAGAATTTCAAAACACCTGATGTTCCTGGGATGGCTCCAGTCTGGTTTTCTGAAAGCTACAAAGCCACCGACTTTAAGAAAAGCCTCCTCATGGTCTACTATTTTTTTTTTGTGGACTCTAGAGTCAGTATCTAAAACTCAAAACTATTTTCATCAATTTGTGTTTCTTTTCAAAGATTTGGAAACCATGGTGCAGACGCTCTTTTTTCCTCCAAATACGTTTTTACACAAAGACTTTAATATCTTCAGATTGGATTAATTCATTTGTTTGAGCTGCTTATAGATTATGAGGATAATTGCTTGAAGATATAAGAACTGATATACTGGAATAGTGCACTATTTTACATTCAGCTGTATCTTTTTCAAAAAGGCTTAGTGCTTCTGAGATGTATTTGGGGTACCTGCCCTTCTTTGTATCATGATGTGGTTCTCCAAGCTACCTACATGATCTGCGCTGAGTGACAAAGGGCCCAGTGACTTTTTCAGAAGCAAGTGGACCCCAGACACCGTTCCTGCTCAGTGATTCTAACCTGGCATCATCCTGTCAGGATGATAAATTGTATGTACAATTCAGAGTCGGAGCAGATGGGAGAGTGCTGGTTATTAAAATCTAAATCTGTTTTCCAAACAAAAAGAGAATTGTTGACCTCTCAATGAAACATAGATTTCTCATAAAGGAAATGTTGGATATTCCAGTTTTCGTAACTGAAGCAATTATACAGTTAGGGACACCTAGACTCTAATAAAAGTAAGGTTGGTTCTAAATGAACTTAAGGAGAAGGCACTCACTCATTTATTCCCCAAGTTCACTGGATGCCTGCTAGCTTCCAGGAAAAGAAAGATTTACCAGAAAATATGCTGTGAAAATAAATAATATTTTTCTTTCCATTAAATACTTAATTTGGGGGCAAATAAACTTTATGTTAGTGTAGCCTAGTCACATAGGAAGACTGTTTTAAGACGTGCTCTACAACAGCAAAAAGGAGACGAGACACATTTGGCTCTTAAAATACTTGTAAATTCACTAACCTTCAAGGCTATTCAAAACCCCATTTCAAAATTTCAGCCCATAGATGGAGAAAAATAATGTAAAAGCTAAACTGAATTCTATTTGTTGGCCCCAGAGTTTTATTCCAGCCAGAGTAAAAGAAAATCAAGAGATTTCAGATCCAAATTTATTGATTTATTCATTCACTCTTAATTTAGCAACTATTGATTGAGCTCTAGTATGTGACGGTATTCTGGAAACTTCTGGAAACTGTCATTAACATATTATTGACCCCAGAAGTCATCTTGGTCCCTGATGCATTAGTTGTACCTTTGGTGAAGCTGAATGTCATTAGTCAGCTTGATTACCTAGATGACCTCCAAAAAAACATTCATAAAAAAAATTCTATTTATTAACCTACTATGTGCTGGACACTTCATTCATTGTCACGTAGCTCTACAAAAATTCTCAGGAGTTTCAGGTGTCTCTGTCCCACTTACAATTAATGAACCTGTGTCTTAGGAAATTCTGCTCAACGTCTCACAGATTAAATGGCAGAATGGAACTTGAACTCACCGTTGACTGGCTCTGAGGTCCCGTCCCCATTCAGGGCACCACACTGTCTCATAGGGAAGGGACACAGCTCTCCATCGAAGCAAGCAGGCAGTTCAGATCTCTGAATTCTTACAGAAAACAAAAGCGCACTCTTCCATTTTAATGTTGGTACTGATTTTTCTTTAACGAGTTACAGTTCAAGCATTTTGTTTTCAGAAAATGTAACTATAAATTCCTATAGGCCAGTATCTGCCAAAACGTACCAGAGATACCCGGTAATTGAAGGGACAATCTAAGGGGCATGTGATTTACCCATTCCTCTAGATTTTCTAAGCCATATTCCTGAAAGATGATATCATCAAAACCCAAACAACTAGATTATATTATCTTCTCTCTCTTAGAGAAAGTTCTTAACACAAGTTGAAATTTAATATAATGTCCTAAGGTTTGAAGGGATAGTATAGAAGGCTTTCATCAGAAAATTCATTCATTAAACAAACCTTTACTGAGTTTATGCTTTATGCCAGCCCTGTGTCTGAAATACAATGCTAAACAAAAGTATATTTGGCCTCTACTCTCATCAAACTTACATTCAATGACTGCAAGATACAGAAAATGCTCGCGTACAAATTACCACTCTGCTAAGTACTTTGAAGGAGAGAAACATGATGCTTTAAGAGTGGATTATGATAGGGTTTGACCTAGGCAGGAAATTCTCCTACAAAACCATAGTCAAAAATGATCCTGCAAAATATAAAACTATCTGTTTTTGTTAAGATTTATATATAAAACATTCTTTGTAGAATTAGATCAATTAAAATATGTTTCAAAAAATATGTTTCACTACTTGGTTGTGTGTGTTTTTTGCAGTAATTTTTTTTTTTTTTTTGCCTTTCATCTGACAAAGACCAACTCTAATCTAATCTAATTTAATCTTGTCCTTAAAACATACTTTCTAGATCCTCAAAGCTAAGTTTGCTGTTCAACAGTATTAAGGTATATCATTTCTCTTTGTCACTTTAGCTTTGTTCTCCTTGTATTTTAATCGCTCTGTTTTAGATATGCTTTAACATTTAATATGCCCCAAACTTGTTTTTTGTAAACTGTTAAGAATAAGTAAAGAGAAATGATTAATAAATTGCTTATTTTTAATTTTCACCACATTTTTTGCCGGTTTTTAATTTTTTTTTTTTTTTTTTTTTACTGCATCCCTGGTTGAACCTAAACTAAGAGCTGAAAGTTCCTCTGGATTCTTGATAAGATTTCAAAGGAGCATTAATGGGTGAATTTGTAACAAACCTCAAGGCAGTAAATATCCTGGAATTGTTGAGAACAAAGGTCTTAAATATCCTTCAGGAGAAAAAGTAAAAATTCCCAACAGTCTTTCACTTTTCAACTTTCTACCACAAGGCATGGAACGTGGAATTAAAATGCCTCGCCATTTATTCAACATTCCACCTTACGCTAGATTCACGCAATCTGATCACAACAAACTGCTTAGTGATACCTTGCCCTCCCAGATTTGGGCGGTGAGAGAGAAGGGAAGCCCAATCCACAGACATCTGGGGAGGCCAGTGGAGGCTCTGCTGCTGGTACTCCCGCCGCTGACAAAGTAGCATCAACATCCACATCTTCCACACGGAGAAGCCTGACCAAGAGCCAACATCGGGGGCACACGCACACACACCTTACACCTCTCATACTTTGAGAAATGTCCTCGGAGGAGGTTCTTCCTACCAGACAATTACACGTGTTGTTTGAGCGTTACATTGGTCACATGAGCTTTTGTGCCTGCCTGCTTCACTATCTAGCCCCTTTACTAAAGGAATCTTTTATATAATACAGTTAGTGACCCTTTTGATTTGTTTCCCAATGATTTATTTTTTATTTTTATCCTTTATCCTTAGAAGTTCTTTTTTTTTTTTTTTGTTAAAGATTTTTTATTTATTCATTTGAGACACAGAGATACAGAGAGAGAGAGAGCATGAGCAGGGAGAGAGGCAGAGGGAGAGGGAGAAGCAGGCTCCCCGCTGAGCCAGGAGCCCGACGTGGGGCTCGATCCCAGGACCCTGGGATCATGACCTGAGCCGAAGGCAGACGCTTAACCATCTGAGCCACCCAGGCGCCCCAGAAGTTCTTTTTTTTTTTAATTTTTTTTTATTTATTTATTTGAGAGAAAGAGAACGAGAGAGAGAGCACATGAGAGAGGGGAGGGTCAGAGGGAGAAGCAGGCTCCCTGCCGAGCAGGGAGCCCAATGTGGGACTCGATCCCGGGACTCCAGGATCATGACCTGAGCCGAAGGCAGTCGCTTAACCAACTGAGCCACCCAGGCGCCCTATCCTTAGAAGTTCTGATTGTCCTTACAGAAAGATCTTCTGCTGACTTTGTGAGCTATGCCAATTAAAGAAAAAAAAAAAAAATCCTTTCCCCCTTACATAACAAAAAATACTTAAAAATCTTTGTTGTACTTGGTGGATACTCTATTCCAAAGCCTCAATATCCAAATCTGCAAAATGACAATGATTTTTTAATTAAAAAATTAAATGCATGTCTATACAACATCAATAAGATCAGGAAAGTTCACGCAGCTGCAACCCATCTCATTCCTTATGTTCTCCTTCTCCCTTCTTAAAATTATATTTTGGGGGTGCCTGGGTGGCTCAGTTGGTTAAACGACTGCCTTCGGCTCAGGTCATGATCCTGGAGTCCCTGGATCGAGTCCCGCATCAGGCTCCCTGCTCGGCAGGGAGTCTGCTTCTCCCTCTGACCCTCCTCCCTCTCATGCTCTCTGTCTCTCATTCTCTCTGTCTCAAATAAAAAAAAAAATTATATTTTGGTCATTGATTTGGAGCAGTGAGAATGTGTTCCAGTTAATCTAGGGGAGCATGGAAGATACTGTATCAATGAAAGATTCAGGTGTGAGTTGGATATTTACACAGAAGCATAATGGAACCATTTTAGTTAAGCAAATTTTTTTCTATTCCAACCAGTCTTCATTGTGTCACAAAGCAGATGGTCATCGTTCTAACTCCCTTTTGTATTGGATATAAATGGGGACTATCTTGAAAATGAATTGGTCACAATAATATACCTAGTCACATTGATAACTGACTCAAATAGTCTTTTTTGTGCCATTATTTTATATTGTACATACCCTTATCTTTGTCATGAAAACTTAACAACTACAGAGTAAAATAATTATTGTCCATTTGCTTAGTAAAGATTAGAAAGATGAACTGACCCAAAGTATATTCAGATTGAAAGTAATGAAGAAGAAGCAATGCCTTCATTGGTCCTACCTTAGTTCAGCTTTTTAAAGCAAAGAAACCAGCTACATGGAATGCGGCCTGGAAGCTGAGTTGCCGCAGGACTGTACAGACATTCACATTTCCAGTTTAAGTGCACCCCAACCAATTACAGTAAGTCCTCAGAGAAATGAGATATTTCTGCATTATCTACATTTACCTCTTTCTTCTAGGTCATCTGCCTTTTCCTCCCTCAAATGTCACTTTTGCTTCCAAATGTAGCTATACTTGATAATTAGTTATATATTTTAGAGGACGTAAAAATGGTCACTGGGATGCCCTTCCAGCCAACACACTGGAACACCAAAGACTAATCATCAGTCTTTATGTCTAAATCCACTGTGACTTAAATCAGGTAGAAAGAAGTTTCCAAAGTCTTCCAATCAAGGTACAGCTCTGGTGCTTGAAAAACTTCAGTAAATCTGCCCCCAGACAAACATCTCTTCATTTTCAACTTCTCTGCAATGAGGTGTGTTCTGCCCAAAAGCTTTCTCTTCTTGAGTTTCTCTCTGGAGGATTTGTGTTTCTCTGGTGTCAGGAAAGTCGAGCTAACTTGATGAGCTATTTTCCTTCCTGGCTACACAAAGTTCATTAGTGTGACTCTAGCTTAATCACACTGTCTAGCATCGTGTCATTGGTAGGTGACCTTTGAGAAATGACCTAAGAGCTCTAGGCAAAACTTTTCCTAGGAGAGCAGTAGAGTTGTTCACCCATGGATCAATTAAGAAAAAAAAAATGGACCTCAAGGGCATTAAGGCAAAAATAATAAAGTTAGGGAACATGGAGAAGAGTTGCACATGAGGAGAGAATAATGCAGCTCACCTCAGACAGTTCAGAGTGCCTCATGTTAGCCTCCAGGGCAAGGTGTCTTATCAAGTCAATCTACGAAAATGAAATACATACCAGATGAATGAAAAATAATACTTTTGGAAAAGAATAATCTAAGAAGTCAATAAGGAAAATAAACTCAGCTGTGGTGACAAAAAAAAAATTGAAGTGACAGTGAAGAACAAATTGTTGGTGACAAAATGGTAATAATAAACAAAATGGTAGCCAGCCCATCACACACCGGTGTAAGAGTTCCTTTTCTAGGAATGGAACTGAATATCAAAGAAATGTCAATAGACGCTCATTGATGCTCTCTTGTGAAATACTCTTCCCAGAATGATACTTCTTATGCCTGTTTCTCAGACTTTCTCACTTTTAAAACTTTCTAACCTCTTTTGTTTAAATGCATACTTTGGTGTCAGATCTTTTCCATTATGACAGCATCTTTTAAATAGTTGAAACCTTACCTAAATGAGATTTCTAATGGGAGGCACTAACGATTCTGGTTTGGCAAATCCTCCTTTGTCATTCGCTGTTTTCAAATCAAGTACGAATTGGATCAAAAAGCGCCAACTGCCGGAATTGAAAACTGTTGTATTTCTGTGAAAATCCGAAGGGCAAACAAAGATGTGTAAGCGAGGTAAAGGTGATTTTACGCAAAGGATGTTTTCCAGCTTACTGCAAGGAGCTAATAAATGCATGTCTTAAAATTCACTTAGAGTGACCCAAGAAAAATGTTAAGCTTCGATTAAGCACAGTGAGTCTTGCTCACCAGTAAAATTAAAATAAAATAGTTGATATCCTGGAAGTGCCTAAGTAGTTAGCTGCTATAGAAAATTAACCAAGAGGATAACAGCCCCCAAGAACCTTATGATATAAACAAATGGACAGAGAGAAAGCCTCCATTTTTATGAGAACACGGGAGGAGGGAAAAGGGATACAAACACCAGAGGTTCCTTTTCTAGCAAGCTAACGTGTTTGAGCACAGCACTGAAGACGGCTGAGTGCATTCCCCCACCCTGTAGTGTAAGACTGGCCGACCGCGGTCTGGGGAGCAATGGTGGACCCAACTGAGGGACAGATGTGAAATTACGTACAGTTGTTTCCACAAGAAAATAAAAAAGAGGGATTGAGGAAGAGACCACAACTAACAAGAGACAGGACAAATAGAAGGCCCTATGTGAAGAAGGCAGACTGGAGAACTGAGGTAATCCCAGATTTCTTCCTACGTAAGGACTGTGTTTGGGTGGGAATCATTCCAGCCATGGGCTTCTGTGGGTAGTGTGGTGCCTACCCACCTCTTAATTTTTTGTTTCTGTTGAAAATCTCCCAGCTACCCTATTTCTCTTGCCACTTTTACAGCGCTCCTTGAAAATAGCATTTAAAAGAAGGAATAACAAGCTGGCACGTCCAATTTTGGGTGAAGACCGATGATTGCCTTACAAATGTAAAGTTTTTGTGCCAGTGGAGGAACCAAAAGATTGAGCCCTAGAGGAAGTTGGAAATCCTTGGGGCTTTTGAAAGTTGGAAGGAAGATAAAGAAATAAACTTGTGGCTCTATTTAAATAAAAAGTATTGTCGGGCAGAACCCTGACCTTTGCAAAAGTCCATAGCAAGAGGACTGAGTCTACTTGGAATGAATGTCTCAGTTAAGTGAAGGAAAGTCTGGCAGACAATGGTTTTAATTATTCTTCCTACGTACCATTCTGCAGGCACTTTGCCAAGCGTATTTCCAAAGAGAAAATGCAAACACAAAAATAAGATGCAAATGGTTCTCAAGTGTACTAGTATGTCTTACAGAAATGTTCTGGGACTTTATTCATGTTTTTAAATTTGCTACTTGTCCTTAAAAGCCATCATGTTTTTCACAACTCTCTTAAGGTCGAGCACTTGAAACTTCTTCAGCTCTATGAGGGGCTGTCTCCATTTCGCTAAATGCGTTTTCTCAGAAATTCTGATGACTTTACCATCAACTTAAACTTTGAGGTTCAATGTCAAATGGAACGGTAGAACTCTTTCTATAGGACGTGTAAAAATCGAAATTCAAACATAAACTAAAGATGCGGTTTCCAAAAGGTTAGAAAGAGGAGATGAGACATGTAACAGATTCCAGTGTCAAGAGTAACTATTTAGGAAATGTGTCAATTTTTATTCCTTATTCTTCTACAAAGATAAAAGGATAAAAATGCTCTGTATTTGCAGAGTGTGATGATTACCCGCTGTCTTTGCTTTTGACAATGTGTCAGGGTTTGGTTCCTGTTTACCGAAGTCAGGGAAAACAAGGTTATTGTGAAGGCTACCCAGGGCTGTTTACATAACACACCTCTGATTCTGGGAATGAGTACCGCTTCCTGCTCAAAACCGAAAAGAAGAAATGCACCATGTAGTATTCTGATACACTAAAATCATAGCAACAGGGATGATCAGTAATGTCTTAGGTTAATGAGAAATCTCATTTCTACCTTCCCATGTACCTTCAAACAACACCAGATTATCCTGTGAACTCACTGTGTAATTCACCTCTTCCTTTTGTATGAAATACCATTCCCCTTTGCTTCCTTTCTCCAACTAATGAACACCTACTCATCTTCTAAGCTTTCTTAATTCCAGTGCCACCTCTTCTGGCTTTCCCCAACTATGTCAAGCAGGAGAAAAGATCCCCTCCTCTGCATTTCCATAGCATTTTATAAACACCCATCTTTTAACAAATATTCTGTGGTATCCGAATTAAATGTTTACATGTGGAATTCCAATGCTAGCAAAGCCCTTGACTTATTCACCCTTCCGCCCCTGGAAAGTAGTGGTACAGAGACTGACAGATAGTGGTCCTTTAATGCCTGTTTGCTGGATGAATGGACCGAGGAGAGAACAAACCCAGTACTCTGAATCAAGGCTGTTTAGTTCTCCTTATGTCAGAATCATATCAAAATCATAAGACCTTACGGGATTCTCATGCAGGATGCAGGAAGAGACAATCGCAAACAAACATGAGCCAACCTAAAAGATTTCTACAATCTTTTCGAGCTCTAGCAATTTCTGATTTTTAGGCATTTAAGTGGTGAGCCATCTCCTGTGTCTCTTTTCTCATGTATGGTGTCAGATGTATGGAGAGTAGTAGAGTTGTGGTATTATATTTTCTTAACATCTTATTTTTTAGGTAATCTCTACACTCAATGTGGGGCTTGAATTCACAACCCCAAGCCGAGATCAAGAGTCACATCTCCACCGACGGAGCCAGGCAGGTGCCCTGAGTCATGGTATTATTTTGGCATATTTCTCCCTTCACTGCCTTTTTTAGAAGTTAGTGAAGCAGATGAGCTCTCTCTGCTGTCCAGGCAGATACAGGGTCCTTTCCTCTCCCCTTGAAGCAGCCGGCACCCTAACACAGCAATCCTCCCCTGGCCCCCACACACCAGTGCCAAGGGACTCACAACAGCCTTTACCTGGGCTCTGGGAGAGGCTACTTTGTGTTGACTTTGGTTGTATTATTAACCACATTCTTTGAGATCATCTATAGTTCTCAAGATGAAGCCCTTCGTGGTGTTTTCTTACTAAAGCAGATTTTGAATTTCTATAGGGAAAGATGACCGCTACCAACCAAAATAGCATCTCGCCGGAGAAAGAAAATTCACTTGGAGGTAAACATGGTAAATTCCGTTTAAAAATAAGGAAGAAGTGAAAATGACCATCAACACATTCATGAGCAAAATAGAAATCTCAGAAGAGCGAAGTCATACACTGGCCCCTATTAAAGCTGATTTTTCCAGAAATTTCTCTACAAGAAGATGAAATTTCGCTCTAATGATGCATGCTGATTGGTTACAGAGAGAAAAGATTTCTCTCTGTTATAGTAGCCTCGTGTAAGGGTTGTCTTTGCATTCAAACATTTATTTACTCAATAAAGATATCTCTTTCTGCACCAGGCTCTATACAAGGTCATGCAGCCCCTCAAGGATTATTCGCCGACCTGGAGTGAAGGCTCCATGGACACTGAGAAGGTTCAGAACGGGACCAGGCACAGAGATAGTCTCTCCATTCCACACCACACATGGGTCATTCCAGTTGAGGAAAGGATGACATTGGCCCAGCACTTATGACATTTTCCTCCATTTTTTTAAATAGTAAAGTCAAATTACCAGTATTTAAATATATATATTTGGTTAACCTGTGCCAACCACTAGCGAGTTTTCATTAGAAATATAACCATAGTTTCTCCTTTTGAAAAATTGAAATATCGATAAGTTGTAAGATTAATATTAAAATATTTAAATAATGTTGAATAAAGCGGAATGAAATGGTAGATTAATTATACACTACGGCGGGGGAGGGGGGTGGGCGTCGTCTTTTCTGAAGAAACCTGCATCAGCTCAGAGCACTCATGAGGTTGAATTCTGACTCTGACTTTCATTAGTAAAGAAATGCTCTAAATCCCAGCTCTTTTTATTTTCCAAATGTTCACGAAGTTTTCATGAAAAGGAGAAATAAAGCATTTCACAGCAAATCATAGCTATTTCTATAAGCTGAAAGGACTTCATGGAGGAGACAATTTGAGGACATCTTTCAAGGATGATAGAAGTTGGGTAAATAAAGAGAAGTGGAAAATGTTTCCATGTAAAGAGTATGATGAAACAGTCTCAGAAGTCATTCTGCTTATCTTGCTCAGAATGCAAAGGCTTAAAGATCTCCCTTAATTGTGCTGAACATATTTCAAGTTCATTTTCCCCCAAAACGAAGTATCACTCACAGTCTATCAACCAAGTAGAGTGTAAGAAACCCCCTCACCACTTTCTTGGGTGTAATGGGCTAATTACTCTGGCTAGGTTCTCATCCCAGTTTTTGCTGCAGCCTCCATGGGCTACTCTCTGTGATTCCTCACTCCAGATGTTATGAGGATTAACCTATCAGTTTGAAACACCTTGTAAAAACATGCCAGGCTTTCTAATTCCTTTCTGAATTAATTCCTGTTCAATCCACACTTTTACCGTGATGGATTTTAAGCTACACATACAATGGTAGCACCCCTGACCCCGAACTCCAAAATTCCCCCAGCCTGCTTGTCTCACATTATTTTAATATTGCAGAAACAGCAAAAACGGTGCTTCCAAATTCTACTTAAACAAGGGACTTCCTGGGGAAAGATTGCTGGGATGTTCTGCGAGGACCAATTTAGCATTGCCTCTCTCGTATTTAGTCCCATTTATGAATGTGCTGCCAAAATTTCTAAACCGTGCAAGACAACTTAAAATCGCAGTGAGAATTAGATTTTGTTGCTTTACTCATCTTAATGCCCACAAGATCCTGGGGTTCTCATTTTTTTTTTTTTTTTTTGGCCATGAGAGGGGAAGTGTAAGCAGTCATATCTGGGTCCTGGCTGGACTCCTTGCTATGACTCCAGAGAAGGCTGAGCTCATGGCACAACCAACTTTCCTCTGTCAACCCTCGGCAACCCCCACGGGCCACACTGTGAGTGAGCAGTGTCATCCTGGTACTTGGCAAAGAGCTCTTCTCAACTGGAGATCATCAGCACACATCTCCCCGCAGATGCTTAAATTCAAAGCAAAGACAGAATCCAACACGCTAACCTAAGGTTCGGTGGGTCAGCCAAGCGAGGCAGCGCACCAAAATGCGTCCCTTTGGCAAATTTTCCTTTCCTACTCAAATGTGTCTACTTTCAGTTAACAAGTAACAAGATTTAGTCACACTGGCTTTTTTTTTTTTTTAACTTTAACCACTAATAGGAATGAAGTAAGTTGGCCATTTTTTAGAACTCATTTCTTGCAGAAATCTTTTCTGTGGTAAGAATTGAAAAGAAAATCCCTCATTATTGTTTGAGGGGAAAAAAATTTAAAAACCCCCAACTAATAGATTCGACCTTGAAATAACATTGTGTAACTATTTCCTGGACGAATTGCATTTCCAAGATCTAGTAGAGCTCTGATAACTTGCAATATAAGCTAAAAGGATCATATCTTACTGAGGGCTGATAAAACTAATTTTTCTCACTGTCCCTTAGCCACGCTATGGTATAGCTAAGTGTGTCGATGCTGACAATTATCAGGATCTTATTAAAATATATTCACTTCATATATACTTTAATCTTTAGGAAAACATCATTGCCAGGGTAATACCCTATTTACTCACACTGGCACATAATTATAAAAAAAATAATAAAAAAGAAAAAACCTTAATTTATAAAACTTTGTGCAAGGACACCACAGATAGAGACTTTTAGATAAACCAAAGTTCCTAAAGAATTAAAAAGAGACGTGAATCTTAGTAAAAGAGCCTGATTTGAGGAAGAAAAAGAAAAATTGTCAAAAGCTTCTGACCAGCAATTCCTCCTCAAAAATCCAGAAGGGTCTCGCAAAGGTGACACGGAGGTGGCCGTCCTGTCCTTCCTCCTGTCAGTGGGAAACCGTGTCCTCTGCATACCGCCCCCTCCCGCTCGCCTCCCGCAGCTCAGAACTCGGTTCCCAACGCAGAACTTATCTCACATCTGCCTGGCTGCCGCCTGGGTCCGAACTCTCCTTTGAAGGAGTTTCAAAGTAAAACAAGATAAGAAGCACCTTTTCAAAAAGAATCCTTCCAACAAGTACTGTGATGTGAGAGTGAAGAGCAAGAGCCCTGGTATCTTCTCGAGAGCACTTTCTGGTCCTCTGAATAGATAAGAAAAGGGAACTCGCCCGAGGTGGGGGTGCGGTGGGGGGGGAGGAGAGTGCCACCAGGTAAGAAACAGAGGGGTGTCTCTTCTCCCTGGAGGGGACGCATTGGCTGGACACAGGCCACCAGGCGTCCGGGAAAGACAGTGAGAGACCCACGGGGTGGTGGAGTCCCTGAGTTCTGCACCCACTGGGGAGAAGGGGGTCCAGTTTTCAGAGGGGAAAGAATAGCAGTAACTGTTCACTCAAATCTTCCTGCACCCTCTCCTTCCAAAGCACCTCTTCTTTGGCGAAGAGGCAGCCGGTGGTGCTAAGCCTGGTGCCCCGGGAAAGGGCAGGCTTGGGGAGTGGGGAATGGCCTGACCTGGGCTGAATCACCCAATGAAACATGTTGAAACCGTCACAAGATGTTTTTTTGTGAGATTGACAAGATGAGGCCTGGCCAGTCCACATTCTCCGGGGCCCCAGCAGAGTGTGAGTAATGAACTTAGGCGGGGAACAGCTCCATCACTGCGGACGGTCATGTGCTCTCTGGCCATCTGAGCTAACCCGCAGCCCTGGCTATTTACCTCGGTCACTAGGTTTATAGATACAGGCCAGCATTCACCTCAATAAGATCTATTAAAAAATCTCTGCATATAACCCATTCTTTTGGGTGTGGAGTTTTTAAGAATGTACTCTCTTCAGAAAAAGCTGTTTAATTTTCCTATTTTTTCCTATCCCTAATTTAGGAATTGTTTAAGCCATTAGGGTCTTTACTAAGACCTTGATGTCCCTCCCCCACTATTTTTTTTTTGTAGTTTCCTTTAGTTTGTGTTTTCTTTCTTTTTTTTTTTTTTCACCTTAAGTAGAAAAACTAGTCACATAAGACTTTGAGATAAATTTGTAAAACTGGAACCAGTGAGAATTTTACTTTTATGGAAGTTAGTTAATTCGCTGCTATAGCTTCCTCTACTTCTTCTTCTTCTTCCTTTTCTCCTTTTGAAATAAAATATTTTATTTTATTTTATTTTACCGAAGTAAGAAATGAATTCTTAATTACAGAGTTAAGTGTGGGGCTTCATGGTGTACGATTTTAATTCTCCGGAAGTCAGTCTGAACCAACCACTGTTCTTACTTACTCCACAGCAACTGTAAGCCTGGGACTATTTATTTCTTCTATGGTTATTTAAAAGTAATTCTGTAAAATGTTTCTATAAAAGGTTGAGTCATACTATTAAAACATATATTTAAATTGTCAGAAAATGCCGAAGCACATACTATGGGATCTTATTTGTAATATTAAAGAAATTGATGTAATAGCAAAAGTAAAAACTTTGAAGATGGATACTTGATGATACCCTGACCAAGCCATTGATCTTCTCTGAGTCTGATATTCTGTATTGTAAACAGAGATGGGGTTTGGGGTACAAAACAGGTAGAGACTGAAACCATGCAGCTGAAATAAAAGAGAAAGTTAAAAACTTGATTTATCTTATATCTCTGCAAAACTTTCTGGAAAAGCAATGGTTTTAGTAAAAATCAATCTGACCTTCAATTGTCATTCAGTACAAAATATAACATGCTAGGGGTGCCTGGGTGGCTCAGCCGGTTAAGCATCTGCCTTTGGTCATGATCCCCGGGTCCTGGGATCGAGGCCCATATTGACCTCCTTGCTCAGTGGAGAGTCTGCTTCTCCCTCTGCCTCCCCCTGCTTGTGGTCGTGCTCTCTCTCTCTCTCTCTCAAATAATAAATAAATAAAATATATATATATATATATCATGCTTTACATTAAGTTATTCTTTTACTAGGCTACTAGCGTCAACTGTTTCTAACAGAGCCAAGAGCTCAGAAATAAATCAGAACACTTGTAGCCACCCAAAAACGCTATCATGAAATCAGGGGCCTTAAGCGCCCTCTCTCAATCCTAAAAGAGTTCCCTTACAATATTTATAGAAAACATGGCCACAATTTATATGTAAGATGCGACTATAGATAAATGAAAAAGACACGAGGAAACAACTATAGAGTAGTCACACAAGGAGAAAAACAAGTTGCTAAGATATATATGGGAAAAAGTTTCAATTTCAGGAGTAATCAAAGAACTGCAAATTGAAATAAAAGACATATTATTTTAATTGTTAAACAAGGGAATATTTATTTGTAATGATTGTATTAAGCGCACGCAGTAGTTCGGGGCAAGGTGAAGTCTGTCTCTCCCGTCCTGGGTTATGGGCACATAAAGCCGTAGAGCCATTCTGAAATGTAATGTGGGAAATATTTGTTAAGTTCCTTAAGAAGAGTTATCCTCTGTAACAAGGTAACTCCCCTTCTAACATGCCATTTTAAAGAAGCAGTTCAAGCTGCCACAAAACTGGTGTACAAAGATGATTCTTCCAGGCCTATTTATAATAGCTAAAAATGGAAACAAGATAAATTCAAAAATAGGTTCAGATTTATGCAAATTAAACTACAGCCATGACTGAAAATTATGCCTGCAATTTTAATGGAAAAAAAAAAGTTTCTAAAAAATTATTAACATCCTGGGAAAATGCTCACAGAACAATGTTAAAATGAAGAATGAATAATGCAAAATATTATGTGCAGCTTTATCCCAATCGTGTAAATGGTATAATACAGATGACAGCATTATATGTGTAAATAATGCCTACATATTGACATATAAACACACAAAATATATTTGCAGGTTTATGAGTAAATATATATGGAAACCACCTTAAAGAGACTCCAAAGGTAGGAGTATCATCTCTGACTAGTTTGCATGTGACATTTTCCATGATCCTTTTCTGTTTTTTTTTTTCAGTTTCCACAGTGAGTCCATATTATTATCATATAATCAGTATTATACAATATACTTAGAAAAATGACTCATTAAATATAATTAATTTAAAATGCCGCTCAGAGCCTAGTTCCTGTATGTTATGGGCCCACTTCCTTTGCAGATGGCCATGTGGTTTCCTGCTGTGTCCGTGATTAAGATCTGTCCATGAAAAAGGGGAGGGCGGTAAGCTAATTGCAGCAATGCTTCTCAGCAAGCCCCACCCCGTGGGGGTCCCCCTCACCTGGCGGACATCAGGTCTTCCGGCTGGTAAGTCTGATCCTTTAGCAGACCCTCCAAGAACCAGAAATGGAGAGTGGAAGCCAATACCTCCATAAAATGTTGAAAAAGACTTATCTCTGCATATCTGAATTGAGCATGTGACATGATGGTCAAGCCCCAGAGTCAGGAGCGCTGGCTTGGAACCTCAATTTTGCCACTTGGTGGTGAGGAGATCTAGTAAGACATTTCCATCATTCTGGTGCTCCGTTGCAGATCAGAAAAATGGGACGAACATAATGCCTACTCCATAGTGTTGCTATGAGCACTGAATGAGCTAATTCGTGGAAGAATATAGAACAGCACTTGACAATGAGGTTTGGTTGTTACGATTATTGCCGTTTTCTTTTTTTCTTTTTTAAAGTTTTATTTATTTATTTGACAGAGAGAGACACAGCGAGAGAGGGGACACAAACAGGGGGAGTGGGAGAGGGAGAAGCAGGCTCCCCGCAGAGCAGGGAGCCCGATGTGGGGCTCGATCCCAGGACCCCAGGATCATGACTTGAGCCAAAGGCACACACTTAATGACTGAGCCACCGAGGCACCCCGATTATTGCCGTTTTCTGAATGATGCTCTCAAAGCGAAGGTTTCTCCCCTTTGTGAGTCTCCTGACTGCTTGGGCCAAAATCAGGAGGAACCAGGAGGAAAGCTTATCACAGATGAAGATTCCACACTACTGAATAAGAAATTCTGTAAAGGGTCCTGAGAATATATATTTCTGACAGGCTCCAAGTTTGTTCTCAATGTGCACTAAACTTAAAGGCACACTGGACTGAAAATATTATTATAGTTATAATTCTCTATAAATGTCCCTAAGCCGTCAAGGAAAAGTTAAACAATGTTTACTAGTTCTGTGTAGTTAGCTGAGAAGGGCAAATGCCCTCGTAAATTGATGTCTGACAAAAAATGAAGAAATTTCTAAGTTCATTTTATTTCAAAGAGAGAAGTTTTCGGTATCAGGAAAATTCATGTATGTGGAAGACTTCATTCCTTAAAGATGTTAGTTAAAGAAGATGTTACTGTATCAATGTCTGCTTAGGTACAATATTACCTGTTGTATCACAAAAATAAGATATTTGCTTCAAAATAGAGTTGAAAGTTCCCAAATTTTCTAAGCTATGGAGAGATTCTCTCTACCCATAATCAAGTAAATCTGTCTGCTTCTAAATAAAAAGGAGATAGTGAGAGGTCACATGCTTAAAATGATAAGAAATGCAGGGGTCTAACTTTAGATTTTTTTTCTCTTGGCAGGTTTTCTTATTTATTCCCTGTACCTCATGAAAGCAAAGATTTTTAATTTTTTTTTTTTTTAAGATTTTGTTTTTTTTATTTATTTGTCAGAGAGAGAGAGAGCACAAGCAGGGGGAGCGGCAGGCAGAGCAGGCAGAACAGGCAGAATAGACAGAGGGAGAAGCAGGCTTCCCGCGGAGCAGGGAGCCCGATGTGGGACTCCATTCCAGGACCCTGGGACCATGACCTGAGCCGAAGGCAGACGCTTAACGACTGAGCCACCCAGGTGCCCCAAAGCAAAGATTTTTAAAAATTCGTGTTTAATACCAGTGATAGCAGTATTTGATGTCCATATATTTTCAAGTGCATTCTGGCTCACAAAGCCCAGTGCTTTTCTCACCAACTCGACGGGCTGGCTCTCCCGAACATGTCCACATGGGCCAAATGCAAGCCCAGCATTTCTTATACTCAGGCTCCTGGCATCATCCGGGGAGTCACTTCAGGTCAGGATGGAACATTCGTCAAACCCCCTCCACACACAGTTCAGGTATAAGGGAAGAAAATTCTACACAGCAAACTGAAGACTTCCATCAATACACATGCCATAATTGCAATTATAGCAGATTTCTACTCAAAATCCAAGCATTCATAACTTCAAAAAGTTCCTCCGTAAAATAGTTTTACTTCGGTAAGCATTATCAAGATTGATTTCCAGGTCAATTTTAAATTTCAGAATTTTTATCACTCTAAATGCATATTAGCAAATTAATCTAATTTATAGACTATACCTTACTTAAGTAGATGATTTTGTCTAGGTTTCCCTGAAATAAATGAGGATTTTGGATGACACTGATCTCCTTAATTATACTAAGGAGACAACCATTTATTTTAAGTGCATGCCATTCAGAGTTATTTTTAGTTCATGGTAGATATCAAAATATGCACTTGAAAAGTTGAAGAAAGCCATGCTTGTTAAATTGGGAGAAGATAAATGAGCAAGCTCAGGAAACTTTCAAGACTTTGGCTACTCGCAAAACGTACTCATGTCAGCATCCAAATATGCCTCAAGTTTCCATTAAACATCGCTCCCATTCTTGAAGACAGTTGTTTAATGACCAATACAGTGGACTTTTAACACATCAGAGGTCAGGATGATTTAGACATTCAGGGGGTATACCATTCTGCTCCCAAGAAAAAACTCAATGTCAACTAGCTAAAGCTGTCATAATGCTGAAAATAATAGTACCATGGTTTAGCCTCCATTAGTCTCTCTCTCTCTCTTTCTCTCTCTCTCTTTTTTTTAAGATTTATTTATGAGAGAGAGAGGGAGAGAGAGCATGAGTGGGAGGGGCAGAGGGAGAGGGAGAGAGAATCTCAAGCAGACTCCGCACTGAGTGTGGAACCAGATGCCGGGCTCAATTTCACGATCATGAGATTGTAACCTGACTTGAAGCCAAGAGTCGGTTGCTCAACTGACTGCACCACTCAGGCGCCCCCCATTAATCTCTTAAAAGCTCATTGCCATCTCTTTGTCAAAATAATTCATTACGAAGCTGAAATTAAGCGTGACATTGTAGAGAAGTAGGTAAAGTTTGGAAAGAATATGAGTTGACACAGATGGGTCCCTCTCGATGACATCAACAGGGACAACCATAACGGGATCATTCATATGGAGTCATGGATGCCCCAGAGGAGAGCAGGAGACTATATGACCCCAAATGGTAGTTGTCATTTGTCTTGGGTGTGTTTGTTAGAGATGTATCCATCTATGCAGTGGTAATGTTTTATCTCTAATTACAAACATTCCAAAAGCTGAATAAATGAATATGCGTGGTGCAAAAACCCTGCAGTCCTTTTTAAACATTTTGAAAGGCTTTCTATAAGGTAGTTCATTTGAAAAAGGCCCTATTTGTTTAAAATGCAATGTCTTGTTATTGACTGTTTTCATCCCAATTCTGATGAAAACTAATATTCTAATCATACCAAATAAAGTTTGATAAACCAAAAAAAATTATTTCTAGCTAATGATATTGTACGTGCTTAACTGTCCTCCCTCTAAACAAAAAATTAAAGGAAGAGTTCTTGATAAGTTGAGTGGAATCAATTTTTCAATGTAGGAACAACAAATAAAGGAAGCCTCCTGATTTAATTCTTCCATTCATCGTATCATATATTTCTCCCAGGAAAAACTCTCAATCCAAATTTAAGCTGCAGGCTTATGTCAAATGGACTGAATGCTTATGTCCCCAATAAATTCATATGTGGAAATTCTAACCCCCAGGGTGATGGTATTAGGAGGTGAGGCCTTTGGAAGGTGATTAGGTCATGAGGTGGAGCCCTATTGAATGGGATTAGTGCTTTGATTAAAAAGACCCCAGAGAGCTCCACAGCTCCTTCCATCCTGTGAAGGAAGACACGGCAAAAAGACCAGCCATCCAGGAAGTGGATCTTCAGCAGACTCCCAATCTGCCAGGGCCTTGATCTTGTACTTCCCAGCCTCCGGAACTGTGAGAAATAAATTTACGTTGTTTATAAGCCACCAGTGTATGGTTTTTCTGTCACAGCAGCCTGAACAGACTGACGGCGGCTTTCTCCAGCTCTTAAAGTTCCATAACTAAGTATGGCTAAGCGATTGGTTCCTACTCGCTCCTCCAGGAAGCCAACAAGCTGAACTGTAACCACCTCTCTTGAAGGCAGTTGCACAAGCCAATACCCCGCCCCCTCTCCCAGATCATTTGCTTCCGCTCCAACCTTGAATCTAAACCCCTTTCACACATTTTTGCACACTTCTGCTGACTTTCATTGTTAAAGAGGAAGATGCAATTCAGACTCATATTAGATTCTCCCCAGAGCCATAGTAATGCTTTGTAGGTAAAAGAGGCTAAGTGAAGTGCATTGCTCCTTTATTCTATTATTACTGCATTTCCTAGCTTTTAATAGTGTAAATGCAAGTACTTGCTAACTGAACTCTTCTTGGTGAAGTTCTCTCTCCAAACTCAAGAACTGAGTGGATTTGGCAACTATTTCAGGGATTCATTTTCTGAAACCTAAACACTGATAGGATTCTAGGATTTTACTAGTTAGCAAGAGGCTTGGGTGCTAGTTTATCCGCACCATCTTTTATTATCTGGGGAATGCTGAGCATGTCATTTAACTTGATTGGGTCCCAACTGCTTCATTTTCAACAAATACTTACCCAGTATCCACTATCAACTAAGCACCTTGCCAGTTCAAGGAGAGGACCCATGCCAATTACCTGAGCTGAACCTTTCACGTGCTCCATAGTGTGGCTATTAAACAGTTGGGGGGGTTGGGGGCACCTGGGTGGCAGTTAAGTGTCCAATTCTTGATTTGGGCTGGGGTCATGATTTCAGGGTCATGAGATTGAGCCTCCTGTCGGCTCCATGCTGGGTGTGGAGCCTGCTTAAGATTCTCCCTCTCGGGCGCCTGGGTGGCTCAGTTGGTTAAGCGACTGCCTTCGGCTCAGGTCATGATCCTGGAGTCTCAGGATCGAGTCCCGCATCGGGCTTCCTGTTCAGCAGGGAGTCTGCTTCTCCTTCTGACCCTCCCCCCTCTCATGTGCTCTCTCTTTCTCATTCTCTCTCTCAAATAAATAAATAAAATCTTTAAAAAAAAAAAAAAGATTCTCCCTCTCCCTCTCCCTCTGCCCCTCCCCCTGTTCAAGAGGGAGCCAGCTCTCTAAGAAAAACCAAAGAACAAAAAACAAAAACACTTGAAATGTGGCTGGTGAGACTGAGAAACTGAATTTCACATTTTAATTTTCATTAATTTAAATTTAAATTGAAAAGCAGATATTTTATTTGGTCATTAGAAAACTTTAAGTATGTTTGGAACAACTTGAGCAGTTAAATTTAATTTTTAGCTGTTAATTTTATGAAATCTTAATGCAGATTGATCACTCCCAATGAAAATTCCATGCCCAAGTTGGGGAGTGTTATAAAGAGCACACATTCTGAAAGCTAGTAAAAATAGGAGTACAAAATACCCATTAATAATTTTTATATTGATTATATGTTTAAGTGGTAATATCTTGGATATGCTGGCTTATTTAAAACATATTTTAAAAATTATCTCACTGGTTTCTATTTCACATTTTTTAATGTGGCTGCCGTAGCTCAGATGTACCTTACATTATATTTTTATTGGATAGTGCAGGTCTAGAACTCCAAAATAAATGATCCCATGTAACACACCTGCCTCACCTCTAGCTAACGTCCCATGTTCCATGCAACCTGTCTAGGTTTTTCCCCATAGAAAACCCAACTGTACTTATCTTCAGTCCTTTGTACCCTGCTTACTTCTGAGCCTTCCACCAAAAGCAGCTGGTCGCAATACATTTGCTTGCTCTGTTGTTTCTCCCAGTGTGTGAGAAGTCCATGGGGAAAAGAACAACCTGCTTTGCTATTACACCCTCAGTCCTTGGCATAGCACAATGGCACACATGGAGCAGGTGCTCACACGGGTATGTATAAAATAGAAAGTGTACGTGTTCCCGAGAAGAGTCTACATTTAGCACCTGAACGTACCAAGTTGTTGTTCTTTTTAATATGACAATTCACCTTCAAGTAGAAAGTCACCTAAATTTCTTTAGGAAAATTTCCAGTTTTTTAAAGAACCACAGACCAGGAGTTATCAAATCCATAAATGGCAATAAATATAACTTAGTTCTTAATATTTTTACCCCAATAATTTGAGTTAAAATTGGCATATCTTTAGAAGCACACAGAACGTTTTCCTCACACATACACACAAAGAGTTAATTTCTCCCACTGCGGCCATTCTTCAAGATATAAAGAGGTAGTACTCAACTCCTCGATAAAATCATACATCAGTAAAGCAATTTGGAAATAGACACCCAGTTCGACCCTTTGTTTTCCCTCATTATATGCTTTAACTTGTGCAAAAGGGATAGAGAATGATTTCCCTGGCATCCCTGACTGTCACTTATGGCTGACATAATTCATGGTATGAGGATTGCTATTTGTGGTTTAATTAGATTGAATTCCCACTCATAATGTTATATGTGTTTGCATATTATTTGCTAAAATGTAAAATAATAGAGCAGTATTCTTTGAAAATTTCTTTTACAATCTTAACATCCATTACTAAATAGCTTTTGTTTCATTTGTCTTTTAATTTAATTATTATAACAGCAATATTATAATTTAAGAAGAAATGAGCTCCATTCTCCCCTGTGTATGCTGACATAGTTTTACTAAGAACCTGCTGGATTCTGATGAAACAGTACCTGAAAAATAAATAGAGCTCACAGCTGTGTCAAGAAAAATATGGTCTCTCTACCATGTCATCCACCAGTGCGTCTGCTCAAAAAGTTAATAATTGATCAGATACCAAAAATGTGAATCCTGGGGCTGGAAGCCAGTGCAAAATATGCCTTCATTGCAATGTAACTCTTTGCCAAAGAGACTCTACCAATGAGCTCTTAATGCAAAATCCCAATACTCCTGAACTCAAAACATACAAGATCCATTGGATTTTATAGTTACCTTGACATTAACAACAACAACCAAAAAGATTTAAAGAAGCACTGGGCTAATGTGTAGAATGAATTAGATAATATTTACACATTAGAATACAATGTCAGAGAGTCACTCTGGAATGGCAAAAGCCTCTGAAAATCTGCCTCTCCATAAAAGCAATGACAACATTGGCAAAATTATCAAAATCAATTTTGTCAGAACTGTGGAAACTAACCAAAGATTTGCAACAATATGAAGAATGTTTATTCAATAAAAACAGCTGAATCTCAGTAAGAACAGTGAGCTTTGGGCATTTTAACTTGCTCTATTTCCATCCTTTACTCTTTATCTCTGCAGGAACCTTGAAAACCAACAGCCTTGCAATCATGATCACCATGAAAACCAGTAGCCTGGACGCCACTGGTGGGTGCAGAAAGAATTTGGAATTACCCCAAAATCCCCCTTCACAGAAAATTATCATTGTTTGATCTGTCTAGAAGTTCCATGGGAACCCTAAATTGTAAAGCTTCTCTTCATTTGACAGTCAAAATAAACTCACCAAAAACAATCTCTTCCCAGAACATTTTTCAAAAACAATTACTCACAATTGCTTAACATTGTGGCTGTCTGAGTAAGTGATACAGTTGAGGCAAATGAGAGGGAGCCTCCCGAGCAGGGAGCCTGATGTGGGGCTCGATCCCAGGACCCTGGAACCATGACCTGAGCCGAAGGCAGCTGCTACCAACTGAGCCACCCAGGCGCCCTGAGATGTATGTAGAATCTTTGAAGAACTCTGACATATTCCTGAAAATCAAGAGGTCCACCTGCATTGGTTTTCAAGGTTCCTGCAGAGAGGACCTAAACCAGGTTTAGGAAAGAATTGAGTAAGCCTTAATATCTCCCCTCTGGTGGACTTTGAGCTTCTGCACAAACAGAAAGTAAAAGCTAACCTGTCTCCTGGAGTGTTGAAGCTAGACCCTCCAGGAGGCTCAGAGCCTGTTGACAGGGCTGGGATAGTTATTCATTCAAGGCATTTCAGGAAATCTTGGTGTAATCATTAGCTGGCCACTAAGCTAACTGAGCAGAGACCTCAGTGGTTATAAACAAAGAACAGAGACTTTACAGAATTAGTTCAATAAAATCATTAAACAACAACAACTCTATAAAAGGAAAGGATGGCCCATACACACCTTGTAAAAAGCAGTCAGTAGAAACCTTCCCTGAAGAAGCCTAGATACTGGACTTACTAGACAAATACTTCAAATCAGCTCTTATACATATAACCAAAGTACTAAATGAAAACACATCTAAAGAACTAAAGAAAAGTATGAAAATGGTGTTTCACAAAATAAAGATTGTGAATAAAAAGATACAAATTATAAAAAGGAACCAAGGAGAAATTCTGGAGCTGAAATATCCAATAACTAAAATGAAAAATTCACTACAGGTCTCAACAGCAGATTTGAACTGGCAGAAGAAAGAACCAGTAATTTTGAGATAGGTCAATTGAAATTATCCAGTCTGAAGAGGAGAGAGAAATAATAACAATAAAACATGAACAGATCCTTGGATCCAACCTATCAACAGAGGCATAATGTGAATGCTGGAAGGAGAGAGAGAAAGAAAAAGAAAGAAAGAATATTTGAATAAATAATGGCTGAAAACTTTCAATATTTGATGAAAAACATTAATATACACATCCAAGAAGCTCAACAAACTCCAAGTAGAGTAAGTTCAAAAACATCCATACTTAGACACTTTATTTAAATAATCAAACTGTAGAAAGCCAAAGACAAAAAGAGAATCTTAAAAGCAACAAGGGAGAAGTGTGACTCCTTGCATGTACAGAATCCTCAGTAAGATCAACAGTTGGAGGAAAAAAAAAAAAAAAGATTAACAGTTGGTTTTTCATCAGAAACCATGAAAGCCAGATACAGAGGGATGCCATATTTAAAGTGCTGAGAGAAAAAGATTGTCAACCAAGAATTCTGTATCCAGAAAAACTCTTCTTCAAAAATGAAGGAGAAACTAAGACATTTCCAGATAAACAAGCTGAAAGGGTTGCTCACTAACATAACTGTCCTATAAGGAATACTAAAGGGAGTCTACTGGACTGAAATGAAAGGACATTATACAGTACTCAAAACCACATGAAGAAGAAAGAGCATCAGTGAAGGTAACTCATAGCTAAATATAAAAGGCAATCTAAATGTACATTTTTGGTTTATAGCTCTTTTCTCTTCTATCTGATTTAAAAGATAATTGAATAAAATAATAATTATAAAGTTGTTTCCATGGGTTTATAATGTGTAAAGATGTCATTTGTATGACAATAATAGCACAAAGGATGGAAGATGCAATGGAGCTATGTAGAGGCAACATTTTTGTATACTATTGAATTTAAATTGTTACTAATATGAACTTGATTGCTATTAACTAGGATGTTAATTCTAATCCTCAGGAGGTCACTAAGAAAATAATCAAAAAATATAATAAAAGAAACAAAAATGGAATTAAAATAGTACACAAAGAAACATCTATTTAACACACACAAAAAAATGCAGTAATGGAGGAACAGTTGAAGAAAATAGACATCAGACATTTAAAAAAACATAGCAAAATGATAATGTCTTGGGCTGAATTCTGTCCTCCCCCAAATTCATGTGTGGAAGCCGTAACCTCTAGTATCTCAGAATGTGACTGTATTAGAAGATATGTTCTTAAAAGAACTGATTAATTTAAATTAGTCCATTGGGATGGGACTTAATCCAATCTGACTGGTGTCTATAAAAAAGGAAATTTGGACATGCAAAAGAAACAGGAGGGATGTACGTACACAGAAAAAGACCATATGAGGACACAATGCGAAAGCAGCCATCTGCAAGCCAAAAAGAGAAGCCTCAGAAGACATCCAACCTGCTAACCCTTAATCTTGGCCTTCTAGCTTCTGAGAACTAAGGAAATTATTTTTTATTATTTAAGGCACGTAGTCTGTGGTTCTTTGTTACAGCTGCCCTAGAGAACTAATACAAGTAGACATTACTTCTACCTTATTAGTAAATACACTAAATACAAATGGATTAAACACTCCAATTAAAAAGCAGAATGAATTGGGAAAAGAAAAAACAAACAAACAAACAAAAAAAAACAAGCATGACCTAACTATATATTCTCTCCAAGTAACACGCATTAGATTAAAACACAAATATGTTGAAAATAAAAGGATGGAAAAATATATACCATGTAAACAGTAACCAAAAGAGAAGTGGAATTGCTGTATCAGAGAAAAAGCCTTAAAAAAAATGATGCTGGAGACAAAAAGAACATTCTGTCATGATAAAAGAATCCATCCATCAAAAAAAAATTCTAAATATGTATGCACCTAACAAGAGCCTGACAGAATTCAAGGGACAAGTAAACATTATAATAATAGTACTTGGAGACTTCAACACTCCATTCTCAATAATGGAGAGAAGAGCTAGACAGCAGGTAACAAGGAATTACAATTCTTGAACACCATAGACCAACAAGACCTAAAAAACTTATATAGAACAGTTCATTCAATAACAACAGAATACACATATTTACAAAGACACATGAAATATTCTTTAGGATTGGGGACCTGGGAGGCTCAGTCAGTTAAGCATCTGACTCCTGATCTTGGCTCAGGTCATGGTCTTAGGATTGTAGGATCTAGCCCTGCATCAGGCTCTGTGCTCAGCGGGGAGTCTGCTTGGGATTCTCTCTCTCTCTGTCCCTCCCCCGCCAAAATAAATAAATAAATCTTAAAAAATATATATTTTCTAGGATAGACCATATGTTAGGCCATAAAACAAGTCTCCATAAATTAAAAAGGGCTGAAATCATAAAAAGTATGTTCTCCAAACATAATGAAATTAGTAATCAATAACAGAAGGAAAGTTGGAGAATTCACAAATACATTAAAATTAAATTATGCATTTCCATATAATCAATAAGTTAAGTAAGAAATCACAAGTAAAATTATAAAATACTTTTAGATGAATGAAAATAAAAATAACATACCAAAATGCATGTGATGCGTCCAAAGCTTAGAAAGAAATTTGAGGCTGTAAGTGCCTATAGAAAAAAGAAGGAAGATCTCAAATAATTATCCTAACCTTCCACCTTAAAATGTCGGAAAAAGAAGAGCTAGCCAAAGGAAGGAAATAATAATAATTGGAGCAGAAATAAATGGAATAGAGAATAGAAAAAACAATATAGAAAATAAAAAATTGTTTTTTTGAAAAGATCAGCAAAATTGACAACTCTTAACTGGTCTGACAAAGAGAAAAAGAGAGAAGACTAATTAAAATAAAAAATGAAACAAGGAATATTACTACCATCTTCACAGAAATAAAAGGGATCATATAGAATACTATGAACTAGTACATGCCAAACAGATTAGACAACTTCAATGAAATGGACAAATTCCTAGAAAGACATAAACTACCAAAACTGACTAAAGAAAAATTCGAAAGTATGAATAAAGCTATAACAAGTTAAAAACAAAGAACAACCAAAGAAAACTCCCCACATAAAAGTTCAGGCTCATATATCTTCACTGGTAAATTCTAAAACATTTAAAGATTAATACCAATCCTTCACAAAGTCTTCCAAACCTACACTAGGAAGGAAGACATCCCAACTCATTCTCTGAGACCAATATTACTCTGATAATAAAAACAAAGACATCACAAGAAACGAAAACTACAATCCAATACCCATTACGAAATAGACATAAAAATTCTCAATAGTGCACTAACAAAAGCAATCCAGCAACATCCTATGGGGATTATATACTATTACCAAGTAAGATCTATTCCAGGAAGGCAAGGTTAGTTCAACATATGGCAATCCATCAATGTAGTACATTACAGTAATAGAATAAAGAAAAAAAGCACGTGAGCACGTCCATTGAGGAAAAAGCATTTGACAAAATCCAAAATCCTTTCATGGTAAGAAAAGTTAATAAACATGAATAAAAAGGGACTTCCACAACCTGAGGAAGGAATCTACCAAAATAACCCCACAAAAAATATCATACTTAATGGTGAACAAATGAAAGCTTTATCCCTTAGATAGGAAACAAGACAGGATGCTCACTCCTGACACATTTAGGCA
The DNA here is from genome assembly GCF_002201575.2 of Neomonachus schauinslandi. NCBI lineage: Eukaryota > Metazoa > Chordata > Mammalia > Carnivora > Phocidae > Neomonachus > Neomonachus schauinslandi. The sequence goes on from NC_058405.1 coordinate 5,679,470, forward strand.
ACACTGTGCTGGAAGTTCTAGCCAGGAAGATTAGGCAAGAAAAATAATAAAAAGACACCCAAAGAGGAAAGAAATAAGTAAACTATTTCTATTCTCAGATGGCATGGCCTTGGATATAGAAAATGCTAAAGAACACACACACACAGGAAAAAATACTGTAAGAACTAATGAACAAGATCTGTAAGATTACAAGATACCAAATCAATTATACAAATATAAATGGTATTTCTGTACACTAAAAAACCAATTTGAACATAAAATTAATGATTCCATTAACAATAGTATCAAAAGGAATAAAATACCGACAAGTAAACTTAACAAAATAAGTGTAAGACAAACACTGAAAACTACAAAACACTGTTAAAGAAATTAAAGGAGATCCAAGTAAATGGAAAAAGCATGGAATGGAAAAAGTAAATGGAATCATGCTCATGAATCAGAAGACTTAATATTGTTAATATGGCAAATATTCCCAATTTGATTTACAGATTTAACACAGTGCCTCTCAAAATTCTAGCTAGCTTTTTTGTTGTTGTTGCAGAAATTGACAAACTAATCCTAAAGTTCTTATGAAAATGCAAGAGAACCATGACAGCCAAAACAATCTTGGAAAAGAAGAGCAAAGTTGGAGGACTCACACTTCTGGAGTTCATAATTTACTACAAAACTGCAGTAATCAAGACAGTGAGATATGGGCCTAAGGATAGACATATAGATCAATAGAAAATAACTGAGCATCCAGAAATAAACTCTTACATTTGTGGTCACTTGATTTTCAGCAAGGGGCCAAGAAAATTCAATATGGAAAGAATCATCTTTTCAATAAATGATGCTGGACAACTGGACATCCATATTCCAAATAATGAAGTTCCATCTCTACCTAGACCATATGCAAAATGTAACTCAAAATAGAACAAACACCTAAATTAAGAAAGAAAAATCTTGTAAGAAAATGCACGCTTAAATCTTCATGAACTTGAATGAGGCAATAGTTCTCAGATGTGACATCAAAACATAAGTAATGAAAGGAGAAAAAATAAATTGACCTTCTTCAAAATGAAATGCTTTTATGTTTTAAAGGACTCCATCAAGAAAGTGAAAATATAAGGCACAGAGTGGTAAAAAATATTAACAAATCACATATCTGAAAAGGTTCTTGTATCCAGAATACATAAAGAACACAACTCAACAATAAAAATATAAATAATCCAATTTTAAAATGGTAAAAAGATGTGAATGGACATTGTTCCAAAGAAGATATGCAACTGGCTTACAAATTCATGAAAAGATGCTCAACATCATTAGTCATTAGGGAAATGCAAATAAAAACCACAGTGAGATGTCACTTCACACCCACTATGATGGCTGTAATTGAAAAGACGTACAATAGAGACTGTTGGTGAGGATGTGGAAAAAGCTCATATGTTGCTGGTGGGAATGTAAAATGGCTCAGCAACTGTGGAAAAGGGTTTGGCATTTCCTCAAGAAGTTAAACATCACACCATATAACCCAACAATTTCACCTTGGGTATGTATCCAAGAGAACTGAATATATACGTTCACACACACAAAAAGTATACATGAGTATTCATAGCAGCATTAGTCATAATGGCCAAAAAGTGAAAACAATCCAAATATCTGTTGAATGAATAAACAAAATGTGGTATATTCATACAATGGATGATTATTCATCAATTAAAAGGAATCAAGTATCAGTACACGCTGCAACATGGATGAAACTTTCTCAAAGTGCACATCATGATAAATAATAGAATACAGTCACAAATGATCACCCACTGTATGATTCCATTTATATGAAATGCCCAGAACAGGCAAATCCATAGGGACAGAAATTAGATTAGTGTTCTCCAGGGACAGGGTGGGGGTGAGAATGGGAAGTGATTGCTAATGGGTCCAGGATTTCTTTGGGGGTGATTAAAGCGTTCTGGAATTAGATAGTAATTATGAATATGACTTTATAGCCATGGGAGTCTATGATACTATCGAGTTCCATGCATTAGAAGCAATATTAGCAATACATAGAGCAGATAAAGAGAAGTGGCTCCGTGAGCCAAACACCTGGACCTTGCACCTCGGCCCCACCCCTCCCCCCCCAGATGCCCACTGAGGGAAGTGATGGCAGCATCACCTGATATGGCCTATACTCTCATTTTAGAGATGAAGACACTGAAAGACGAAGGTTGAGTTGCCATCACAAGAACACACAATTCGTTCTTGGCAAAATGTGTCCAGGCTTTGGGGGAAACGACAAAGGCAGAGATGATGTGCAGAGAATGTTGAGGAATGTTCAGGAAAAGAATAGTGCAGTGTGGAGAGAGCCAAGACAATTGCATTTCTGTGATGAAGTCATGCAGACCTGGCATGAGTTTAAATTAGGCAGTGATGCAACCCCTGTTGTGTGGGAGCACGTCTTAAACACATCTGTCTCTTTCACTATGCTCTGCCTACAATAAATGTTTATTGATTCAATGAATGAATCAGTGTTCTCCTTGGGTTTGTTCAAGGGCAGCCTCTGGGGTGTTATCTGCTATCTATCTGCAGGATGGTCAGAGGTGGCCCTCAGCAGGGAAATAAGATACTCTTTTCTACTCCAACATGCACCGGAACACAGGAGAAATCCTAGGGGAGGGATTCCAGAAAGTTTCTCCCTCCTCCAAGCTTGAGAAGGAGGGCACAAATTTCCCTTGCATGCAAAACAGAAAACAGGGTACATTGTGCCCTCTTATTTCTTTATTTTTTTAAAGATTTTATTTATTTGAGAGAGAGAGAGAGAGATCACAGAGGAGAGGAAGAAGCAGATTTGCCGCTGAGGAGAGAGCCCGACATGGGGCTTGATCCCAGGACCCTGAGATCACGACCTGAGCTGAAGGCAGATGCTTAACCGACTAAGCCACCCAGGCGCCCCTCTACCTTCTTATTTCTTAATGGCCCAATAACCATATACGAAGTCCACACTTTGGTCCTCAACTTTCATCTTTTTGATCAGCCAGAGGCAAAAATGAAACAGGTCCATTCTATAAATACAACAGGCAGACATTTCCAAGGAGTACCCACCAGTCCCGCCTGACCTTCATTCAACACCCCAACAATTGGTACAGTCTTTGGGGGTGAGTGTCTCCGAACTTAGTCATGGTCTTGGTTGAATGGGGAGAAAAAGCATATGAACTTATCTGAGAAACAAAGACTGGTGAAAGAAAGAGCCTTCTAACCTGGAAGTGAGAGAAATCTTTTGTGAAGACATTTCCTAGTTTTCAATGCCCAGGGAAGACGTACACAATAGGGAAAACTCCAGCGGCCAGAGGGGAGGAAATCTATTTATTTGCACGGTATTGTTCCTTGCATTAGATCATGATTCCCAGGAAGTGCTGTTGTGACCGTTTGAATTCTAACCATTACAAGATGCAAGTTACGCCTCAAGATGGTAATGTGAACACCAACAATAATGACTTATCTAAAACATACATACATTGATTTTAAACATACAAGTCATGGCATTATCCAGTACAACCACCAGCTTAACCTTGGGGACGTGACCCGGGATCACAGGGCTATTCCTTATTTAATAATCTCAAGGAAAAAGTCCGAGCTAATGTCTGCTTCTCATGGTAGAAATTCCTGGCTCTTTCTTTGTTGGACATTAAAGCTATTAAAGGGTTTCTATAAACACTGTGGGTTTTTTTTTTTTTTCAGGTATACTCTTCTATTATTAAAGTTTATCTGAAGAAAGAATTTCTTTGGGGAAATCTATGCCAAATTGTCTTTCCTGAGGATGCAACACAAGGAAAGATGTAAAAAAAAAAAAAAAAAAAATTATTTTGCCAGAGGGGAAAATACTCCTAACATTAGCCATGATGCACTTTGTTCTCATTATCATAAAATACAATCATCACCCATAAACTTGCATAGAAGACATGCAGGGATCATTCCAATCACTAGGGAAAATTATTCATCTTCATGTCCCCAAGTGGCTGTCAGCTTCGGCACAAGGGTGCACACCCAGAGGATGTTGTCGGGTGATCAAAGGCCAACTGCCCTGGTCCCGCCTCCTCCAGCAGGATGGGTCAGAGGTGTCCCTCCGACGGAAATCGAGCGGCTTCAGTTCCACAAATGTGCCTCGGACCAACACCCCTCTGCTCCTACACACCTGACCTTTGCATCCTCGGTCGCCTTGCATTTGGCATGGCTTTTTATTCCATTTTAGAGCCGCTGCAGAGAATTCCTGTTGAGATTCGTTACCCTCCTTGACATGTCCCTCCTCCTTTCCTCTCTGCCCCTTCTTTTTCGGGGGGGGGGGGATGAGATGATGTAAATTATCCCTTTGGAATTGAGAGCCAAACTAGCCCTCCCCGGAGCACCCCCGGCAAAGGATTGGGATGAATCAAAGCATGCTTCACATTTTCAAAGAAAATGCCTCCTCAAATCAGATTTTTGATGACTTTAATTTTCCCCTTTGAGCCTCCAGTGGAATCATAATTCTCTTTATGCGGAAGAAAGTACATTGGCTCCATTAACCAAATACTACAGAGCCGCTGAGTGGAGAGAGGGGGACAGCTTGGCAATCAGATGCTTATGTAAAGGTTCTCATTTTCTAGTAGCTGCTTCTAACATGCGTGACTCTGTGCCAACGAGGAAAATGGGCTCCGTATATAAAGCTTTTTAGGAGCTTACCATGAAGCATCCTGGTCCATTAGTCCTCAAAGCATTAGGCTTTTTGTTGTCTCTTGCCAGCTTAGTGGGTTGCTCAGCTCAGTGTGGTGCGCTGCTAAATGAAATCAAATCAAATCAAATTAAAACAAACAAATGAAAATGGAGTTGATGAGCACAAGGCTCACAGATTACCCTGTGGTTTCCATATAATCTAATTATTGTATCGGGTAACTTTTATTCCTCTTCTTTTTCATCATTTGTGAAGGATGAGTAAACTTTGATGACTATAACACAGTTTAAATAACTTGGACGCCAATTGGATAGCACCCTAAAATTATAAAGGAAAACAATCTCCTTCATCGTTTTGCATTTTGATAAAAAGAGGTTTTCTACAAAAATATGGTATCGTTTATTATTTTTATTTATTTTTTAGATTTTTCGAGCATGGTTGACATACAATGTGCTTTTATTTATTTATTTTTGCCTTTTTTGAATTGATGGGTAATTGATATATAGCATATTAGGTTCAGGTGTACAACACAATGGTTCAACATGTGTATATATTATGAGACGATCACAAAAATAAATAGTTTAAATAAGCCAGATATCACTGGATTATTCCCTACAATCTGGAAGATGCTTTCCCCTCTATATATGGAAGGTGAAAAGAAATTCCTTTCCCCCCTGTTTTTTACAGCCTCTGGTCCCACCAGGCATGGGGACTTACTGCAAAGTCTCTAAGGGAGGGAGGACTCTAACTTTGCATATTCCAAAGCCTTGCTTAGCCACGACAAATTGCCCTAAATCACACTGGGTTGCTTTGTTCAAAGCATTGTTTTCCACTATTGCTTGTGACCAGGTCTTTCAAGGCAAAAAATAAAAAGGGGGGGTAGGGTGGGGACAATTATACAGATGACCCAGGCCAAGATCATGCCCCATGCTCCTCAAGAGATGCCCAAGGAAAATTACTGGGCGCATTGAATAAATTGCCTGAGTTCTTCACTTCGTTTTAGAAGCACAGAAGTGACACATCATCTCTTAAGGAAAGCTTGGCCGTGGATATAAACATCTTCCCTCCATTTTTCCCTTCCTTGACTTGTCTATCAAGCGCAACACAGGAAGACCTTGAGCTTTGGGGTCTCACTTTGGGATCTAAACTTGCATCTTGTCTCATGTAACTGAACTAGCTATGAGACTGAGTACATTACTTAGCTAATAGGAGCCTCGATTCCAGATTGCTAAAATGAGCCAAATGTAACTTCAAATCCATGCTGTAAGGGTTAAATGAGACAATGTAGTTAATGAACAGTTTGGGAGAGTATACATGCAATAATCATTATTTTGGTTTAATTTGGACTGGATCCTTAGGGCAGTATGAAGAAATCCAAGATCCTATAAAGATCCTTACTCTTATAACCCCCCACCCACCCAAATCAAAACCAAAACAGAAAAACAGAACAATCATGTTAGTGTATATGAGATATTTCAAATCGGTTAGAATAAGTCTTCACAGTGCACTTTGACACATTCTCTGCTTATTGCCTTGCTTCAACAGATTCTAAAGTCCTCCTTCTCTGTGCTTTTCTCTATGTCCTTGGGATACATGGGCAGCATGGATTACCATGCTGACTGTTCCATCAGCGGTTCACTTAGGCATTATTAAAACAAATTCCCAGTCCAATAAAGCCGCTCCCTTTTGTAAACGTAAATTATATTTCACAAGCCTGGGAACATGCGAGATTGCCAAATGTGAAGCAAGAAGCCTTGATGACTTCAGTACGTTCTCAGCCCTTGATTACAATTTGATTTCCTTTGGCATCAAAAGACAAACTATTTTAGTGAACAATGTTCTTCCTTTAGCAAGAGTGAGATCTAGTTACTTGGCAAAGGACCTGTTCATTCGCCAGACAACATGTTCACCCTCTCAGCAAAAGCTGAAGCACCGAGTCTGATTTAAGAGCAACACAGGGCGCAGGGTGGGAACCACAGAAAGTCTGTGGCTCCCTGACGTGCGCATGTTGGAGCGCTGGCTAGTTCATGACCAATGTCACCATTGGCTTCTCAGGTGCATCCTTGCTATGAGGTCACATTTGGGAGTGAATGCTATGCCTTTCACTGGTCCCTAGGCTGTGCATTTTTGTAAGCATGTTTTAAAATATTATGTTCTATTCGAAATGCTTTTTCTTTCCCTGATGTTTCTCAGAGTCACTTGAAGTTTAAAGCTGTGTAGCTTCGATCTCCTGGAGAACCACCTAGCCTCCGCCTAACTTCATACCTTGACAAGTTGCTCTCACAAGAACTTTCAGCTTCTCTCAACAATGTGAACGTCTTTCCTTGGGAGTTCCTCTGAGGTTTCAGCCTGTGCATGGAATCATGCTTGATTACCTGGGGAGTATTGTTAATAGTATTGCTAGCCTTGTATTAGCAAGTTGGCTTACCTCCCATTCTACCAGGAAGGATTTTCCTTGTGTGTGTGTATGGGGAGGAGCCAGGAGCATTCCTGCTCTCGTACTGGGCACAGAGAGAAGTACGAGGACTCAGACACCCTGGGTTCCCTTTCCATTTCTCACACTGGAGGAGAGCACTGACCACATATCCTATCCCCAGTACTTTCCACTTTGGACCAGTACTATTCCAAAGGAGAAAGCGCCTAGTATCCACATGGGATTTTGAATCAGCCTGCTCTCTTCACAAGACAGTATGTGAGCCCATCTACACATCTATATTGAATCCATAATGCCTAGCAGGTACTAGCAGATCCTCAGGTGTTGTATTCGCATTTTAACAGAAGCACATTACAGACAATGAATTTAATCCCACAAATCTTCGCTTAATTTGGTAGGAGTTTCAGGCATCAAAACAGAACCTCAGAGGGAAAAACACATTTTGAGGCAAATGGGACTTTAGCATTTAATTAATTATATCATATAGGCATATGTCAAAGTTGGTTTAATTATTTGCTAACCACAGCACAGAAATAAAATGACCTGAGTCAAGTGTGTGAAACACCAGAATTATCCATATTTGGGCACCCTGATGGAAAAATCAGGCCATCACTTTTTTTCATACTTAAAACTTCTGTGACATTAGGGTGCCTGGGTGGTTCAGTAAGTTAAGTGTCTTCCTTCAGCTCAGTTCATGATCCCGGGGTCCTGGGATCAAGCCCTGCATTGGGCTCCCTGCTCAGTGGGGAGTCTGCTTCTCCCTCTCCCCTCCCTCCCCCCCCGTGCTCTATCTCTATCTCTCTCTCAAATAAATAAATAAAATCTTAAAAAAAAAAAAAACTTCTATGACATCAATTTCACCACTAACAATCCAATAACAGCTTGGCCTGAGTGGATTTTATAATTCTTTTTTCTTTTTTTTTTGTTTAACAGAAGAAGGTCCATTTCAAGAGGTACCATAAATTTGATGGGGAGAAGGAGGAGTGATCTATTAACACTTGAACGTCTTTGTCCTCATTCTGACACACTGAGCAGGTCACTCAACAGCATTTTTGAACGTCTCTTAGATAGGGGTGATTCAACAATGATACAAGATGTGCTTCCTGACCTCAGGTTGTTTCTAATCAAGCTAGGAAATTAAGCACACATATGAAAAACAATGTATGTGGCATATAAAATATGTTCTGATGAATAAAGAAGATAGAATTTCTGAGAAATGTAGGAATGACTTAGTCATTTGGAAAGTTAGCAAAGATCTCTGTAAAATTATATTCTTTTCCAGCAATTCTGCATGTACATTGTAGAAAATTTGGAAAATATGGAGTGGTTCATGGAACAACATGTCAAAGAGTAGAAGTCCCATCCTCTAGTCAAATAGCAAATTTACTGGGTATTTACACATGTGTATGAGAGGGCGTTACGTTTTAGAGAATTGAGATGATATTACATAGGATGCTGTCATGCTTCTTTTCATTTATCATTAAATTATAAACTTTCCCCCCATGCCGTATAACATTTTCAGAAACACTGTCTCATATTTTTGCCCACATTGTCTGTTAGCATTCCCTAAGCAGATAATGGGAGAAAATCAAGAGCGAACCACATATCATATTGGAAAGCACCAGCTATAGTTAAAACCATTCTTATTTAAGAAAGAAATGTACTCAAAAACACACACAAACAATATTAAAATAGAAAGGTGAGTGAACTCGAATGGAGTCTACAAAAAAAACACCAGGCAGATGGCATATTGGAATATCACCTAAAGACTCAGGAGAAAACAGTATCTCTGAACATTATTAAACAGAACCCATAAGAAAGGCTTTCAAGTTTTTGAAATTCTTCCTAACAGTCATATTGTTTACAGTTGTTGCTTTTGAACTTTTTTAGCAAAAGATTCTTATTTTTCATACAAGGGATCCCACTACAGAAAATTCGATAAAGGGCAGGCTTGGAGCTGGTCAACCACCAGTGGTCAAGAAAAAGTTCAGGCTTGGGTTCAGATCAGTAGCTGTAATCGTGAGCTCAATTTGCACTGTTATTTCCAGGAGATTAGAAATTACCAACCTCCCTACTCCTTCCCACCTTTTATAGGCAGTATGGATTTCTGGGGAACGGCCAGATTGAGGATTTCAACCATAATATTTGGAAATGTCCTCCTAAGCATCCCTCCCAACTTAAACAAAAAGCAGGAGGATAGGGGAGTCGAAGTCTCTCTGCTGACAAAGTACAAACAGATTGGGATTTGCTTCCTGGTCCACCCTCATCTGTCCCTGAATGGGGTGAGATGAGAATGAATTCATAAAAGCCAAGGTTATATTATGCCCCGGTTTAACCTGTAACCCACACAGCTGATTATTATTATCTCTGTTGGACTCATAGGAAACTTAGGCTTGTTGGCACAGGTGGGCTGCTTGATCCCAGTGATCTCCTTCTCAAGCCCAAGCTCTTCTCATGGCACAAAATGGGGACTCCATTTACGGGTCCTTTTAAAAGTCATTTTAGGGCAATTCTCCAAGTTTTACCATTTCTTTTTCTTGTTTGGGCAGATTAAAAAATATATATATAGAAATTAGATTTCAAAACAAATCAAAAACTTACGTAAGGGAAAAGTCCCCAAAAGAAATATAATGTATTACCTTTGCGTGGTGACCCCTAGAGGGTGGGACAGAGTGGTTTATTTTTTATTATTTTATGTGTTTGCAAAATGGCTATTAATGAACTCATAATGGAAAGAAGAACAATGAGTTTATTTGTTAAAAGGAAGTATAGGTTAGCTAACTTTATTTCTCTGTCACACGCACACACACAGAGTACACGTGGGAAGAAATACACATACATGCTGAGGATTTACAATTCATTTTTTTTCCTCTAATTTAAAAAATTTCTTAGATTTTCTGTAATGACCAAATAGTAGTTTTATAAGTGAAGAATATGATAAATGTCGTTTCTCAATGAAAAAAAAAAACTGCCTATTGTTTTCTCCCACATCCTGTCTAGGATAAACCAGCATTGAAAACAATTGAACCAGACAATATCTCCTGCCAGCATTTATAGGATTTCTCTAACCCAGAAGTAGGACTACAGTGCATTAAATAACAGAGTCATCAGTTTTAGGAACTTTCTAAATGCCAGGCCCTGTTGGTATATGATCCAACAGTGTATATGATCCCTTTAATAATCCAACATGTAAACTCGATTATGTACTTCCAGTCATGGACGAGGAAACTGAGGCCTCGAGTTGAGGTGTCTTTACCCAGTTGGTAGAGGCTGGTTGAGCCCAGGCAGTCTGTCCACAGACATAAAGTGGCCTTTCTTTAGAGAGAGCACAAAGACAGCACAGAGCTGACCAAATACTTCCAGGACCCATGAAATAGACTTGCTCACAAGCCAGTGCACATTCCTCCCTAGCAACTGCACGGCTCAAGACTGTAAGGGCAGGTGCCCCGGTGTCCACACAAAAGATGAGACCGTTTGCAAAATCATTGTTCTTCCACGAATGAGAAGGAGGCTCTTGGTGCAAAGGAAACACGGAGAGTTCCAGCACCTTGTACACCAGCTTGCGTCCATAGTTCATTCCCTTCCAGGGTAGAAACAACAACAACAAAAAGTATATACATAGTTGTGTGTGTGTGTGTGATCTGTTTTCTAAAGAACCAAAATTTGACTTAGGGAGGGAATCACTGGTTGAATCACTAGCATCACTTCCTTCAGCATCTTGATAACAATTTAGAAAAGGAAAGGGAAACAACAATAGTCTCACAATGTTCTTTTCCATGGGAAAAAATATATATATATATTGAGTACCAAAGACCTATTCAACTTGAATGTGAGAACCTTTCATTTTCTGACAAATCCTCCACGCTGGGAAGAATTCATAATCTTAACCAATTACTGATGAATCGAATTGGAAAGATGTGTGAGGACGCCAACCTTGGGCATGAGCAACAAAACAAATGCCCTCACGTGCTTCTCTCCAACCAGAAGTCGCCACTCCTGGACTTGCTTGGAGCCGGGATGGTGGCTTGGTCATTCAGTTGCCCATTCATTCATTCATTCATTCATTCAACAAAGACATGTAACCGCATTCTAAGATGTCAGGTATTGCCTGGAATACATTTGTGAACCAGCTAAAATTTCAGTCCTCTTAAGAGTTTTTGTTCTAGGGGGTGAAGCCAGCAAGAAACGAACAAATAAAAGTGTGAGATAAATTCAGGTAGGGGTCATGCTATGACATGAAATGAGGCAAGTTAAGAAGGGAAAGATGACAGATTTGAGGAAATGAGCTGTGGAAAGGTCATGAGAAGACAGGTCCCGGATGTGGGAGCTACAGTTCGGATGCTCCAAGGCAGAACTGGCTTATGGGGTCACAGGGAGTGAGAAGGCAATGACCCACACGATCTCAACCCTGTGGGTGGGTCTCAGACAGGAGCAGGGCTGCCAGTCCCCAGATGCCTGGAGACGCTTCCGACTGTCCTATCTGAGGTGGCGGTGCGAGGTGAGTGTTCCAGGCATCTAGTGGGTAGAGGCCGGGGAGGCTGCTCATCACCCTACAACACAGGTCAGCCCCAAACAAAGAATCAGCCAACCCAGGGTATCAGTAGTGCCCACAGTTTAGAAACCCTGCTCTAAATTCTCCTCTTCAGTCTTTCCCAGACTGCCCTGTCTTCCCTGTGATGAAGGAGGACGAAATGAGCAGAGAATTTAGACAACAAACCAAAACAAGCTTTTGTCCCACACTGTATACACCCCCTCAGGAGGAAGAAGGACGGTTGGACTGACCATATATTCACTGTACTCAATGAATAAGAAGGTGCACCCTACCAAAGAAACATACAATGAAAAGTTTCATATAGAATCACTGTTACCTTTATAAAACCTCTAGCTGCAATATTAGGGAATATAAACAAGATCCAGTCTCAATTCCTTTTCCATTCTTTTTTTTTTTTTTTAAGATTTTTATTTATTTATGTAACAGAGATAGAGAGCACAGGTAGGCAGAGCGGCAGGCAGAAGGAGAAGGATAAGCAGGCTTCCCGCTGAGCAGGGAGCCCCATGTGGGGCTCGATCCCAGGACCCTGGGATCATGACCTGAGCTGAAGGCAGCCGCCCAACTGACTGAGTCACCCAGGCGCCCCTCCTTTTCCATTCTGAACCCTCCCCACATTGCCTCTCATACCTTAGCGCCAGGACATAGCTTTGTCTCACACGAGGCAGCAGACACCCTCTTCATTTCCAATTCGTCCCCTAAAAATCTGGCAGCAAACAGTGCAGTTACCATGAGCAGCAGCAGGAAGAGTAAAAGTCACAAGGTGAAAGACAGGGAGAAAAGATGCAGCCACAGGGACTAGAAAGGAGATAGGAGTCAGTGGGCTGGGCTCTTGAGGGGCGGGGGGCCGGCGACTGCCAGCAAAGACCGTGTTGACCGTGTTGGACGCTGCACGGAGAATACGGAAGGAGACAAAAGTAGAGAAAGTCAAAGGGTACAATTTCTAGTCTTCCTTAATACAGTTTTCCCAGTACCTTTCAAGTGAAACGTGTTCATTTCTGCTACCAAGGTATCTAGGATTTGGTGGCATAAAGTTTTGGGGGACATGAGAAAGCAGTTTGTATTTTGGGCAAAATTATAGAAGATTCATGCAAAAGAGTGTGCGTCTGCACGTCCCTGACCTCCCTGCACCTTCCCTGTGGTAAACCACTTCACATGTCCCAAGTGTGTGCTCCCTGACAATCAGCCGGTTGTATTCTTCTTCAGGATTAAAGAGAAACAAGAAAACACTGTCTTTTTCTCAGCCCTGGTCTTACAATCTCCTCATTCATCCATGGGTTCTGATTGCCATGCCTTTCCGCCCGACCCTCACCTCTTTCTTCTCTGTTTAAGTAAAGTGGAGACCTCAGGAGGGAAACTGGGAGAAAAGCCTGCAGGCCTAGAGAGTTCTCCTCAATAAGCTGCAGGCCCGCCAGTTAGGTAAAATCTCCTATACTGACTGGCACGGAAAGATGTTCCCGTACCTACGGTCTAGCACAAATGTATAAAATCTCGGACATTTTTTTAATCTGCCTGAAAATTTGGATATTTATGAGCATTGTGGTAATACTGGGGATGATGTGCTGTATTTCCCACCAAAGTATGTATCTAATTTGTGAAGACATTAAAAAGTAGAAGACACTGTGACCCACCGCAATGAGACCCCCCCACACCCCAAAACGGGATAGGTGACCATAGTGCGAACATCATTCCCGGGGAACCTAGTATTACGTATTTATGGGTGCATCTGCCTCGTTTCACAGCTCATTAACAAGACGGTCCAAGAGCAGACCACAGTTATTGCTTCCTGCACGTACGTCTACGCCGCTGCACAAATAGCACTCAGTTCGGGTACCTTCCGAATCAGCCATGCATCTTACACGCTGATAAATGTCTCTCCACATCACTGGGTAAATTTACAGTGTCTAGAGATAGGGGGAGCAGAGAGCACGAAAATAGAGGAGCGAAGGCTGTTCAGAGCCCGAAAAGGGCGCGTAGGATGGGCCTAGGGAGGCCCCGGGGTCACAAGAGGCGGGCCAGTGGCCGTGCAAAGGCCGGAGGCACATCTGCTGCAAGGTTTAATGCTGGCCATGAATGGCTGGGAAAAGAAAGTTGATAAGGATCAAGTCTAGATCTTAACAGAGAGGTTAATCTTGCCTCTGTTTGGAATACACAGAGTTAGGGGGAGGGGTTGGTGGTTTTTCTTTTCTTGGGGGGTGTGTGTGTGTATGCGTGTGAGTGTGCACCGGGCGAGCCGAAAGTTAATCATCCGTGCCTGCCCCAGCTTCCAGGGCTCCTCTGGGCGGCCAGGCATCCCTGAGAAGGTTCCAGGAAAGGGTCTGGTGGGCGTGGCCCCGCGGCGCTGCCGCAGACCGGCCACTGCTTTTCTTTTCCCATCAGGGTCTAAATTTGTCTCCATTGTTTCTTCTTTTTTTTTTTCCTCTCTCCTACTAAAAATGGGACTCGGGCCCAGTGAGGGACAACAATATCTTGACAGAGCGCTCTGATGGTCGGAGACGGGGTCATCGGCATTGTCCCAGCTCCATGTGCCGCAGAGATTACACCCGCGAGAACAAAAGAAGTGCGCCACCGCAGCGGGCCCAGCGGGTAAACAAGGGGAACGTGACCCGCGGGCCGCGCGCCTTCCTGCGGGGGTTGGGGGTCGGCGCTGGGAATCGCGGCGGAAGAATGGCTCTTCTCCGACCCCACCCCCAGCGTGAGCGCCTGGCCGCGAAAAGCAGAATCGGAGAGCCTGGTTTTGCTCAGGCTCAGGCCCTGGGAGCGGGTTAAAGACGTCCAGAAGCTGCGCGAGCGGAAATTTAATCAACAGTCTCCTCGCACTAAAGGGTCCCCCGTGGCCTCGGAGTTAATACAGCTTGCAGTAGTTCCATTATGAGGGGGGGGGGGGGGGGGGGGGGAACGGACTCCGCATGTAATAGAGGACAGTGTAGTCCAAGATTTTTCGTTTATGGGGGATATTAGACTTACTAAATCAATGGCACGCAAGTCAATGACCCAGATGATACATTTACTGTAGTTTAATACAGCAAATCACTTTCCGGCCACAAACGGTGCTCTCCGCCTGGTTTCTAGCTCAGCGGTGGGCTTGGACGCTCCCGTCAGATCTCTCAGCACCTTTGCCAATATGAGTACCTCTGATTTTAAGAACCCGTATCTTAAAATAATAATAATACATAAAAAATAAGCCAGCATAGCCATAAAAGTTAAAAAGTGTGCACTGTTTCTTTATCTCAAAGATCCAGAGCAGGAAAATGGACCCACCCTGGAAGCCTTTCTTGGATAGATTTTACAAGATAGAAAGAATGCAAATATCCACAGCCTTGCTCAACTGGATCATACGCCTCGATAGCCTCTCGCACTGCTGTAGCGTCTTGGGACATAAAGACAGGACACCAGGACTGGGGTTGACTCAGACATATCAGCCGAGGCTCCCCATATCCCGGTGGCGCCACAGCTGAGCACATCCTGCTCCCCTTTTCTCGTGTTTGCTGATGCTGTCACTCCTGAAAGCAACTTGGGCGTGGCAAGCCGCTCCCAAAGAGCTGATGGCAAGTTGATAAGTGGAGGACAACGGTGTGTACGCTCTTCCCCAAAGTGAAAATCGTGAAACTTTTACTGTTGTTTTTGCAACAATTCAACTTTCATTGAACTTATTGTGCGATGTAATTTATGATGCAACAGTGAGGTCGGCATCCAACATATGGGGGATTTTTTTTTTTTAAAGATTTTATTTATTTATTTGTGAGAGAGAGAATGAGAGACAGAGAGCACGAGAGGGAGGAGGGTCAGAGGGAGAAGCAGACTCCCCGCCGAGCAGGGAGCCCGATGCGGGACTCGATCCCAGGACCCCAGGATCATGACCTGAGCCGAAGGCAGTCGCTCAACCGACTGAGCCACCCAGGCGCCCCACATATGGGGGATTTGAAGAAAGGAATGAACGTGTGTGCAGAAGGTGGTGATAAGTGAGAGACTAAAAGCTACCAAGATGTGCTTTTTCATAATGTTATTACGGCTCATTTCAAAATCCCGTAATCAAATTTCCAATCTTCGTATCGTTAATCACCTTTCCCAGATACCACGGAAGTAAAATACTTTACAATAATGGCCCTAGGTCGTTTTGCATCCACTCACCTCATGGGCCTGGGATAATATTATTTCCCTTTGATTTTTGCAGAGGTATGTGGAACCTGTCATCGTTCGGCATTTGGAAAGCAATTTGCAGCCTCTTGATAGTTGGTCTGTCTTTGAGCTCTAGAGGGGTGTACAGACGAACACGGGCTGATGAGGCCCACGGCAAGAAGAGGACATGCTTCCAAAATACATCAAAGTACACATTAAGGTCATTTTACGTGGGTGTTGAAAGTCGAGAGAGAATGTCAGAAAACAAATTTTACTGGTATCCTAAAATCAGAAATAAGTGATTTAGTGGAACTCGGATTTGGGGAAATTGTACATCAGCCCTGGAGGGCTCAGATAGAGTTGTCTCTTTCTTCTTCCACCAAATTCATCCCAGGACTCAGTGTTTTAGTTTTAAGAGGCAATGACAAATAGAAAAGTCAACTCCCAAACACTTAGGATTTAGTATACATTAATATTCACCTGATCTCAGAGTAGGAAAAGACTTTCTTAGGATAAAACCATGAAAGAAACGATAAAAGAAAAAAAGAACTGTTTATACTTTATCTGATGCTTGCAGTGTACTAGGAAGTGTTGTATGTGCTTCACAAATACCAACTGACCTAATCTCTCTAACAAATGTAGGAGATATACTCTAAATGAACCCCGCTTTGCAGCAGAGAAAACAGGGGCCATGGCAGAGGACACAACTTGCTCAAGATGCCATCACGTATGAAGGACAAAGGCGGGATCCAACCCAGGTCGTCTGACTTTTGAGTATATACTGTAGACTCTCTGGAACCCATGCCTGGACTTCATTTAAAAATGTAAATATCGGGGTGCCTGGGTGGCTCAGTCAGTTGCACGTCTGCTTTCGGCTCAGGTCATGATCCCAGGGTCCTGGGATCGAGTCCTGCATTGGGCTCCTCGCTCAGCGGGGAGCTTGCTTCTCCCTCTACCTCTCCATCCCGCTCGTGCTCTCTCTCTCAAATAAATAAATAAAAGGTTTAAAAAAAATTAAAAAATGTAAACATCTATAAAAAATTTTTTAAAAGTAAACAAAAAAATAAGAGAGCCAGTTAATATCCGGAGGGTCTGGATCAGCGAACCTTAACTCTGGCAACAGAATTACCGGGGAAGCTTAAAAAATGCCAAAGCTAGTACCCCAACCCACCCAATTAAAGTGGAATCACTGGGGAGGAGCCTGACATTAGTACATTTATCAAAGCACCACAGATGATTCTAATGTGCAGCCAAGGTTAGGATGACTGAGAGATAAGGGGAAATTTATATCATCATTTTAACTTAAAAAAAAAATAAAGAAGAACAATGAGCATCAGTAAATGAATCACAGAAAAATTTCAAGTGGATGATGGCAAATGATTACTCTCATCACTGATAAGCAGAGATATATGGTTTCAAACAATGGGACATCATTTCGTTCCTATCAAATTAACAAAAGGTTTTTAAAAATTTTTTGACAATGATAATGGTGATGATAATATCCTTTTTTAGCAAAAGAAGCATATTAGGTCTATAACATGCTTCCTACAAGTAGGTAATGAATATGGATTAAAACACTAAAATTGATTCCACTTCTCAGAATCTATCTTGAGGAAATAGAGATGGGCACATTCAGTCATGACAGCATGTCTGTAACATTATTATTTATAGTGGCAAAAATGGAAACATTGTTCATGGCAAACATCAGGAGGGTGGATAAATATGTTATTGGTACATTGGTACTGTGGACTGCAGCACTGAAGCATTTCAAAGTCCTCTTCGTGTACAGGAGATACGCCTACGGTGGGATATTATGTGAAGAAAAAAAAAAAAAAGGAGAGATAAAACTAGACCCTGTAGATTTCCCAAGCTGTATGTGCCTAAGTAAGTTACTAGAAGACCTTAAGTGAAACACACCATGGTTATCCCCAGGTTAACATTGTTTCTTTTTTTTTTTTTAAAGATTTCATTTATTTATTTGCAGAGAGACACCGCGAGAGAGGGAACACAAACAGGGGGAGTGGGAGAGGGAGAAGCAGGCTTTCTGCTGAGCAGGGAGCCCGATGCAGGGCTCGATCCCAGGATCCTGGGATCATGACCTGAGCTGAGGGCAGATGTTTAATCACTGAGCCACCCAGGCGCCCCAGGTTAACATTGTTTCTTATGATCCCTGTAAATTACAATGGGTGACCACAAGGGTGGGAAGGCAACAAAATCATTCAGACACTGATCTCATCATTCCGCTGAGAGATCTTGCGCAATTCTGAGACCCATGGGGTACTGGTCCCAAATCTAAGGACCTGACATAGGATGCAGACATGCAGAGGTGGTGTTCACCATGCCAAGACTCTTGGTGAAATATTCACCTGCTGTGCTTTAGGATTATGGGCCACTTGCAGCCACCTGTTTACTGGTGTCACGTTAGTGCTAAAGGGTAAGCAAACCTATGCAGGTATTTTCCGAAGTCTAGAAGCAGAATCTGTTATTGGACCACATTAAACAACTTTTAACCTTATGCAAGTTATAAATGTAAGCCAATTAGCATACGTGAATCAACGCTGCATTCCCAAGCTGCATATTAATTCCATTTGTAGGTGAAAGTGTGTAAATTCTAAGATTTCACGATACATCAAATCTTCGGAGGCATGTTTCCCCTCCAGAAGACTCCTGTGTGTGGGGATCAGCTGACACTCATAACCTCTGCACGCTGAGTGTTTCAGTGTCCCCCCGTGTCAACTTCCAGAAAAGCCCAACTGTAAACAAGCAAACAGAAGGAGAATTGTTCTGAGTTTAAGAGATATAAGGAAATAGTATGTATGTGTGTGTGTATGTGTGTGTGTGTGTATATATATATATATATATATATATATATACATTTATGTATATGTAGACTTCTCATTTTTTTTTGCTGAAATCCATCATTTAAATACCCTTTCTTCCTAAAGTGCCATTTCCTCCCCGAGCCTGTCAGTAATAATACCCCATCAGGATTAACTAGACACCAATACACAATTCAGTACATGGGATCTAGATCAAATGACTTTCACAGAGGAAACAAAATCACCCTCTCTTCAGCAGGAAGCTAGAGCAAAGGAAGCACAGAGTAAGAGTTCGACGGAGACTCTATTTTTTGTGTTTCTGCCATGTAAATAAGTGCCACAATGAGAGGCAGCTAACAGCCATCAGGATTAAGAGCCTGGAGGTAGCATGCTACCACGCCATCCTGCCCACTGGCCTGACCACCTTTTTAGAACTGGGGTTCATTTGTACAGCTCGCTGTGAGGACACGGGAAGCTTTGACGCTTTGGCTGTGTCTTGGCTCTATCCTGCTCCCCTGCACGTTATTTGGTGCCCACAAAGCTGAAAGGACCCACAAAACAGTGTAGAAATATCTCGGTGGGCAGCAGATCTGAGGGTATAAGAGAAATAAAGCCACCGGTCCTCACTGGAGGTCCTTGCTTTTCCTATTTGAGGAAATGAGCAAAAAAGGAGGGTGAGCCCGTCTCTCCTGAGCAGTGGGGGCAACAGCTTGTAGACATGTTTTGATACAGGGAAGCTCATAATGCTGCCCAGCTGTGGGATGCACAGAACGACAGCAGAGGAGAAGCCTGACAAAGTGCATCTGGAAGCTGGCTCTTTGTTAAAGATTTGATGTGGATGGACATCTTGGCTATAAACATCGGGGCGCATGTACCCCTTCGGATCTCTACATTTGTATCTTTGGGGTAATGAATGGATAAAGAAGATGTGGTATATATTTACACACACACACACACACACACACACACACACACACACACACAATGGAATATTATGCAGCCATCAAAAGGAATGAAATCTTGCCATTTGCAACGATGTGGATGGAACTGGAGGGTATTATGCTGAGCAAAATAAGTCAATCAGAGAAAGACATGTATCATATGACCTCACTGATATGAGGAATTCTTAATCTCAGGAAACAAACTGAGGGTTGCTGGAGTGGTGGGTGGGAGGGATGGGGTGGCTGGGTGATAGACATTGGGGAGGGTATGTGCTATGGTGAGCGCTGTGAATTGTGCAAGACTGTTGAATCACAGATCTGTACCTCTGAAACAAATAATACATTATATGTTAAAAAAAAAAAAGAAGATAGCAGGAGGGGAAGAATGAAGGGGGGAAATCGGAGGGGAAGACAAACCATGAGAGACGATGGACTCAGAGAAACAAACTGAGGGTTCTAGAGGGGAGGGGGGTGGGGGGATGTGTTAGCCTGGTGATGGGTATCGAGGAGGGCATGTTCTGCTTGGAGCACTGGGTGTTATGCACAAACAATGAATCACGGAACACTACATCAAAAACTAATGATGTAATGTATGGTGATTAACATAACATTAAAAAAAAAAGATGTGATGTCTGCGGCTTGTAAGTGGCCTTCAGGGTTGAGCATAAACCGGTGGAAACATGCCTTGCGGGATCAAATCCCCACTTCATACAGTAACCTGTGATGCATGGGTTTCTCTGTGCTCAGAAATGGGGTCTGCATTTGGGAAGAGGCCAACGAAAGATAAAATCATGTCCCACCCTCAAGGAGCCTTGTTTACTTCAGGCTCAAAGGAAAAGCAGGACTCTGCTTCTCCTCCTTGAGCCTGGGTCCACCCCCACCTGCACTCCACACACCATCCAGCCCAGCTGGGTTTGCTCGCTCTCGGCCTCTACTTTTGCGTACACCCAGCCTCTCCCTCTCTATACCTTCTGGGCCGCCTGTGGAATCAGAGCACGTGCTCAAGTTGCTTCCTTCACAGTTAAGATCTTTCCTTCAGGCCCACAACCCTTCTTTTTCCCACCCTACCTCCCCTTTCCTTCGCAGCCAAGCCCCCGACAGAATACTCGAGCCCTGCCTGCCTCAGCTCTCGCACTCTGTCTGCAACCTTAAGCAATTAATCTGTCCCTACCAGTCGGCCACATCGGCTCTCGCAAGGCAGCCTGCTGGCTGTCACCTGAACGGACTCTAATGTCTGCCCTCAGCCCTGTACTTAGTAAATGAGATGTCGTATGTCCTCAGTGTAGGCTCTCATCTATAGCCGCGAGGCCACGAGAGCTACCTAACTGGGTCACTCGGTTTCCAAGTTCATACTTCCGTAATCCGTTCTCCAGGCTTCTGCTGAATGATCTTCCCAAACCCCAATCCAGTCATCAAAATCTTTCAGTGAGTCCTCACTGTCAAAAGATAACATAAAATGTTGTTGGCGCACGTCTGGGGCACCTGGGTGGCTCAGCCGGTTGAGCATCGGACTCATGGTTTCGGCTCAGGTCATGAGCTTGGGGTCCTGGGATCAAGCCCCACATCGGGCTCAATGCTCAGTGCAGAGTCTGCTTGGGATTCTCTCTCTCCCTCTTCCTCTGCCCTTCCCCAACCCCCTAAATAAATAAATAAATAAATAAATAAATAAATAAATAAAATCTTTAAAAAAAATGTTGGTGGTGCACATCTACTCAATGCAGTGAGTGCCGCATTGTGCCAGGTATTTTTTTTTTTAAGATTTTATTTATTTGAGAGAGAGAGAGAGCATGAGTGGGGGAGCGGGGTAGAGGGAGAGGGAGAAGCTGACTCCCCGCTGAGCAGGCTCCCCGATGCGGGACTCGATCCCAGGACCCTGGGATCATGACCTGAGCCGAAGGCAGACGCTTAACGACTGAGCCCCCCGGGCGCCTCTGCACTGGGCCAGGTATTTTGTTGGTGCCAGGGCACAAGGGAATAAACAGACATAATCCTGTCCTGTGGAGCTTACAGTCAGAATGAGAGACAATGAAAGAGCAAGTAAAGTGACGAATGGTATGGTTTCAAACGGCCATGAGGGTTACCAAGGAAACAAATCCTATTATAGAAATTAAAAGGATGGGGAAAATATTTTGGATAGGGAGGCGTGGAAAAGGTAGCATTAAGGCAAAGCAGAATTAAGATCCAGCTGAGGATTCGGGGAGCACATGATCCAGGAGCATCTAAGGCCCTGATTCAGGACAGTGCTTGGCATGCCTAAAAAAGGGCAAGAGGGTTGAGGCGCCTGGGTGGCTCAGACAGTTAAGCATCCAACTCTTGTTTTTGGTTCAGGTCATGATCTCAGGGTCCTGAGAAGGAGCCCCTCGAAGGGCTCTGTGCCAAGCATGGAGTCTGCTTGGGATTTCTCTCTCTTTCTCCCTCTGCCCTGCCCCGCTGCTGCTCGCTCTCTCTCTCTCAAAATTTTTTTAAAAATAAAAAAATAAAGAGAAGGGCAAGAAGGTCAAGCTGGCTGGACAGCAAGAAGAAAAGAGGCAAGAAAGAAGGTTGTTGAAGTAGGCAAGGGCAAATCCTGCCTGGTCTTACAGGCCAGATCAAGGAATGTGGATTTTTTTTTTTTTAAGATTTTATTTATTTGGGGGCACCTGGGTGGCTCAGTTGGTTAAGCCGCTGCCTTCGGCTCAGGTCATGATTCCAGCGTCCTGGGATCGAGCCCCACGTCTGGCTCCCTGCTCAGGGGAGAGCCTGCTTCTCCCTCTCTCTCTGCCTGCCGCTCTGCCTACTTGTGCTCTCTCTCTGTCAAATAAATAAAAATCTTAAAAAAAAAAAAAAGATTTTATTTATTTGTTTGACAGAGAGAGAGAGAGAACAATATCTATCTCCAGATAGAATAACAGGTTTCTTCTACATTCAAGTTAGGATGCAACATAGGATTGAAAACCTTTATGTGTAACTCTTTTCTAAGCACAAAACACTGTAACGCAATTTTTAAAAACATGCTTTCTCCAAGGTGAAGACTGACTGGCTCATTGAAGAGAGCATCCTCCCCCCCAAAAAAAACTCTGATTGAAGCTAAAAATGACATAAATCACATAGAACTATAATTTGCAAATTCATTGTGTGAAGTAATTAATCAAAGCATGGCTGAGTTTTAGGAGTTGGGACTTTGATCTGACAAGTGGAAGAAATATAGTGAAACTAGTCGGGATCAGGCTGTAACGTTAGGACTTAAATGGTTTTCCATGCTAGTCACAAATTTAATTACTTCTTTTTTTTCCCACTGACAGTCCCAAATTAAAATAAATGAACCACATCGAGACAAATCTCGGATGCATGTAGTGCTTAAGAATATATTGTTCCTGATACAGGAATAGCTTGAAAGCCATGAAGAAGTTTGCTCCTTCAGTTTCCTAAGTGGTGAAGAGGTGGAGTGAGGGGTCAGATGGGCCATGGAGGAAAGCAACCAGCCAAGCCCGAACCAACGTCCGTGGTCTGCTTGGGGGAGCTGGGAGTTTTGTTTGTCGTACAGTCTCTTGATGCATGCCGGTGTGAAGGTTTTAGAAGAAAACACAGCCGGGGGAAGTGAGATAGACAAATGCCCTGTGGTCACACAGTGTCCTGGGCCAATTCCTTTCTAAGTGCAGGTAAATTGTTTTATATTTAGTGACAACAATCGACTCTATTACGAATTAATGAGGGGTCGGAAGCTTGATTGGCGATTGTCTGCCCACACATTTACCATCATCATAAAAAAAACAACAACAACAAAATAGACTACTCATAACTTAAAGCAAGGAGGTATCTGAAGACATCAGGCCAGGGAGCTCTAGAAGCTTTGCCCTGGCTACACCATTTCCAGGAGTCCTTTTGAGGATTTCCCTTCCGGCTCCTCGGCCCTCTGGTGAACTCCTGGTCAGCATTCTCACTTTGCCAGAATCCATCACGGAGAGAGTTCTCATGTCACCCGACCTTCTTGTTTTTAAATTCCCGGTTTCCTAGTATTTTCCCAAGACACACTGTATCTCATTAGAATGACCTGGAAAGTCGCGATGGTCTAGGGCAGCGGTAAACAGGAAGAGAGCTACCCCCTCAAACCGGGGCCTGCTGCCCTCATGCTATTCAGGCTTGGGAAGCAGAGATAAGCCAGCGCATAGAAACAGTCATGAGTATGTGACAGTTTGACCAGCTCACCGGAGGGGTTCAGCAAACGTTTCAAACAGGCTTCCTGCAGAGGCCACACTTCCCTGAGAAAACCGTGTGAGGGTCTGTGTGTCCGTCACGCACACCACCGCTGAAGAGCACAGCCAGAACCCGGCACCTCCCTCTCCAATCCACCACAGTGGCTGTTTCCAGCTTTTTGGTTTTCCACAAACCTCCTCTGACCCTTGGTCTCAGTAGTTCACCTCCCCTCCTTCACAGAGCATGTGGGTGGATGGGGAGAGCCCCTCTCCCCGGCTTCTCACCACTAAGCCAGACAACTGACGGACAAGTGCACCCATCTCCCAAGAATCCCATGTGCTCCAATCCTCCAGACTTTGGTCCTTCCTGTGTCTTCAAGACCTCGCCTGATTCAGCCAGTTCCTGGAGGCCGTTGCCTTCACCAGAGACCTGCTAGGCCCCTTTGGTCATCTCTGTGAAAAGACAATTATCAAAAGGCACCACTTCCTCTGGACTACACCTCTGGGTGCTACACCGAGGCTGAATCTCAGCCCCAGGGTGACCCCTCCCCATGCAGCCCTGCCCTCTCCTCGCCACCATCAACACGGCCACTTATGCTGTTCCTTCCAACCCCAGTGTTTGACTGGGTTCATACCAGCTAGTTTTTAAAAATGTAAAGAAAGAGAGGAAGGTAAGGAGACCCAATGTCAAGATCTTCTCCTCCTCTAGCAAATTCCTATTTCTCATACACGAATTTTCTAGAAGTGTGGTCTCTATGTGTCATCTTCCATTTGGTCTTTAGTCTACTAAAATCTGTCTTTTACCTGGTTTCTTGGCTGAAATCATTGTCATAAAAATCTGTGTTGTTCTTTGTCACCATCGGTGTGCTGTGGTGTGGTTGGCCACTCCCTCTTCTCAAGGTTTCCATACCCCCCCAAAAAAAACCACTCTTGGTTTCCCTTCTTTCTCTCTGACTACTCCTTCTGAGCACACTTCTGCCAGCCCTTTGAATACTGAAGTCTTTCCAGTTACTGTCCTGAAGTGTTTTCTCTTCTCACTCTAATACTCTCACTGGTTGGTCCCATTCATTCCAAGAATTTTAACAACTCTAGCTCTTCCAATGACTCTCCAGCCAAAGAGCTCCTGAACTTCAAATCTATGGAGCCAACTGCCCAATGGACAGCTCTACTTGGATAGCCAACTAGCTCTCACAATCAACAAATCTCAATATGAAACTTGTTATAGCTCGGTGAGGGATATAACTAGGAACTCAGTTGCCCTTGCCAGGAACTAGAGTCGCACCCCTGATTCTTTGCTATTCCTTTCCATCTGCCTACAAGCTAATAGACAAGTCATATCCATTCTGTTTGCTAAGTGACTCTCAAGTCCAGCCAGTGGTATGCTTATGCTCACTACCTTCCCTCCAGAATTCTAAGTGTCTTAACTGTTTTTCCAACCTCCTTTCTTCTTGCCCATTTCTATTCCACTTTCTAGAATTATCTTTCTAAAGTGCAAGTATGACTTTGCCCTCTGCTGCATAAAATCCCTTAGCTGCTCCTTGTTACTCAAATACACGATCTAAAACTCTTTATGGTGGTGTATATGGCCCTGTATAACCTAACATCTGTTTTCTCTGTCCTCATCTCTCAATATCACCTCTGTATGTGAAGTTCCTCTGGTTTCTAGAGCACATATTACCTCTACCATCCCACATAACGTTCCATCTGCCTAGGACCTCAGCTGTCTGACTCTCCACCCAACCACTATGTAGCTCTAGTCCCTGCTTCTCCTCCACAGTTGAACCTGGCCATCACTTCCACTGGAAAACTTTCACTGACCCCCAGCACCCTACCACTTCTAGGTCTGGGATAGGTACTGAACAAATTAAGGAAAATTATTGAGTCACATAAATTATGAATTCAAAGGAGATTCTAGGGGTGCCTGGGTGGCTCAGTCGTTAAGCGTCTGCCTTCGGCTCAGATCATGGTCCCAGGGTCCTGGGATCGAGCCCCACATCGGGCTCCCTGCTCAGCGGGGAGCCTGCTTCTCTCTCTCCCACTCCCCCTGCTTGTGTTCCCTCTCTCGCTGTGTCTCTCTCTGTCAAATAAATAAAATCTTAAAAAAAAAAAGAAGGAGATTCTAGCTTTAATAATGCGAGATGCAGGGCTCCATTCTCCCCACATTTCAGCAATGCTTCTCTCTGGCGTGGACTTCATTCTTGTGTGAGCTTTCTTCGGGAGGCAGGAAAAATGCCAAGCCTGCATTGTCACTGCCTGCTGTCCCAAGGAATTAATAACAAGAGTAGAAGAATGGAACATCAGGAGGGCAGGGAGGTACGTAAAAGTACTACAGTAGGCCAGCCTAGTAAATGATGGCAAAATGTATTCTCCATGAGCTCCTAGGTCATTCTTGAAGCCATCTCTCATGACTTCTGGCCTAAAATGACCATTCTTTTCTACCAGTCATTAGATGGTTTCGGAAGTTACTGTGGACTGGGTGACAAGCACTGGGAATGCACCATTAAATAAGACATGATTTGTCTTCACAGAATCTGGATAGACTGTAGGTAAGTGAGCAGGGACAATATGAGGGGCCGGTTGTTACAATGAAGGAATGCTGGTTGTTATGGAAGTCCATGGGAGGAGCGGAATCCAGCTTTGCAGGTAGAGCTGAGGTTGGAACCACGCATAGAGGGCCATTTACACCTGTTCCAGGGGTTGGAGTTTATCCAAAGGGAAGTCAATGAAGAGCTTTAGGACCAGAAGACAGACAAGTCAACTGAGATGAAGAAAGAGGTAGGACTGCCATGGCTTCAGCCAAGGGTGGCGAGCATAGGGATGGGGATGAGGGGAGAGACTAGAATGCTGCTTAGAAGAGAATAGAGGATTTGGGGGTGATTTAGAAGTGGACAGAGAAGGAGAGGAAAGAATTAAGAATGATTCTCAAGTGATTCTATCGAGTTATTTACTGAGTTCAGGAAGACAGTGTGGGGCAATTTGTCTGTAATCCTTACAGTAGGACCAGCAATCGTGGCCCTTGATATATTGCGCCCATAAAGAAAGAATAAAGGAATCAGCTTCCCTTACACCAGAAAAATGATATATCCTGATAGTGACAGTGACATCTCTGTTATACTTCTAAGAGTCTACTAAGGAGGACAATTAGGAGAACAAAGACTACCAAAGAAGCAACAGAGATTCTACCTTGAGAATTCTCCAAGTGGGACTGGAAAAACCACATGTGTTGAATGGCGAGGCAGAGTTGTGTCTAGCCATTAGACCATTGGATGTATGTATGTATTATGTATTTTTAAAGATTTATTTATTTATTTGAGAGAGAGAGAGAGCATGCACAGGAGGGCAAAGGGAGAGGGAGAGACAATCCATGCAGAGCCCAACGTGGGGCTCAATCTCACGACCTTGAGATCATGACTTCAGCTGAAACCAACAGTGGGTCCCTCGACCGACTGAGCCACCCAGGCGCCCCAAGTCATCGTTTTTAAAAAATTGCTTTTCTAGACTGTTCGACTCAACAACTTCACAATTACATTGGATGGCAGAGATGCTCTTTTGATCTTTGAAGTGTTTAATTTTCATTCTAATTCATTCCAGAATAGTTTTCTTCATATCCAGAATCATCTTCTTAGGAACTGAAACTCTGAATTTATCAATTTTGCATTGCTGGGTAGCACATGAATGAAGAAAAGTAAAAACTATAGATAGTCTTGATGATGATAAGTAATCAGATCGAATACCACAATGAACGCTTTTCACTTAAGCATGTTGAATTCTTTCTTTCTTTTTTTTTTTTAAGTCTCAGAATCCTGAAAATCAGGATAAAACTTTCCTTCATAAAATGCCCAGAAAACTGCCTGTGTTGTAAGAAACCAAAGAGAGCAGTGAGGTCAACATGAAGCTAAAGAAAGAATACTTGACTGCAGACTAAAAATAAAATTGCAATGGACCCAGAGAAGGAGTAAATAAAAAGTATCATTTAAAGGTAACTAAGTTCTGTCTCTCCCTAACCCAGTTGAGTCACTATTCCCTCTTCTTTTCAAAAGAAAAGCTACTTAAGAAAAAATTCTTAGTGGTAGCTCTGCTGTTTTAGGTCAGGCTGCCAGTTAGGTATAAATGAAAAATGTTTTTGTTCCAGTTTTATAGATTGGGAGAAAAATTGGGGGATGGGACTGATAACCTGACGAGAGAGAATGAACGGGGATCAGAGAGAAGTTCTGAAACTTACCAACAGACTATTTGTCTTGTCGCTTTATTGTCTCCATATGGAGCTATTAAAATAGAACAACACAGAAACAGCACATGAAGCTATAGCCTGAGTTCAGTCTTCAGTTATGTGCTTTTTGATTACACAGAAAACTGTATTCAAATTGCCCTTCAACCCACATTTTATTATTTGAGTTGAGGACATCTGGACAGAAATCAGAAACTTTACTGGAGTGACCATTTATTGTGGAAATCTTTGCTGAGCACGCTTAGCCTTAGACCAGCTCGCCCATCTGGTTTCGCCCTGTGCAAATGTATATTGCAAAAGCTTTTAAGTGGGAGGAAAACAATGTGATAGATGTCTTATTTTCCTCCATGGTTGGAAACAAAGCTTTGTGACACATTTATTAAAAAGGGCAGTTTATCTGAGTGTGTATACATGTGTGTTCAGGGTTAAATAAGGCTTAAAAGAATGAAATAGAGTCTCTTCTAAACATTGTAATGACTGGGACAGCTGATAATGTCAATTACAATGACATAGTTTTTAAATGGTTTCTAGGATCTCAAAACAGTTCATTACAGGAGAATGCCCCATGCAGTTAGGTGAGTGAGTGGGAAGGTTAACCTAACCATCACAAATAACCAATCCTATTTTTCACTCTGAATTAACTTAGATCCTTAACTGAATTGATCCACTGACTCGTATTTACAGGAAGGCAGCTTGAGTCAGCTTTGCGGTTCTGAGAGCCTCATACAGACCATCTATTTGCGTCCTGTGTAAGCACTGCGTAGGCTCCCAGCACAAATCGATATCAATATCTAACATACATTTCACGACATTTTCCTTTCTGATTTATTTTATGCGATTCTGCTTTATTCCAGAACCATTCTCCGTTCTTGTTCCACCTCTATTCTCAAAAGGTATAAGTATCTTTCAGAAAGCTGGGAACTATCATCAATTTTGAGTATGACTAAAAACACATTTTCCCAAAAAGAAGCTACCTACGCATGGGGCAGTCTCAGAACAAAGGACAGAGAGAGACTTTTTAGGGTTAAGATTTCAGATGCGAGGAACAAAGGCTCCCTCTCTAGTCAGACATAATAGGGGGCAGGAGTCAAGAGCAGCAGCATCAAACTTGAGCACAAGAATTGGCTGGAGGGCTTGTGAAAACAGATTTCTGGGCAGCATCCCCCAGGGATCCTGGCACAGTTGATTTGGAGTGAGACCCAACACTGTACTTCTGAGCCTACAGATGATGCTGATGAAGCTGGTCTAAGGACAGAGGAACCAATTATAGGACCTACTGGCATCTGGGCGGGAGCCGGCCAGCCTCCTCCAACAGGAGGGGTCCCCAATCAGTCTCTCCACCCAAGTGGCATCTGGGGGAAATTGATTTGTCCTTTCTCCTTGCCTTCTTGGTGACCTCCGAAGGACTAGATCAGGGTTCCTCGCCAAACCCAGTCTAACTGTACACTTACTAAAAACTTCTTTCTTTTTTTTCTCAAGTTTTTTATTTCAATTTCAGCACAGTTAACATACAGTGTTATAATAGTTTCATTTGTACAATATAGTGATTCAACAGTTCTATACATTTCTCCGTGCTCATCATGACAGGTGCACTCCTTCATCCCCATTCCCTTTCTTAAATTCCACATATGAGTGAGATCATACGGTATTTGTCTTTCTCCCAGTGACTTATTTCACTTAGCATTATACTCTATCTCCATCCATGTTGTTGCAAATGGCAAAATTTCATTCTTTTTGATGGCTGAGTAATAGTCCATTATATACATATATATGTGTGTATATATATATGTATTCCATATATATGTATATATGGAATATACATGTATATTCAGCTGTATATATACATAATACACACATACACACATCACCTCTTCTCTATCCATTCATCTATCAATGCATGGTTGGGCTGCTTCCATAATTTGGCTTTGTAAATAACACTGCAATAAACATACGAGTACATATATCCCTTTAAATTAGTATTTTTGAATTTTGGGGGTAAACGGCGAGTAGTACAGTTACTGGATCATAGAGTAGTTGTATTTTTAACTTTTTGAGGAACCTCCATACTGTTTTCCTCAGAGGCTGCACCCATTTGCATCCCCCACCAACAGTGAGGGAGAGTATCTATTTCTCCACATCCTCGCCAACTTTTCACCAAATGTCTGCCTCCAGAAGTACCTTCCTAACCTCTTTTTGCAAAGTATTGTGATCTAGGGGTAAGGGCAAATGATTTCTACAGGGTCCTCCTGCTCCTGAACTCTAGTTCCATCTGTTACTACTTTTACTAGCTTGAGTACATCAAGTCATCTCTTCAAAGCTCAGTCTCCTTATGTATAAACATGGTGGTGGTATAAAATATAATATATACCTCTACAACATCAATGAAGATCAATGAGACAAAGCCAAGTCCCTTTGAAGATGCAAAAAGCCCACCAGAAATTTCAAGGACCGTTATTACACATTCCTGAAAATGTTTTAATGAAGGGAATAAGATCCTTTTGGAGCAAAGGAAGAGAAGACTTAAAATGCACAGCCACATGGAAGGCGAGTGAACTGAAACTCAAGTAAAACAATTCAAGATATAAACAAGAAACCGACCTGGCTATCTGAGTGTTTCCCCTCTGGATGGTAAAGAGAGGCAGAAACCTGAGAAGGCAGGAGGAGAAAGTGCAGGAAGAGGAAAGAGGAGGTCCTGGTGACAAAATGGCCCATGTCACAACCTTGCCTAAGGTCATTAACCGCGGGGGGCGGGTGGGAGCGAGGACAAAAAGCTCAGGGTTTCTCCTTTTTCGGAAGCCTGGACCCACGATGGAGATCTTTGTGTTGTTTGTTTGTTTTGTTTTGTTTTACACTAGGAGTACTTCACCTATAGAATTCTGGGTCTGGGAGTGCGCTTTTAAAGACATTTTCAGTTAGTTACATATTCTTCTTTTAAAACCATATCCTCATTCAAAGAGGGTGCGATATTTACATGAAACAAATATTGCCTTTCATTGTAATGATAACATATTTTCTGCAGCAAAACACCTCTTAGACCTAGAAGACACAGGAAACCATTTCTGCTCCTGTCTCTGTCTCCTCTCATTCTATAAATTTTGTGTCTCAGATGAGTCACTTATAATTTGGTTATTACAATATTTATCTCAGAGAGAGATTAGGAGCCTTAGCCAATGTTTTTAGAATATTCAGAAAGTCCCTACTGTAAGATTTAGAAGGAATGAAAGCGACATTAATATATTACAAATAATGAAAACACAGTAGAAAAAGAGATGATTGAATTCCAAATGTTGCCATTACTCTTTTTCAAAAACAAATTTTTTAAATAAATGAACTCCTGCTAGACATTTTCTTTCTGGAGAGATAATCTTTCCATTAGTAGAGTAATTTGCAAAGCAAAACCTTTGTATTTCCTTGGGTTAGCTTGTTTTTCTTCTTTTTAAATAGATAAAAGTTCTGTGAACAGGTTATTTAAGGGGCCCGTTTCCATTTGCGGAACACGGGAGCCTTGCGCAACAGACGAAGGGGACATTGTGTACATCACATGTGCAAGGTGCTGCTGAGAGAGAGAGAGACCCCCCCCCCCAGACTTCTATCACCAGTCTGGCTCTGGGATCAGTTTTACAACTTGCTTTGAATGCATGAGTCCTGACTGCTAAATTTGCAAATGCCTCCCCATAAAGGTTATGTACCCACTGTAAATGCAGCATCTATTCAAAAAAGATGGCCAGGTTGGTTGCTAGGAGATGGTGGGATCCTCTTAGAGAAAAATCAGTCCTGACAAAAAAAAAAATTTTTTTTTTTACATAAAGACCTTTTAAATATAAATACCTTTGACAGCAGCTATTATTATTCACATCTGAATAAATGGCAGAAAAATGATATTATTCATATGCCATTATACACTAAAGTGTTAAAATAGAAAAGAGTCTTACTCCCTTCTCTCTCTCTCTCTTTCCCTCCTTCTCTTTGTTGTTGCTAAAGAGAAAGGAGAAAGCTTTTTTTTTGTTTCTTTCCTTTGGATTTCTCTGCTTTCCTTTTTGGACTCCCAGTGTAAAGGAACCTCTCAAAACCTCAGACCAAAGATGCGCATAATTGCATTTTTCCTTCCAGACCCAAATGCCTATTTCTAAAGGAGGATGGAAGGAGAGAAGAGGGAACACCAGCAAGACGGCAAAGATGCAAGCAACTTCGCCAAAGTGAGGCTTCAGAGCACGCACGGGGGAGACTGTGCCCCTTGACAGGAGGCACCGTCCAATTCCATTTCAAGAATGTTTGCCATTTTCTTCCTACTGGGTTGACCGGAGGCAAGCTGCCCTATATGCGGGTCCCTGTGCTCGACTTTTGCTAAAAGTGACCCGAACAAATAAAACATGCAGCAAGTAATAACTTGCTGTTTATAAACTGTGTCGTGGATAAATGAAGCTGCAATCTTTCCTAATTTAGTGTGCCCTGCCTGCCCATTGAGGACCTGAGAACCTCCCAGCTGAGGCACACAAAGGCCCAGGGGCACACAATGCAAGCAGGGCCAGGGCCCAGGCCTCCCTTTGACTAGAGCCCCGAGACTTGTCGCCCCAAAGCTCACAATGAGGGATCAGTGCTGAAACACATTTCATTACCATGAGAATGGCCACCCCCAACTCCAAGTGTATTATTTTTGTTGTTATTGTGAATACTGTACAAAGTTTCTCAAGAATTTTTTGTAGCACGCCTTAGAATTGGATGGAGCCATGTTTCCTTACACAAATATTGACATGAATCCCTCCGTTTATTTAGCATTTTCCTGTGAAAGGCACGGTATGGTAATGTCCCTTCATCCTCTTTCACACATTTGTTCTGACTCTTGGCACCAGGAAGTTCTTATTGTTCTCATCAATGCTTACTGGCCCAATGACATTTTTTCCCTTTTAGTGACAGACATGGTGTGTTTCCTTTCCTGAAGTTTTCATGAGAGTTTCTTGTACTATGTTTGAGAGACACCAAAAAAAAAAAAAAAAAAAGGCAACACATTTGCAGGTTCTTCTTTTCCTGGTTCTGTTTTGCTCGGCTTCTGTGTCAAAGCCTCCCTGGCCAACACAGCTGCTAATTATATAAAATGCGGGGATGCCAAATAAGATAGCCCCTCAAAATTCCAGTAACTGGCTCGAAATTCATGGTACATGAATCCACAGCTGGACTGTGGCAGAATCCGTTTGGAGTGTGCCAACGAGGTTACATGTCCCTTTTTTTTTTTAAATGAAGGAGCTTACTTGAGTATCTAGTGTTTCAGGTGCTGCAGATCACACCAGTGTTTTTCTGCCCTCCCGCAATGATATAATTTGCTGGTCAGATAGCATTCTCTCTGCTTGTGATGAATTATTTCAGTTTCAAGCGTTGGTTAGTGTGCTCTTCTTGCTAGAACAGAACTCATTCATAGATTTCTCCACTGAAATACAGAACACAAATGGAAGCAAGTGGAAACTGGCTGAATATGGAGCCCCATCCGCAGCGGGGGACGAGCACCGGGCTCTCCAGGTTGTCGGGAGGAGAATCATTTGACCCTCCCTGTGTCGCCGCTCCGTTGCCGCTCCTACCCATTCTCGTATTGATCCCAGTGGTCCCAAGTATTTCTGGACCAGTTCGATGGGATAAACTGCGGCAGAGCATCTGTACTCTAAACTTTCCATGGGAGAGGAGCGTCTGGGGAGACTGAGAAGCTCAAGGCTGACTTCAACCTCATGAGGGGCATACAGGGACGATCGCACACATCAGGGCTTCTTCTCAGCTCCTTTTTCTCAAAAACGTCAGGTCTGTTTGGGGAAACTGGTTTGATCAGAGAAAAATCACTGCGGGTAAAGGCTGAGACCACTAGAGGTTCCGGGCATGTTGACAGAACCAGAGACCTGTCAGGTGCCAAGCACCGTGAGCAGTTTAGCTGAGATCAGGACCACGCTGGTTCCCATGGACTCCGGAGCTGGGCCCAGGGAAGGAGATGGGCCCTGGCTCTGGGCCCAGCAAGGCTCTCGGGCCCAGGAAAGTGTGGCCCCGTGCTACCTGGACAGGCTGAGGGGCACCATGGAAGGTCAGGGAGAGGCTTTCAGGGAGCATTACCCAGTCCTAAGCATTCCTCACTGTCTCTGCACACCCCACCCCTGTGCTCTACTCTTACCCCAGATCCAATCGAGACCCCCCCTCCCTCCCTGAATTGTGAGCCAGCCCAATTGTCACCCAGTGTGAAGGTTTCCAGGGCTCAATGCAATCATCTCTCCTTGTTGTTACATTCTTTTGCAAGTTACACTCCAGGTATGATTTATTTCTGTTTCATTTCCGGTGACTCAGTTACACAGGATGCAAAATTATGATAATAATGCTTGTCTCCAGATAATGAATCAGGGGGTTTGGATTTCTCATAACAAAGATGTTATACAAATGCAAAGTATCATTACAACAAAAATCCATGACTAAAGAAATTAAATTTCCTGGAATGTTTTATATCTAACAAGAATGTCTGTAATCCTCTCCATTTACCACTAAACGAGGTAGACTACAAGAAAGAAGATATTTAAAAGGAAGGCATGAGTTCAATGGGAAAATTTAACAAATGGGAAAATTGCAGCACTGTATTTTGTACTTTATGGAGAAAAAGGGTTTGATAAACATGCAACAGGAAACCCTGTTTGAGTTCTGCAAGGGAAATTTAACCAGCAACAGACTCTTGTAGATTCTTCAAAGGAGAAGTCTCTATACTTGTTTACCTTTGATATGCAGCTGAAAGAGAACACTAAGGCCTCGGCTTAAAAGGAGTGATATCATGAATAGTTTCCCCAGCTCTGCAAAAAGCTAAATACCTAACCTAACCTAACCGGGCATAGAGCAAAAGCTTGACCGTGAAAAAGCTGAAGAAAACATACACTACATTTTTGGGGGTGTAAGGGGTGACATAGCCCGAATCACTTCCCAAATTCAGTTTTCTTTATTGTTTCATAAACACGCGAGGCAATCAAACTCCGGCTTGTTGTCTATTTTATGTGCCAAGCGTATTTTGAAAATGCAACCTGTTGGCCACTTTCCACACCTACTTCCGACTCCCTTTTTGTTGTGGGGTACCGACTTCTGGCCTTAGGAGATCAGAACAATGACAGCATCAGTACCTCTGGAAATCTCATACATTTATACACCGAGCACCCCGATGTAGAGGTGTTTTTCCTCTACCTAGGTAATGACTGCCATTGCGTCAGGCTGTCGACCCAAGAAGTGTCAATTACCCCACCCCACCTCCACCAGAATGGAGTCCTCTTTGAGCCTCCACCACGCCATTGCTCGAAACACAGTATGCCAGCCCATTTCTGTGCTTCCTGGCAGATGAGAAGACAGTGAGGTTGGCAGCAGAGTTGGGAGCAGCGCAGAGTTTGCTCCAAAATATACAACCTATACCAACTTTAGCTCTATTGTCCCCATAAACACCTCTCATCTCAAACCGGGGACATAGTTCTGTCTGCGTCCTGAATGCGCTCCACTTCCAGGCCATCTTGGATGGAGGCGATGTCCCTGATCCCAGTGCAGTGCTCTTTGCGGATCCGGGTACCAGACTCCACAGATGAAGGGGCTGATGAAGAGGCTCCCTCATGTCTCCAACCTGGACAGGGGTGCACTGTGTCTATATCAGCTTCCCTGGCCCCATAAAGGGTGCAGAACCCTCAGGTCAAGCACCTTCACCTTACACGTGTCCTCATACGCACCCCCTCCTGAGCCCCCCTTAAAGCACCTTCCTCAGACAGATGTCTCCCACCCAGGATCTGCCGACACGTCACTTCGCTTATCCCTTTGGAACTCCCTTTGCATCTGACATAGATGGACAGGTCAGGAGCTTTCTAAGGGAGTCCTACGGGATGAGCCACACCTTTACACACTCACTCAACGGCAGCAAAGACTTCACCTATATGATTGAATCAGAATGAGATCTGCTCAGAATTTACTTTGGGGAAAATAAGTGTAATGGAGAAGCTGAAGAAAGGAGTCAAAGCATTATATTTTAGTACAGTCAAGTTGAAGTCATACTCAATTAGTTACATTTTTAATTGTTTAATTCTAAATATTTCACACCTGCAGGCAAGTGCCAAAAAATGTAACACATACCTACTGACTCACCGGAGACATTAAACAAACACTATCATTTGGCAACATTTGCTTCGAATCTTTTCGTTTGAAGAGATTTAGTTAAGCGTTTTAAATTAAACAACGTCCTTCTTCCTGTCTCTTACTCATCTCTCTCCCCAGAGGCAGCTTCTAATCTCACAGTGGGGTGTACTGTAGTCGTTTTGGTGACTTACGTGTGTCAGAATGCATATACAAAATATATATCGTTGTCAATTTTATAGAAAGGTTTTCATGCTGTTCAGTTCATTTTACAGCTTGCTTTTAGACTCCGTTATGTTTTTCCACATGATCCACCTCGTTATATGTGGATCTAGTTCTACATATATTGTATACTGTTCCATTCCATGATTATACCCTCCTTTCTTCATTCATCACACTAAGAAAGGACGTGTAAGTTGCTTCTTCTCTTTGCTGTTATGGGCAGTGCTGCAAATGAGCATCCTTTTGCACACTTTCTTGAACATTCGTGCGGAAGTTTCCCTAGAACGAGACACCCAGAAGCGAAGTTGCTGGCACCTTCAATTCTCCTCCTGATTGTTCAGTTTCTCTTTAAAGAGGTGATAGTAATTCACAGTCCCACCAGGGATGTGTGCACATTCCCGTTTTCCCACAAGCTCATGAGACAAGTAGGAAAACCACTGTTTTATCTTGCGTCTCCCCGGAGGCCGTGTGGGTGAGCAATCCTCTGTTGGTGCTTCTTTCGGGCCCTTTGCCATTATTTTCCTATCAGGTGTTTAAACTTTTTCCTCTTGATTTGCAAGAGTCCTTCATAAATTCTGGATACGAATCTTGGCTATGCAGGTTGCATATATCTTCTCCACTTTGGTTATCCAATTAATATTAAAAGCCAGTGCTTATAGGAGAGTTATGCCATTAATATTGGGTAACTTATAAAAATGTCTAGAAATTGTTCTTCTTGGGAGAAAGAATTTCCTTCTTTTTGGGGCTGAGCATAAGGCCACTTAGGTGTATCTAAAATGTCA
The DNA here is from genome assembly GCF_002201575.2 of Neomonachus schauinslandi. Lineage (NCBI taxonomy): Eukaryota > Metazoa > Chordata > Mammalia > Carnivora > Phocidae > Neomonachus > Neomonachus schauinslandi. The sequence goes on from NC_058405.1 coordinate 5,716,526, forward strand.
GATGGTGTATATCCTCTTGAATAGTTTCAAAAGATGTGACAGCCTTTAAGGTACCTTGGCATGCTTTTGCTGTTTATGGATATTGCTAAAATTGATTTATACAATAAAAAGCAGATTCTATGTCTGAGTTTGGAGTGTAGAATGCCAGGGGAATATCCTCAAGCAACTACTTATCTTAGAAATCATCTTATAGGGGCGCCTGGGTGGCTCAGATGGTTAAGCGTCTGCCTTCGGCTCAGGTCATGATCTCAGGGTCCTGGGATCGAGTCCCGCATCGGGCTTCCCGCTCCTTGGGAGCCTGCTTCTCCCTCTGCCTCTCTCTCTCTCTCTGTCTCTCATGAATAAATAAATAAAATCTTTAAAAAAAAAAAAAAAAAAGAAATCATCTTATAAAACAAATCCTGTTCTTGACGACATAATTTGTTCTGTGCCCATAGTACGAGGGAGAGCTTCACGAGAAGTGACTGTGTGTCTGTGTACATATGTGTATATTTGTATATGTCTAGGGAGTATCTTTATTTTAATCTTACACTCCACTCGATAAATTAAACTTGGAGGAAACTATGTTTTTATGGCACTAGCGTAACGTATGCATCATGGAAAAGTCATTCAGTTCTGTCTTAATTCTTCACTCATTTCCACTAAAATAAATACAGAACAGATTCAGAAAACTGATGCTGAGGACAGACTTAGTGAATCTGTGAGCCTGTGGCTGGAAGCCTAAAATATTATTTTGAATTAGGCTATTAACTCATTTGAGATAATTCTATCCAGATTTTGGTCTGTATTTATTTAACTGATTTATTGTCTGTTTTTCTCCCTCCCAAATGGGACTCATTACGCCTTTTTAAAGCAGTGTTTTCCATGTTTTCTACCATTTTTATTTTTCAGGGTAGTTTATATCCTAGCTATTGAATTATGTATCATGTAGTCCTAATGATGAAACGTGGATTTACTGAGTTTCCACTTTAGTGGGTAAGTTTGTATGTATGGACATACACACATACACATGGTGTCAAAAAGGCCTTTTTAAAAGATGGTGACTATACATTTAGAAGCTTTGCACCCCTTTAAATATTTCTACGGATTTGTGGAGATTTCTGACATGAAAATGGATTTCCCCACAGGACTAGAAATACTAGAACCATCTGCAGCCCCCTCAGCCATCTACCTGGTGCCTTTGTTGACCTGCCACGGAAGAAGAACAAGGTGAACTAGGTGGTCTTTGCTTTACGAATAGCAACATGGGAACGAGCCTGGGCAGTCTCCGGGGGGACTTGCCTCTGTAGCTTGTTGTGATCTTGTTAGAGCCACTTAGTATTTGTTAATCCATCTGTTAAAGTGAGAACACCCATCTTCTGAGGTTGGTGTGGGATCCACTGTCTTAGCTAACAGCCAGCTAGAGTAAGCATGCAGTGAGTCTTAGCTTCTTCTTAACCCCGAGAGTGTCTCCCTGACTCCTAAGAATATCCTCATTAACAGGGTCCTCCCTTAGTTTTCTCACAAACTGGAAACCATCCCAAAGTCAGGAAACCTTATATTGATCAGCGGTTATCAGCTCCCCAGGAAGCCAGGTAGGCACCTGTGAGCCCTTGAGAGGCACCTGAGTGGGGAGAAGACTATCTGTCACGAGTCATGGCTTTATAACGTTCTCAAACAAACCATGTTATCTTCACAGCCCCACATGTACCAGCAACTCCAGAAATCTGCCTAAGCTCCATGGGAAAGGTCATCCTCATGAACTGTAACACGGCCGGGGGAATCGGACCTTCCCATCAGTAAGAACAGGTTACACTTTTTTTTAAAGATTTTATTTATTTATTTGACAGAAAGAGAGAGCACAAGCAGGGGGAGCAGCAGACAGAGGGAGAGGGAGAAGCAGGCTCCATGCTGAGCAAAGAGCCCGCTGTGGGATTCCATCCCAGGACCCTGGGATCATGACCTGAGCTGAAGGCAGACGTTTAGCTGACTGAGCCACCCAGGCGTCCCAACAGGTTACACTTTTACAGAGGCTGACAGTTTATAAATGTTTTCTTGTGCTTTATCGGCTTTCACAATCTCTGTGTGTGAAGGTCAGGGAGATGGTTCTCCCTCTCTTTTCAAGGAAACGGAGGCTCAAAGTGCTCAAGAACACAAAGGAATGAGCGGGGATTGGGCTTTAGAGTCTTCTGGCCACCTGAATGCTATTATATTGAGTGGAACACTATGAAATGGTCATTCTTGTAGTAGCGTGGATAAGGTCATGTGCTTTCCTCTCTATGAGGCCATCTTACTCAGACACAGTGGGGCGGTACGTGAGACACACGGTCACAAACCAGTCTAAGCAAAACTAGGAAATCTAATTGCGGGAGGCCCTGAGAGTCCTGCGGTGTGGCTGGCGACCGGGGGAGACCGACAGAAGCTCACACGTGGAGACACCCCAGCCCCCTTATCTGGGCATTCCTCAGCTTCATGACTGGGCAAGCCCTCCTCATGTAGTACAAAGCTAGCTACTGAATGCTCCGAGTTTCCCTGGTCCTAACAGCCAGAGATTTCAGCAAAGAGAGGGCTCCCTTCTCTTGTGATGTTCCACGAAGTCCTGGCCTGAGCCGTGGCCTAGCCCAGGTCTGTCACCATGACACTGATGGAGGTTTGGGGGATATGTGATTGACAGCCCTATTGGTTAGGAGGGAGCTTCCAAAGTTAAAGAGGAGCTCGTTCCCAGAAGAAAGGGGAAAAGTGCTGCTCAAGCAAAAATAGCACATACCCATTCACGTAAAGTACACACATCTACCAAGAGTCTAACATTCACTCCAATACTGTGCTGAGACCCGGCTGATAAGAAGATAAAAGCAGAATAAAAGAGAGAAAGAGGGACAATGACTAGAAAAGACAGAGAAAACTGAACTAGTCAGAGATCAAGTGAAAAATGAAACCAAAAAATGGCGAATTTGGTTAACAACACAATAGAATTGATTCACTTGTAAAGCTGAAGAAATGTATTTCCTTGAGGTTGACAATGTTCTTATCTAAAAACATAAGAAAAAGAGTCAAGTTTTATAGGGAGTTTTTAAATAACAGAAGTTGGCTTTCTTCACGCAAAGACAATGCTTCCTCTTTCATCTATCAATTCTTTGTGATGTCATTTGAAAAGTAAATAAGGGGTATCTACTAGACAGCCCACCTCCATTGCCCCAAATTTCAGTTGAGAAACAGAATTGATTTCAGGTGAGAAACAAGCAAGCTATTCACATCTACCCTACAAATTGTATCGGCAAGAGTAAATAAGAAAGAGCCCACTCTGCCTTCACCACACATTAGGGGCTATACATGAAAAGCACCATCTCGTGAAAGCAAGGGAAGCTATCAGTCCAGTGAGTATATTTAATATTTAATGTGCTTGATTTCCTTCATTTTTAAGTAGAAACTAAAGTTAGCTATTCCAGTATTTTCCTTCCACACCCCAATCAGCTACCGGGCATCACCTGAGCGCATGCAATGGCCAGGTCGACGCCGATGTGGCTCCATGACAGCAGGCGGGGATGGCCCAAAACTCTGTGGTCCCTGTGGAAGACAATTATGCTCTTATTGTTTACAACAACACACTGGTGACACAGCAGAAGAGCAAAGGAGAAAATTCAGTTCTGGGAGGGTTATGGACTTTCTTCAAACTCACAGAACTGAATTACTCAGACGATACACTGAGAAGTCGTAGTATCCAAGAACCACGTCCTTATGCCTTAACGAACACCTTACAAAATGATTTCAGAAGTATTTTAGCAGAATATTTTAACTGAATTTGCTATTTTCACCCCCAAACCAAAGTGGTTTCTTTGATCAATGAGTCATTACATAGAGCAAATTTTTCATTTAAATGCCATGGCACCTGATCTTGCTAAAAATACACCAGAAAAATGAAGTCTCGAGCATGTCTTCTTTTTCATAAATCTTTCAAAGGACTCATATAGCATCCAATGCTCATTTTTTCGGCACCATATTATGACTAAGATCAGCTCTTCATTTTAACTCTATACTGATAAAATTTTGACATCTACACATCTCATGGGGAAGAAATTGAAGAATTTCTGCCAGTAAAAGAGAAAAAGAAAAAAAAGAAAAAAAGAGAAAATTCCATTAGTAAATACAGATATTTCTCCATTTTCAAACATAAATGGAATAAACTGTTGGTTATCAGACTTGAAATTATTTAATCAATTCCTATTTCTGTTAAATAACAAATTTTTAGAGACTGAAGGATCTAACTGCTCTGATTTTTTTTTGCACTGACTCCCGAAATCTCTAAAACATTCCAAATCACTTACCTCAACCTTTCTAAAGACAAGCAGAACTCATTGTTTTATAAACAGTAGGGTTTTTTTTAACTTCCAAGTGATGCCCTTGAGAAATGGGATAGCACACATTGTTAGCATTTCAGGATACTTTGCAGAATGGCTGCAAAGAGAATTCAAGGTAAGAAGAGAATTATGCATGACTCAGTTTGATTTCCAGTTGATCCAGAGTCTCAATAGTATTTAACACTTAAGTGTATTGATTATTTAGTTAGTATTAGGCAAGAAAAAAAAGACATTACTTTGCCATGTTTTGTTTAGCCTACTAAAAGTCACTATTTTAAAAGAGGACAGTGAACACTAAGGATTTTTCAATATATTTGCAAGAGTTATTTTCTTCTTTCACCTACTATACATTTAATTTTAAGGAGAATGTATAGTTCGGGCATCTGCAATAATAGGTGTTTGCTGGATAAAAAGAACAAATGCAGAGTACATCTGACAGATTAAGTTTTATTTCGGGCTTAGTTACAAGTAAAGAAAGAGGGGAAGGAAAGAGTGGGAAAATTACAGAATGATCATGTGTTCTAAGAGAGATCCATCATCCAACTCTTGCTGCGGGATATCAGTTGATAGCATCAAAAGATAAAAAGTCTCATTTGCCAATCACATCTCCTAAATAGGAAAACATTTTAAGTGCCAGGCAGAATCCAGTTTATAAATGTTCAGATGTGCTCCAGATTATGTCCTCGGGAAATCCAAGTCACGTGTTCTTCTAACAGAAATCTTAAAAGGAATAATTATTGAAATGATATTACCCTGAGCTTTTCCAGACCGTTACCGTAGACACAAGATGTTCCTGTGGCTTAGGTTCTCCCCCTCCACTGGCTACTCAGTTCCTTTTCCTGACATCTAAGTCCCCTTAGTTACATGACGGCTTTCATTTGCTTTTCATGTCAAATTCAAATTTGAATAGTCTTCTACGATTTGCCTACTTCTAACCAAATGAGAGAGATGTGAGTGGTGAGAGGACTGTTAAATATATTATATGAAGAACATGCAAGTCGAAACAAAAAGAGGGAAGCAGAACATTATTTTATCTTCAAATATCCGAAGGCCTGCCAAGTGAAAGCAACATTATACACATCTTGTTAACTTCACACAGCTTAAGCAGGACCAAGCAGGTTTCAGCCGAGGAGAAGGACAAAGACTTCCACAGTCATGGTTGTCCAAAAATAGAATGAGCTGTCTGGTAAAGACGTAAGTAAAGGCAGTTATTGATCCGATGGAAGAATAACGCAAGATAGCTCAACGGGGAAGTTTATTGACCTGAGGAATAGCTATGGACCCTTTCAACTCCAAGAGAACTTGACTTCCTCTGGTCTTCTTCCCATGCCCCCTACCTCCACCCTCCAACCTACCCTCATCTGATAACCTGGCTTAGATAGTACTTTTTGCTCCTGTTCATTAACCACCAAATTGTCTCTGTTTCAGACGGTGAAACCTTCCTAACTACATGATCATAAGCAAATTATTTAACAGCTCAGGCTTGCAATTTCCTATCTACCTCAAGGGGTGGTTGTGAGGGATAATTAGATCATTTATGTGCAGCATTTAGCACAACTCCTGGCACATAGTAATTACTAAATAATGTTTGCTATTATTAGCTATTATTATTGTACCCCAACTTCCAGCTCACTGTCTCCGTGAGGCGTGCATGCACTGATCAGACCCAGGTTTGGTTGACTCACTGAAGCAATTTCTCTCACTCTCAGGCATGCACTTATTCCCAGCCGTTTCGAACTTGCTTAGAGACATCTGGATAACGCAGTAGAGTTGCCAGCGGTCCTCACACGAGAATCCTACCTGTGCAAAGCAAAAGTCTACTGAGCTTGGTGTCACTCCGATTGGAAGTCTTCAGAGATACAAAATGCCCCCTCGAAGCCGAGGGAACATCAGGCCTCCTACGGCTCACCCAATCTCTGGACAGGCCTGGAACTAGAAGTCAAATCAGAAAGTGGCAGAGACATGGACAGGACCTTCCCTTAAAAACAAAAGGACAACAAACCCAAACTGAAGACAGTCAACAAAATAACTGACCAGTAGGGCCGCCTGGGTGGCACAGTCGGTTAAGCCTCTGACTCGCGTTTTCGGCTCAGGTCTTGATCCCAGGGTCTTGGGATCGAGCCCCGCATCTGCTCCAAGGTTGGCACGGAGTCTGCTTGAGTTTCTCTGTCCTTTCCCCTCTGCCCTTCCCCCCCACACACACGCTCTCTCTCTCTCAAATAAATAAATAAAATCTCTAAAAAAATTTAATAATAATAATAACTGACCAGTACTCTTCCAAAGTGCCAGGGACATGAAAGACAAGGAAACTGAAAAAGAGTGACAGTTTAGAGAAGATCAATGGGTCGGATCACTAAATGCGATATGGAACCCTGGACTGGAGCAGATAGCAGGCCTTGCTTGAAAAATTGGTGAAATTCTACTACGATCTGTAATTGAGCTAATGGTATTGTATCCTCCTCCCTTCCCTGAGTCTGGTCGCGTGGTGTTGACGTAGAGGATGCTAGAGAAGCTGGGCAGAGAGCAGAGGGAACTCTCTGCATTGTTTCTATAAATTTTCTGCAAGTCTGAAATTATTTTAAAATAAAAAGTATAAAAAAGGTAAAATATAAAATTTTTAAGGAGAGACATTTTATTTTACTTATTTATTTAAAGATTTTATTTTTAAGTAATCGCTACACGCAACATGGGGCTTGAACGCACAACCCTGAGACCAAGAGTTGCAAGGTCCACTGACAGAGCCAGCCGGGTGCCCCTAAAGGAGGGATATTTTAAAGGGAGATATTATAAATACTAAATACTCTTACCCCCACACCCTTAAGCACTACTATGAAGTGAAGAAAGAAGCAATAAAAATTACAAAATCAATTATTGTGGACAGAATTGTGTTCGTCCAAAACTCCTGTGTTGAAGCCTTAACCCCCTTAACCCTTAACCCCTTAGGAGGTTATTAAGGTTAATGAGGTCATAAGGGGGGCCCTGATTTGAGAGGATCATTGTCCCCATAAGAAGACATGCCAGAGAGCTTGGTCTCTCTCTTTCTCTCCGCCATGTTGAAGACAGAGTGTGGAGACTGCAAGCCAAGAAGGGGACTCTCACCAGACTCTACCCTGCTAGCCCTTGACCCTGGACTTCTGGTCTCCAGAACTATGAGAACGTAAATGTCTACTGTGTAAGCTGTCCAGTCTGTGATATTTTGTTATGGGGGCCTGAGCTGAGTGTATTTTCTATTCCTGCCATTACAAATTGCCATGAACTTGGGACTTGCCACAACACAGATGTATAATCTTACACTCCTGGAGGTCAGAAGTCCCATTCAAGTCTCACTGAGCTAAACTCGATGTGTCAGCAGGGCTGTATTTCTCGTGAGGGCTCCTTTCTAGTCTAGAGACACCCTGCCTTCCTTGGTCCTTGTTCCCTTCCTCTGTCTTCAAGGCCAGAACAATGCATGTCTCTGACCCCGCTTCCATCATCACATCTGTCTCTGACCACAGCCAGAATGGGTCTGCCCTTTCAAGGATTTGTGTGACTCGATGGGCCCACGCGGATAATCCAAGATCATCTCCTTATGTCAAGTTCCATATCTGTAATCACATCTGCAAAGTCCCTTTTGCCATATGGCAACACACTCCCAGGTTCCAGGAGTGAGGGCACGGACCATCTCTGGGCACCATTACCTCTCTACCACAATTAATCTCTGTTGACGTAAGAGAATTGACAGGATTTGAACTCACGACACTATCAGGAATATATAAAACCACTGGGACCAAATCAAGAAGGTTATTGGGCACCCATACGTAATGTCCCCAACACGCAGGCACAGAGTGGCATGACTAGGAAGGTCATATAGACACCCTTTAGCTTGCAGTTGAGGAGGGAGAAAGGAAGAACAGAAAACACATTCGTTCATGTGCCTCATGGGATGAGTGGAGACTTTGGAGAGATGAGGAGAGAGGGCTGTGCCATCTGGCTACGCCCATGATGTTCCTTCTGAACAAGCGTCCCCCGTTGGAGAAGCTTTGTCTGCAGCCCTAGGTCAGATGAGGAGAATATGTGCTCATCCACAAAGCTAAAAGTCAGGCTTACAAATCAGTTAAAACCCACCTTTCTCATCAAACTGATGCACTCGGCCACAAAGGAGAAGCAAACCAGTACACAGGACAACACAAACATATAAAAATCAGTCGTTCCCCAGGAATAAACCAATTAGAAAACATCACAGAAGAAAAATTGCATTCACAAAAGTTACCCAAGTCATGAAATAACTAATAAGGTATAAAAAAAAATTACAGAAATTTTAAAGCTCCCCCAGGGGATACGGGAGCCGTCCTTACTATATGGGGAGATAGAGATCATCCTTGGATAGAAATGTTCTGGTTTTCAGCCTTGAGGAAAAAGGGCAGAAGCAACAAGCTATAGAAGGGGAGAAAAGCAGCTTAGCACCCTCAGTTGGTGAGTGGCAAGGCCTGATGAATGTTTTCAGTAGAATTAGTGTCCATTTATGCCAGCCCAAAGCTTGCATGATTGTTTCCTTGAACACAACTGGGGATAAAGTAGCCTGCTCTGTTACTTTTCTTTGTGAAGTTTTCACGTATGAATCTCAGCTCTCCCCATACGACTTGAAACTCCCCAAAATAAGAATAGTTTTTACATGGCCTACTCCAATTCTTATCATTTTGATTTACTGATACTGAAATCCTAATATTCTAAATTATTTGCTAAGGAACAACCAGTAATGGATGGGAATTATTTTCCATTTTATGAGAAAGTCTACCCTACTTGTTCCATTTTTAACCAGCCTAAGTACTATAGTATATATAAAAGGGTGAGTAGACTGAATTGATTTGTCTTGATTTTTTCATTTTTTAAAAGGCTCTTCATATGGCCTTTATTATCATGAAATCTGCTTCACATTATTAAAACCAGCAGGGTAAGACATTGACAATCATAGAGGGGGTGCAGTTTACTTTATATTATGGCTTAAAATGCCATCTTGGTCCTTTATCTCTAACATCCTTAAAAAGATGAGAGATTTTCTATAATAGTGAAATTCTAAGTACTGTTACCATATATTTTAGGTTTCTCTTTCTCCGATACATATGTTGAAAGTGATCATGTATCAGTTTGAATAGTGCATCTTTCATGTTTAGAGATTTAAGACTTCATGTTTAGGGATTTAACATGCCTCCAGATTTATAATGAAAATCATGAACTCTAGGTAGTATATCATACCTGAATGGTTCAAACATTATAAACAAAATACGAAAGAAGTAATTTTTACAATTTCTTTGTAATTTGGAATTCTTCCCTATCTGCTTCATTATCTACCCTTCTGGGGGAAAAATTTTATGCAAAAGAAGTTAAAGGAGTTACAAAGGCTTTTACTTACTGTGACCCCTTTGACACTTTACTCGTCTCTCCCACTGGGCAGTTATAATCCTGTAGTCAAATTATGGCATACTTGCTTCAAATATGTTTGTTATTTTGATGGCTTACAAGATGGGTCCCACTCTTCATCTGGTGGGGAGGAAGACCCCACAGGGCGCGGATGACACAGGCAGGGAAATCATCCAAGCATTTACAACACTGAACAGGAAGGAGGAGTCCAATGTGAGAGGACATTAGAAGCTGGGAGAGTCGAGGGCAGGATGGCACAAGAAGAAAGTCAGAGGGGGACCTAAAGAGCTGTGTTCCTGGAAGCAAGGTGAGCACAGGTGAGCTGGGTCATCACAGAATCCACTTCCCTGACTGAACAGGAACCACTGAAACCCTTCGTTCCCCTCACTCAGTGTGTAAAATAGAAGAGGAATAACATCAACACCTCTCGCAGTATTTTACCCCCAATATAGTTGAGCTGACCCTGTGGCCTCTTTAGTTCATTGAAGCTCTTGTCAGTGAAACCTTGTTCTTTTCTGTCTGCAAGTGTTTTAAAGCTGTTTAGGGAGATAGCTGTCTCTCTAGACTGTTTTACACTTCAGGACAATGGCAGTCAGGTCTGCCCTGTGCTGGGGAACCTGAGGTCCCGGAGAGAGTGAGATCAAAGTCCCTACAATTTGGGGTTTCTGGAGAGCAATACTTGAAAGGGGATACCCGTTCTTGTCAAGGGCAGCTGGGACACACAGTATCCCAGGATCCCTGCTTCTCCTTCCTTGCTCATCATGCCCACACCTGACCCTCCAAGCAAGGCCAGGTCCGGCTCTCCTGGGTGTGGTAAAGTGGGAGAATCCACCTTCACTAGACCTTTCTTCTGCTTCCTTCTCTGGGGACATTCGGTGTAATTTAGGGTATGGAGGGAAGATGGAAATAAAGTTTCAAAATGAATTCAGTTGAAATGTTGGCTCTGAGAGGCTGTTCCAACAGTGTTTTTGGGATCTGAATCACGCAATGCAGACTTAAAATAGAAGGATTTGACCCTTCCCACAGAACACACAACACTTGTTGCCCAAAGAGGTGGGTCCTTCGGCTTTAAGCTGCTGGCCAGGGTGGGTCAACCCGGCCATGGTCAGGAAAGGTAGAAATGGCCAAAGCACCTAGGTCATAATCCAATTCTTTTTTTTTTTTTTAAGATTTATTTATTTTTCAGAGGGAGAAGGAGAGCAGGTGGGGCAGAGGAAGAGGTAGAGAGACTCTCAAGCAGACCACACTGAGTGTGGAGCCCAATGTGGGGCTCGATCTCACAACCCTGAGATCACGACCTGAGCTAAAACCGAGAGTCAGATGTTTAACCTACTGAGCCACCCAGGGACCCCCAGAATTCTGCATTTCTAAAGAATGATCAGAATTACACGAGTTAAATAAGCAACAAGAGCCAGATCACAGAAGACAAAAAATACAAATCTAGTAAATATATTATAGAGACATAGGCCCTAAATATTATATCTCAATCCTGTGCCCTGACTTGTCACTTCTGCTTCAGGTTTTCAGGGAGTAGGATGGAAGAGGAAAGTGGAGCATGACTGAAATGGGCAATTTCACCCAACGGATTAAGTTTTCCTTCCGTTTCTCTCCCTCATCCATGTTCTCTCCAGTGGGTTCCTGCCCTCCTGCCCATGATACCTTCCCTCCTCCACTAGAGAAGTAATCGGTTATCACATGCATCCTCAGAAGATGTTTCTGCATCAAATAAAGAGTTGCATGAGGAACCTGAGAGGTTTTTTCCAGATATATATCTAAATAATTCTCTTTTTTTCCCCTTAATATTGATGGAGTTGCTTTTAGTTTTTTAGTTTGTGGTTTGTTTTTGGAATGACAGAACAACAACAAAAGAATCTTTCTTTTACCTTAGGCTCAGGCAGTTAGATCAACTAGCTTTCAAACATTTAGGAAGTTAATTACAGAAATAACATTTCTGTTGTTGAACTATTGGTGTAAAACCATATAGCAACTGCTTGCTTTACCCTGAGGCTTTAGATTGCAGTGGATAGGAGGGAGGAGGGAGGGAGGAAGTAGGGAGGAGGGAGGGAGGAGGGAGGGAAATGGGAGGGAGGAGGGAGGGAAGGGAGGAGGGAAGAGAGGAAGAGGGAGGGAGGGAGGGAGCCAGCCAGGAGGGTGAAAAGAGAAGCAGACGTCTCCTCAGACTCTCTTCACCCTATAGACAACACCTCCTGAACTCATTCCTTAAGAAATCACTCAGTTTCCAGAACAGCTCCTCAACCCTCAAATCTAGAAAGTTTCTCTGCTGGCGGTGGGCTGAAAAGCCCCACCCTCTCCGGGACTCCATCTTCGAGACTGTGCTCTTCATGCCCTTCGCACTGAATTCCAGGAGGCCTCGGCCAACTGCAAAACACAGTTATAAGTAAGAGACCTTGATCTCTCCCACAGGTAATTCACGGAAAACACTTTTGCCCTCAGTGCTTCAAGCCCACACAGCATAATTTTAAAAACCCTCTTATTGATACCCTTTTAATTATTAGTCTCAGGATAGAAAAAAACAAAAAACAAAAAACAACCACAATCAAGCCACCTCTCACCTTGCCTCTTTATTTTTCCTTTTTGTTCAACACGAGGCTCATGGCTTTTTCTCACTTCGGGCCCCGGGAGACCTCATTCCCATCTGTAGGAGACACGATATGTCACTGTCGAGGACCACCTACAGCAGCCTTCTCTGGGGAAGAAAGAGCTTTTGCCACACACAAAAATTAAATCTGTCCAGATTGCCCACTTTAATCACTTGGTTAAGTATAATGCAATGGACGACAATACTTTTTTTTTTTTTTTAATTCTCACTAGGGACAGAACGATGTTTAATTAGGCATTTAAAAGCCCCTGTTAACTTATACAGACCTCATCACAAATGGTTTTTCAACCAGCTCAGTGATCTGAAACACCAATTAGTTTCAATTCACACTTATTATCTGTCCGTCATTAAAGCATTTACTTCAGAATCTAAATTCCTTCGTATTCAAGAAGGTGTTGATGTTTTACTACGGATAAGAAGAATATATATATTTTTTGTCCTTCTAAAAAAGGCATCCCACAAAATGTCTTCCTCTGCATTTTCTTTTTTAATTATCCAAGACTGCAGACCAGCTTTCCCTGAAAATGCCCTTTGTTGAGACTGATGTTCTTGCTCTGAAGTCCTATTTATTCCACTGAGGCCTTCGCGGAGGGCCAGCGATTTCTCTCCTGAGGCAGCCATTCCCAGGAGCATCAGCAGCTGCATCCATCACAGACCTACAGGACTCCAAGGCCACGGCCACCCTGACCGCTATATAATGCATGGCCTGTCTGACTGCCCTTGCTCAAATGGATTGGACAGCTCGCTGCTCACTCAAAAGCCAGGCTTTCAGACAACAGAACACATGCAAGGAAGTATATCAGTCAGGTTTTTCCAGAGATAGGTAGACTATGATAGAGAGAGAGATTTTTAGGAACTGGCCCACATGATTGTGGGGGCTGGCCAGTCCAAAATCCGTAAATTGGGTCATCAGGCTAAAATGCAGGGAAGAGTAAATGTTGTAGCCTTGAGTCCAAATTCTGCAGGGCAGCAGGCTGGGCATTTAGGTGGGTCTTCTATGTGGCAGTCCTGAGAATTCTTTCTTCTTTAGAAAACCTCAGTCTTTGCTCTTAAGGTCTTCAACGACAACTGATGAGGCCCAGTCACACTGCAGAGGGTAATCTGCTTTACTCAAAGTCGGATTTATGTGTTCATCACATCCAAAACATACCTTCATGGCAACGTCTAGGCTGGTGTTTGAGCAAACAAAGGGTCACCGTAGCCTAACCAAGTGGACACATAAAATTAACCACCATGGAAGGAGACCGCACACTAGAACTTGACTGAATGACAGCTCTGTCATTTAAGTGACTCCAAGGCCTTCCTTGGGTCTCAGGTTCCTTATCTGTAACATGCTTCAATGAGAATGAATAAACCGATGAGAAGAAATATGCCTTATGGCTGTCTCAAGAATGAGGAGCATTTGATTAATAAAGTTGGATTTCTTCTTACCGATTTGCCACCCGTAATGGATAAAGGGACATGAGTCCTTCTTGGAGTCATCCAAATTTGAATGCAGATGATCATCAAACCAGTCATATTCTGTTGTATTCAAATAAATACTGTCCGGCAGTAGGGTGCAGGTAGATTTCAGTTGCCTCTGTTTTGGGAGGAGCTTCAGTCTTGAAGGTCTGTATGGGAATAGGCTGAACTCACTGAGTTAACTGAAACCATTCAAAAATCCAGCGAGATTGCTTTGTACCAGGAAGATAATTTATTAATGTTCCATGGAAGGATGGCGGTATAGTGTGAAGAATACTACAGTAGAAGTTATGCATCCTAATTGTGTGACACTGAATCAGTCACTTGACCTCTCTTCACCTCAATTTCCTGTCCAGGAGATAGGAAAGTTGGACAAAATGACTTTAACATTCCTTCCAATTTCAAATTGGAATATATGAGGATTCATGTTTTCTTCCTGAATGGTTTATATTCATTAAGGAGTATCTGATGTTGGTTAATTCCAATGTTTTAAACTTTTAAATGTAGTAGACATAAAGGTAATCTGAAACCTCAAGTCTAAAAGATTTTATTTTCCTGGTCTCTAGGTCACACGGCATAATAACTATTTATATTAACTACTGCAATGAAGTCCGTTAAGAGTTCCATTCTTATATTATCTCTTCAAATTTTTTATTCTCCAAAGATCTTATGACTAAATCTTCCTTTAGCCAATTTGGTTTCAGCTATTTTTCTTTGACAGTATCTACGCTGATATTTTTTTTTTAAAGATTTTATTTATTTATTTGAGAGAGAGAGAATGAGAGAGAGGAGAGCACATGAGAAGGGGGAGGGTCAGAGGGAGAAGCAGACTCCCCGCCGAGCAGGGAGCCCGATGCGGGACTCGATCCAGGGACTCCAGGATCATGACCTGAGCCGAAGGCAGTCGCTCAACCAACTGAGCCACCCAGGCGCCCTACGCTGATATTTATTAGATCTGTTCTTTCTCCAATTTAATACTCCTCAGTGGAATACTCTACTTTTAGGGATTAATGGTCCATATTATTACACCTTTTTGATCAGTTTAGATACTTCTCACTATTTTTAACTGTTCGGTCTTTGCTTCTAAACTGCAAGGTGCATCATAGGATAGCGTTTGAAACAGGGCTATTTTCAGGAACAACAGTAAAGTCATATTTTATAAAAAGAACAGCAAACGTGTGTTAAGTGAATAAGTAAGTAAATGAACGAAGGGAAGGAGGGAAGACTCCAACGACTTACATCTCATTCGTTGACTGTGCCCACAGCACCTACTACGGGGCATGCACCATATACTAAAAAGAGGCTTAAAAGATGGGAGAAAATATGTACAGGAAAAGAAGAAAAAATATCTAAGTGTTAGCTACAAAGCCATACACCCACCCCTACCTGCACATTTCTTTTATCCCATCAACCATCCATGCAAAGAATATCACCCGAGCATCTGCTGGGTATCTGGCCCTGTTAGCTACTGAGAACATGAGCAAAGTAGGAAGGATCCCTGCCCTCAGAGAATTTATACCTCCTCACCTCTCTGCTAAAAACCATACAGTAGGGGCAGCAAATAAAGATGATGCCTTTATTACAAACCAAGAAATCAGGAAGGTTTTTGTTTTTGTTTTTGTTTGTTTGTTTGTTTGTTTCAGTAGAGTTGTTTATTTGGTGCTGCGTGTTGGGTCATGTTGGTGTGAGCTCATACTTCACTCATCAGGTCACCAGTTGGGCCTTTGAAATAAATAATTTAAACCGTGGTGCCCCGGAAGGTACTTGGGCATTCACCAACACCCAGCCAGCACTGATCGTCAGTGGGAAGGAGTCTTTTGGGGCATCATTATTAGTCATGACCTCAGGAGACTCACCAGGGGCCCACAAACAACTCAAGAGGACAGGTGATGTTTGCGGCCTGTGGCGAAGCCAGCTGGCGATCAGCCTGGGAGGGCGGCAGCTTTATGCCGTGTATAGGTTGGTACTGTAGCCCTAGAGGTGTGTGGCCTTGGAGGGCGGGGACATTGTATCCACTGGACTTGGCATGTAGACATAGTCACTCACCACCTGCTCCTTTGATACTGCTCTTCTCTCTCTGTCATGTATATTGGTACCAAAAATAATTTTAAGAACAAAATAATTGATTCAAAGTCTTCATACATACGGAGTCAAAAAGACATAAAATTCAAATGGAGTCGATTGAAACAGGTATTGAGTGCATGAATAAAAGATTTAGCAGGAAATGTGGTTGGAATTGCTGGCTAGAATCAGGCTGGGGGTTTTCAAAGATTTAAAATTATTACACCGCTTCGCAATCATCGATGGCGCCCCCGCTACCTGCCAACGTAGAATGAGACCCTCGGGGACACAGAGATGGATGGAGATATGGCCCCTACTCACGGTGGGGCCTCAAACACCAGTCAGATTTCGTTTAGCACACAGAGACGAACCGCGTAAGCCTTCAACTCTGGTGTATGCCGGAAAAACATGAGTTTTACAATTACGACCACATCACTTTTCACCATTTCTCCTTCTGAAAATATAACTATGTTTATGATGAATGTTCCTTAAAATGCTCAGCACACACTATTCATGTTTCCTATGTGAAAACTGGCAGCTCACGATTGGCATTAATCAGAACATTAAATTAACCACATCTTCCCAAGCAGTGTTAATAACAGAAGGACACTAAACTTAGAGGAGAGACTTATCGTAAAAGTTATATGACATAGAAGCTTTTCCGCCCAGAGGACTTCCAAGCATATAATTTTCAGGCTTCTGCCTCCCCTGCTCAGTCCTGAAATGAGGATTGTTGTCTAGATGATTATTTTATGCACAGGAATCCTGCACCATCACCCAGCCCAGCATATAAATGCAGATCATTTACTTCAGTCATGCCTGAAACCCTCTTCTCCTGATTACATCAGTCAGATGAGATGCCTACCGATCCTCATCTCAAAGATGGTTCTAGAAAAATGATTTTGAAGACTCTTGATAAGCCTCCTCAAAATTCCACTTACAGCTCTAGATATTAGGTACTTCCTTTTGGCAGGTTGAAAATTCATTGAAACTCTTCACCCCCAACCCAGTCCCTCTTCACCATTTCTACTCACAGTCTGGTTGAATATAAGGAAGATTCAAAGTTGCACAGGTCTTACCAACCAGAGAGAAATTCTGTGTTAAGCTGAGCTTAAATTTCATTTGCTATCGTTCAAAAATATTTTTCTTAGTCTATTTTATTATGCAATTTTCCTGTCAACTATTATGTCTTCACAGATAGCTATGGAAGTAGCCTTCCTGATTTTAAGGAACATACCGACTTCCAGAAAGATTAATACTAATGCATCTGCACAATTAATTCAAATGTTCTCAGTTCCTTTCTAACCATTAGCAAAATAGAATAGAACAAGTGAACAAACAGATTGCTAATCATTGAAATGATAACAACTCAACAGGTAGCAAATTATGTCTGCAGACGCTTATATATTTATTTAGTTGGACATTTGTTTAGTCTGTTTCAAAAAGGATTTCAAGTGGCTTCAGTAATTTATAAAGTACATTCGATTGGTTGAAAGGAATTTTTAACTGATAACTTATATGAGTGTTGGGTAGAAAATAGGACAAATTACATCCAAGGCACTTAAAGCAAATTGCACATCTCATCCAGTGGAAATGACAGCCTAGCTGGACAGGAGTCAGTGGACTCGAGAAATGGTTTGAGTTCCTTGAGACTTCCGTAATTACTTTCAATCGTGTAGTTTTCCTGATATTTGAGATTTCTTAAGGTTCCAAAACGGTTAGCGTTACATAACATTGAACCAGTGTGTTCACTGGCCAAAGAATGTAGCTCCCCAGTGATGCTGGCAGGCAGCCCTGCCCCACTACCCACCCCCCCTCCCGCCAACCCTCCCCTCCCAGTCCCCTGCCTGGAAGTGCTAGATCACACATTTCCTTCACACTTGGTGCTTATTTGGAAACAAGCATTGGGTGACCTTAAAACCAGGTGCTCATTTTTGTCAAGCTTCTTAGAACCTTTATGACATAGGCCGATGCTATCCCTCTCATTGTAATCATTAAAAAACAAACAAACAAACAAACCTGAAAAAAAAAAAAAACAGAAGTAAGATGTAAGATGCCTTACACCAAGGCAATATATATGGGATGAGTGAGAAAAATAAATAATAAACCACTGACTTCCTGTCTTCCATTCTCTTTACCAATCGATACTCTATCAAATAGACAAGGAGGCCCGATTCTTTTTAAAGGCTTGGAAAGTGCAAACATTCCTTTCCAATGGCAATTTCATTTTTCTTTCTTACACAATAGCACAAATATGTTTGAGATTTACTTTCTCCCCGTTTCTAAATCTATGTGCTAAAAATTATAAAAACGCAAAATTTGCCTGAGAAGCTTCAAGACTCATCTTTTGACACCTGTTTTTCCTCTTCTTTGACATTCTGTCCCTCTTCTGGTTTTGAAAACGGTACACCCATTAAACCTAATGTTGGGATTGTATATATCACTTTCATTGTAATATAGACCTTTTAATATAAATTGACATCCTTGCGCTCTCTACCTCAAGTACATTTACTTCAGGAACAGAAGCCTTTATTAGCAGTTAGTGCAACTGTTGCATTAGAGACACGACAAAGTATTTTCCTAGAAGGTCCTGCTGAGCAGCATATGCAGAGAGTTCCTTCCAGTGTTGATAAAAATATCCAGCATGTGGAAAGAGATGGTGAGCAGTGAACAAACTGGACAAGAATGAGAAAGGGAAAAGTGGAAAATATCAGCTGTCTCCAAGTTGAGTGAAACAAATACACAAATAATTGGAGAATGAGGCACAATGAAATAGGCATCAGTAGAAATACAAAATAATTCAAGAGAAGGAAATTCATATTTATGGTGTGCCTTCTAAATACTGAGCACTATGCATCTATTTTCATAGATAATCTTATAGTACCATTTCAAATAGGTACTATTACCTGCACTTGAGAAATGGGCTAATTCAGTCTTCTAATATATTTCCCCAGATTAGGTAGCAAATAAATAGCAAAGCCAGAAACAAAGCCACAATTTTCGGGTTTCAAAGTCATGCCCTTCCCACTACACAGTGCTACCCGAAAATGAAGGAGAGGCCATGTCTGGATGAGAGAAAAAACTTCATAGAGTAACTGGCATTTGACAGCTTTGGTGAACAGATAGGATTTCAACAGGCAGTGTTTAGGATAGAGAGGAAAATCCAGGCAAAGGTGGGGGCACGGAAAACAGTGTAGAGATGGTCAGGGCACAACCATCCTGTTTACGTTGGAGGTGATGCCGAACAGTATGGCTGAGCATGATCCTAGATCCACACTCTGGGTCCAAATTCCCACCAAATCACTGTGTCCTAAGGCCTGAAGTTAGGGTTCAGTATTAAGTGCTGCCTAGACATCTGATAAAATCAGGAGGGCTTCAGAGGGCCTTACCCACACATTCTCTTCCCATGTTGCTGCTGCAGATAAGGTTCCCCCAGCCAAACATCACTTCTTATCACGGAGAACAGGCACAGTGCCTGATTGTCCCTGGGCAGTGGGTTTCAGTTCCCTGCCAGCCCACGGAATGATCCAAACAAGCCGGCCACATCGTCCCACGGGAACCAGGGGGCACCCCGCCCTCTTGTTACTACAGACTCGGCAGGTTCACTCTGTCCGCAAACCCCCGTGGGGTCCTGCAAGGCAAGGCGTGTCCTCTACGCCCCAGCTGTGAGAGTAAGTGAGTCCTGTGCATCCCATCTATCCAGCGCCAAGTGTCATGGGCTGGGCCATGCCCGTAACTGGAGGGCAGAAATCCCTCCTTCACCAGTGGAGTAAAGAGGAGACAAACGAAACGACCACTTCTGGCTGTGTGACTGAAGAAGCTACTTTGCCTCACTCTGCTGCAGTGTCCTTACTGTAAAAATGCAGATGAGAATACCACCTGCTTCTTTCTTTTATATTTCATTTATTTATTTGAGAGAGACAGAGAGAGAGAGGAAGTGAGCAGGGGGAGGCGCGGGGGAAAGGGAGAGAATCTCAAGCAGATTCCCCGCTGAGCGTGGAGCCCGATGTGGGGCTTGACCCCACGACCCTGAGATCAGGACCCGAGCTGCCCAGGCGCCCACCAGGATACGACCTGTTTCATGAGGCTGCTGTGAGGGGTAAGACAACATCTGGCACCAAGGAAGCCCCATAGAAGTGTGGTGGCTTTTCATCAAGGGCTTCTCACATGTTGGTCACTGCCTCAACAACGTGCTACATGTTTTAACATATTTAATCCCCATCCGTAAGCCTGTAAAGCAGATACGGTTATTATATTGTATTTTACCATCAATGAGGAAATTGAAGTCAAGAGTAGGGGTGACCCATAGGGTGCCTGGGTGGCTCAGTTGGTTAAACGTCTGACTCTTGATTTCGGCTCAGGTCATGGGACTGAGCTCCATGTAGGGCTCCCGGCTGGGCATGGAGCCTGCTTGAGAGTCTCTCTCTCCCTCTGCCCCCGCCCCTCCCCACCCATGCTTGCATATGCTCTCTCTCTCTCTCTCCTTCTCTCTCTAAAAAGGAAAAAAAGAAAAAAAAATATTTTGAGAGTAGCGATTACCCAGCTGCTAAGAGGCTAAACCATAACAGAGATTTGGGCAGCCAATTCCAGAGCCCTCACCTGTCAGGGGAGGGCTGACAGGTCCCCAGATCCATCTCCCTGATATTAGAGACAAGGGCAACCCCGCACACTCCGTGTTACAGCACTCAGCAGGTGGAACTGTAATTCTGTGTTAATTTGCTGCCACTGTCCTTAGAATGCATGCTCCCTGAAGGGCAAGGACAGGGTGTGTTGTCCATTAGGGACTCTCCAGTCTAGTTCCTAAAACAGCACTCAGAGCCCGGCAGGTGCTTGGCCAGGGGCTCCTCACATCCCTGCTCTGCTCTCTCCCTCCACATCCTCTGGATCTGCTAACAGCACTTCTCCTTTAGAAACCAGCCCTAGTTTCCAGGGCTCTGCATTTCTCCTTCTCATCATCATTCGGGGCCTGTCTACCCGTCCCTGAGACGTAGAATTTCTCTAAAGCTCTGTCCTATGTCCTCCTTGCTCTGTCATCTGTGCATTCTTCTTCAGGAAGCTCACACAGCCACAGTTTAGAGACTCTCTTCTGTCTGCAGCTGACCTGAAAGTCTGTATCTTCAATGCCCCTTTCTTTCTCCAGCCTTACACTCACATTTCTGACCTTCATCCCCTCAGCTGACGGGCCCCACAAATTCAACGTGTCTAAAATTAACCTCATCCACTGTGCCCCAGCCGCCCTCACGTTCTCCTCCCGTGGTCCCTGTATTTCTAACTGTTGCATCTTTTTTTCCAGTGCTCAGGCTGCAAGCGCCCTAGATGGGCTGCCCACAGTGTTTTCCACACCAGCGCTCTCCTGTTTTGACACCTGGCACAACCCCGACGCAGCTCTTCACGGCCTCCGGCTTCCTTAGGCTTATGATTGCCACTAACCGGTTTCCCTCCCCCAGGTTTTCTCTGCTTCTTTCCACCTCCACACGGCTGCCTGCTCATTAATAAGCCAAAAATCTTAGCTATGAACATTTATGGAGGAGTTTGGGGGCCAAATGAGACTCACGGTGTAAGTCTGAAGAGGGATCAGGAGGCAGGAGAACAAAGACCAAAATGCATACATTTTCCAAAATGTGACTTTTCCAAAAAGGAGACGTTTCACAGTGAAATCTCAAAAAGCAATGGAGGTGTGTTTCAAGGGTCAGGGTAGGGTGTTTTGTGTGTCAAAACATAGATCTTAGTGACTCCTTCATTTGCAGATTAGTTCATCATTAACAGACAAAAGAAGGAGCTCGAAAGAGGAAGCAAAGGTGTAATGTAGGGGTAAGTTGAGGCAGGCCACGGGAGGGATGGGATCTCAGGTACAGGCTTGCCTCTGGAAGGACAAGCCATGCCCTCGGTTTTCAGGTTGAGAGTGGGGCAGGGGGCCAGGTTGGAGGAATTCTGAGATGGAGGGAGAGGAACCTGAAAGAGAACTCAAGGAAAGTGGAAACCAAACTAAGGTGCAGACGCGGAGGAACCCATCAAGACACGAGCACTGACATCGTCCTGCTGTGATGTCACTTCCCAGTTTTTCAGCTTAAGTTGGTGGGCTCAGCGTTGTGTTCCAGGTCAGTCCTAACGACTTCATTCCATCAGCCACTGCCACCATCCAGCGGGTTTACCCTATGCCCTGGAATACTCACCCAGGCTCCTGCCAGAATTTTCATGGGAAAAGACGGGGTGAAAAAGGAAAACCGTGGCAAGAATTGTTTTTGACGTAAACAAGCCGAGTGTGCTTCCCACATATTAGGGAAACAGTTGGATTCCACGTCAGTGTCTGGGGACTTCAAACAATGCTACCAGGAAGCTAATGGGACTGGGACACGGAAATTACTATGACTCTCCACTCCATAAAATAAAGAAATAATTAAAGTGTAATTTATCACTGGAGAAACAATGGGGGCTGAGCTGATAAAATACCCAAAGAAACTATGTGAACCATGTGATATTGCTGGAATGGAGTAGATGGTTCTCGTGTTTGAGATTCATGCTGTTCTCCAGAACGGCAAAGGCAATCTAAAGTGGGGGGGTGGGAGGAGATGTCATTTTATAGCACACTTCTGACTGTAACTCAGCCACCATGTGTGTAGGTGTTAGGGGCTCGAGTAGAGAACATATGTTGTCACGTTGGACAAGACCACTTTATGTTTTTTTCATGTACCTTTATTGAGCCTGTGTATGTGGAGGTCGAGGTTGTTAAGTAACAGGGTCTGCCCAGGAATTGGATTTTTGTTTTTGAAACTGTGTAGAATAAACTTTTTTTCTAACAGATAATTAACATTTCACGGAGTCTGGTTGCCTGCTCTGTGGGGAGCAGCTGACTCACTGAACCACGGTGGTATCTCCCCTCTCCCTGCCTCCCTGCTGCCCAGGGGGGTTCTGGGCAAGGCTGAAGAGGTGGCCTTAAACAAAACCACAAAGGAGGCAGTTTCTCGGGGACCCTGAGTTTCACTGTCTCCTCTCCTCCTCGGGAGATGCCTGGTACCCTCCCATCCTCCTCCACTCCCAACAAAAATGCCCTTGGGGCCATTTATTTATGCCAAGGCATGCGAGAGATGGCCATCAGCTCCAGAACAAAATCATCTTTAATCTGCCAGAGTTCACACCTCCAGATGATCGCTGAGCCCTTCCCGGGAGTCATCGGAAAGGCTCTGGCCCCCAACATATCTCCCACTGCTTGGGACTTGGAACCATCTTCAAAGAGCATGTCTCATTTGTTCCAAGGGCCTCATGGTAGCAGCACTTCCTCCTTGGAGAGCGAGTTTGAGTTCTGGAAATAACTAAAAAGCATTCTGAACCCAGTCCGCTGAAAAAAGTTGGGTCATGGCTTTTTCGGTCCAAGATGATTTCATAGGAATTCCTTGCGAGTGAAAGCACTTTGAGATCAGGGAGCCAAGCAGGCACGAGGACCCGTCCGGCTCTGAGCGACTGAGATTCTCCTCACCTCCCGCAGCTGTGCGGATAGCAGTTGGAAGTCAGATGAGGATCACCTTGGCAGTTAACGGGGAACAGGCAAGGGTCCCTATCCCTTGCTGAATAGACAGCAGGGGACATTCTGGTTCAGAGGCCAACGAAGCTTTATAATGCTGACCGGCTGGCTTCGTTCGCCCTGCCCTCGCGGCCTCCCTCTGCTTCCCCCTCCGAGCCACACACCTTCAGTGCCAAGAGAGCAGCCCTGCTCTTTCTACTTTCTCCAGCCCCACCCCTCAGGGCAGGTGTCCCTAGGTTAAAGAGAGCTTTCCCCCAGAGATATTCCAATTCTTCTCATCTCTTGCTTGTAGCCCAAGACCCCAGATCAAATGCAGAAACTCGGATCCCACCCCACACCTACTGCTTTTGAACAGGCTGGGGAAGGCGGATACAAATCAAAGTTGAACAGACATGCCTTCCATCAGGTTTTCAAACTCTAGGAGGCCTCAGGCTCACCTGGGAGTTTGTTTAATGATGGGGCTGAGGGCCCACTCCGAGAGTTTCTGATTCAGTCGTGAGGCCCCCAAACGAATCCGAATCTCTCTCCTTCTAGTTCCCCCAGATTTGGCAGTTTGGTAAGCTTTCCAGATCGTCGGGATGTTTACGGAAGCAGAGTTGTTGGCTCCCCCAAACTTAGTGACCATCAATCCAGTTTGAGGCACTTCTCTCCGCAAACTCTCACTTGGGGGTGAATTTCCTAACTTCTTTCAGTGGCCCACACACCTGCAGATGTTGAAGATCTTCCTTCCAAGCATCGGCAGGGGTGGTTCAATGTTTTCTTGCCCTTCTCCTCAGTTTTCAGGACTGCACACAGAATGACTCATGGTGGGCAGCCCCGATACACCAGAGCGAAGTTCAGACCAACACATTTCTCCCTTAAACCTGGCTGAGTACTTGACCATGGGAAAGGAAATCTCTATGCCATCGGTGCCGAAGAGACAGATCAACTTTATCTTGACTTCTCATTTTGCCAGATGCACTCTCCTTGGTGTTTATATTCTTTCTGCTAGACTTTAATGCTTTGTTTGTAGGTTACATTTTAAACAACATATTTCATCACTGGCCACCACTGTTCTTAAAATAACCGGCAAAAATGTGAAAGTAATGGTTGCAAATAGGTTTCAACTTGAGCTCTAAGTCCCAGATACTAGTAGTGATGCCTGGAGTCCTGTGTTGAGAAAGATTTTGAGGCTGACATCAGATTCAGCATCAGACGTGCAACTGCTTCAGTGTTATCTAAGACAATCCATTGAAATGGGGCTTATAACCCATCCCCAGAGCTCCCACCCCTTCCCTGGGGCTACCTTCATCTTGACATTAGTGATGTCTGCCATGGAAAGGGGGATAGGAAGCAGCAAGACGTTCTTGCCGTCCTTGGTTTTCCAAAGTACATCTTGCTGAATTTTTTACAGGGATTTATATCTGAAGCTAAGGGATACACCCACATGAAAGTAAACTGGGTCTTCTGGGAGACGTGGCCCTCCTAGAGTCCCTAAAATCTTACAAAAGACATGTGTGCCTTCATCTCTGCTCTATATAGAAACATGGCTGCCAAGGTCCATTCTAGAAGGAAACACTTCTTTGGTGCCCACTCAGTTACTCCTGCTCTCCAGTAACTCCCACTCCCTGGTTCCTCTTAACAATTAAGGAAGATTACTGAGTTCACCCCAAAACAAAGTAAATCTAGAGCAGTCA
This sequence comes from Neomonachus schauinslandi, assembly GCF_002201575.2. NCBI lineage: Eukaryota > Metazoa > Chordata > Mammalia > Carnivora > Phocidae > Neomonachus > Neomonachus schauinslandi. The sequence continues at coordinate 5,741,594 of NC_058405.1, forward strand.
TTGTTAACTGGAGGACATTTTTTTTATCATTAGAACTTAGGGGGAAGGTGGGTGTTGCTGGCTTCTAGTGGGCAGAGGGCAGAGATGCTACAGAAAAAACCCTACAAAGCACCAGACAACTCCACAGCAAAGAACTGTTGGGCCCAGATGTGAGTAGTGCTGAGCCGAGAAACTGATCTAGAGAATCAAAATCTAGGTCTCTGAGCGCCTGATTCAACCAATAATAAACCCTTAACTTATGAATCACTAAATGGAGAATATAATTCTTCCAATAGAGGAAAATGAACCCAATTCTTGTGTTTGACCTAGGGAAACTGCTATCTATATGCTATCTTCATCAAATTAAAGGAAACTATGTTTCTAAACTCCTGCTACCCTATGTTCCTGCAAAACCAGACATACGACGTACACCGTTGGACCTGGGCACAACACCTGTGGCCACAACAAATTTGTTCAGGAGATGTGGTTGGGAGGGTAACTTACCACTCCGCTCACCACTAAGAAGGGTCAGACTAAACAAAGCACTCCTTGGGCCCCCCTGCTTACTTGCAGTAAATGATAATTGTAGTTTCTCCATCTTCAAGATCAAAATATTTAAAGGACTTGTGATTCCCACACCTATAAAAATGATGTGCTTAAAATGCTACAATCTTAAAAAAATAAATATTAAAACCTCAGTTCATTTAAGACATCAAGGGGAAAAAAAAGTTGTGTGTTTTTTTTTTTTTTCTTTCCTGATCAAATAAGGAACAAAATCAGCTACAACACTAGATTTTGAAAACACTCGAAACTGTAGCATTTTATTGTAATGAGTCTGTGGCTTTGCAAGGCGAGCTGAAAAGTTAGGACAATCAACTGGATCCCAGAGGGAAGAGTTTAGTTGTGTAAGCACTGGGTTGGGGAATGCATATTCTGTAGAATCAAAGATTCCAATAGTAGCTGGGTTTTCTCAACCCTAAATTCTTCTAAGATGCATAATTGGATATTATGCAGTTAACTGAGAAGGACCTTTGGAGAGAAAAAAAAAGTCCTTTTAGATCTTCATGAACATGAGAAGCAAAGCTTTCAACTGTCGCCAAATGCCATTACCATGAATTTCTTCCAATATATTGTTTAATCATAAAGCTTTATCCTTGATAGTACATGTGGTCCCGAAAGTTCAAAATTATAAACCAAGACTCCAGCACTTGAAATCCCAGAGGCAGACTGTGGCCAACACAAGGCATGTCATATCTATACGTTGTAAAAAGCTACTGATGATAAGGTTGGACTGTGTGGGATTTGATTAAAGTCTCTACCGAGTGCTTTGTGAGCGGTGGCATGGAGAAAAGTGGGTAGGTCTCTCCAAGTGGGTGTAATGGCAACTCAGTAGGAATAGTCATTACACAATTACAAGAAGGGTAGTGTTTCCTGCTCGAAGCCTCCAGGGTTTAAAGGAATTCTGGACTCTCTTGGGCTCCAGAATAATCCTTTCCTTGGACACTCAAAGGATTGTATAGTCCCCATCACTGACAACTGTCTTGGGACCAGGGAACAACTGCTTCAGTGTTATCTAAGACAATCCATTGAAATGGGGCTTATAACCCATCCCCATAGCTCCCACCCCTTCCCTGGGGCTACCTTCATCTTGACCTCAAACCCATTCCCCGCTCTTCTCCGCCCTTCTTATCAGCAATCTCACCAAACACTCCATCCTCACATAACGTTCACAGCGCCACCTGCCTCCTTCCTTGTCACTTCCCCACCAATGTAGTCTCCTAGGGGGTCTTCATTAAGCCCTCACTCTGGTTCCTGCTGATGCTGAGACAAGACGACCTTGGGCTTCCGGTGCGGTGGGTGACCCCGTGAAGGTGCGTTCCAACTGGATCACATAAGCACCCAAGCCTTGAGGGGCAGCTTCGCAATGAAGGCAAATTTTAATTTGACTTTGAAAATTTGGTCTGATTGACAGGACAGAGAGGAAAAGAGAGATTTTCTTTTGCCGCATGAAGAAGTAGGAACAAAAAAATTCTGAGGCAAAGATGTCAGGGCATTTCTAGCAAATACTTGGTCCAGAAGCTCAGCAAGTAAGCTGGAAGCAATGCTAAAAAAAAAAAAAAAAAAAGTTTTGTTTTGTCCAACAGGCCGGAGGAGTTATTCATGTTTTGAGGTCAGAGTGGTTAGACGATCAAAGTGTTTCGGGAAAATTAATTAGATGGTATTATGGGTTGGGATGCAGTGTGGGTGGAAGAGAAAATTCAGTTAGGAGCCATTAGTGATGAGGAGTGAGGTGGGGAGGCCCGAGACTGGGTGGGAAGAGACGGGGAAAGGCATTCCAGGAAGAACCAGCAGCAGGCAGCCGTGCCCAGGATGGGTCGGCTCCCCCCAGGGAGAGCGGGAAGGGCACGGGGATCACAGGTGACTAGGCAGGCGTCAGGCCTGCACTCCATCAGTGGCCTTGTGGTTGGGGCGGGGGGTGCCGAGGCGTCTCTGTTCTGCTTGCGGCCCCCGCAGTCGTCGAAAGGGGTCACCGGGTGGTACCTCCTAGTCATGTGCTGCCGTCGTAAATGATGTCTCCTTGGTTCTCAGCACGCCCGGGCCCTGGCCTGAGTTTGCCCCCATCTGCCACTTGGTGAGTCTGATCAGATTAAATCCAGCCTTTTAGAACTGACCTTCCCTCTGCTTTTGAAGCGCGTTTTCTGAAGCGATCTTGACGACGCTCTCCTTCCCTGGTCCTTCATTTTGAGCCCTTTGAGCCAGCTTTGTGGGCCTGGTGCACACAGCCTGTTTTTGTGGGGTTGGATCTGAATCCCGACCTTTTGCTTTCTGTCCAGATGATTTGGGGCAAGTCATTTAAACCGGCAGGGCCTCAGTTTTCCCATTTTAAAAAAAAGAGGCTGACAGTAGCTACGCAGGAGCATTATAAACATTAAATAGCATGTGATGGCAATCAGCACACTGTGAAATGGTTATATACTGGTGAGAAAATATGAATAATGGAATGGGTATCTGTTGTTACTACGGCACGTACAGAACACTGAAGTCAAAGTCTCGACTGGACTATACCTAAGGAGTAGATATAAATATATATTTATGTATAGTTGAATATATGCATATTATATAAATATATGGACCTAAGGAGTAAAAAAAACAGCAATAACAATAACCACACATAAATCATCCTGCTCTTTAATCTGTTGCATAAAGACCCAAACACACCCGGGCTCAGTTCTTTCAAACATCACTCCACACAGTTAAGGTCCCAAACCCCTGCAGTCATTTACACGCCCATGAACTGAAAGGTTTAAAAAAAAAAAAGAGTTAATCGGTTCTAATCCCAGTTTAAGAAAGGGAATTCTAAAATATCAATGTATCATAACTCTTTTTAAGTAATTAAGCTAGTAGTTAGCCTTTGAGTAAGAAAAGACATTGGAAAAAAACGAATCTTACTATTTTAAAATAATAAAAGTTTATTTTGTTTTGTTTTTTAAATTACCTCTCTTCTTCTCAACCCTGGACCCACCTCTCCCTGCACTTGGGAGAGTCCTATATATCATTTTCAGCACAACGAGCCCATTTACAAATGGGCCCATTTCTGAAAATAGACCTTAACATAAACACGAATTCTTCCCAGAAATCAGAACTTAAATAAGAAAAACAAGTCTGTTTGCTAGAATTTCCTTGGCTACCCAGCTTTTCCTTCTCTCTTTCTGCTCATTTGAGGGAACGCATTGACTATGAGGAAACCACAATAGCCTAGTGTTCATTTACCTCTGCCTAGGAAAGAGAAGAAAACTCAAGATGGCGGCTTCTTAATCACTTACATACAAAGTGCAAGAGGAAGGCTGTGTTCATGATGTTTATGATTGTTTGTGTACCTGTGGTAAACATTTTTTTTTTAAGATTTTATTTATTTATTTGTGTGAGAGAGAATGAGAGAGAGCACATGAGAGGGGGGAGGGTCAGAGGGAGAAGCAGACTCCCTGCCGAGCAGGGAGCCCGACGCGGGGCTCGATCCCAGGACCCTGGGACCATGACCTGAGCCGAAGGCAGACGCTTAGCCGACTGAGCCACCCAGGCGCCCCTGTGGTAAACGTTTGATCTGTGCTTGCTCCTTACTTGTAAAGCCCCCTTCAAAAGGAGTCTTACTGGGATAGCTCTTCAGCCGTGGCTCAACAGAAAGCTCTCTTCCCCACTGGAAGTCTGGGGCTTTCATCTCCCTGACCTCCTGCTTGCTCATGGTCTGTGCACACACAAGGAAGTGGTGCTCTTCAGCATCTAGTGAATCTCTTAAAACTCAAGGAAATGTGCTTTTTTAGTTCATTCTTTCTCCCTAGGGACCACTGATAGTGATTGAGTTCTGAAGAGATGTGGGTAATGTAGGCAACTCATGCCCATTTTTATTACTGCTTAAGTTTTGAATTAAAGATTCAGTATTTCAGAAAAATAGCTTGATATATTAGCATCTGACCTGAATTTTTATGGTGTCATTTGACTGCTTTAAACTTGGCAACTCTCTACACCTCTTCAAGCCCAGCTGGGTGTCAGCAGCACGCTTCAGCCTTGATCCTCGGATATCTTTCCCCGTGATTACTGACAGTCCCTTTGGTTTTGCAGAGAAATGTAATAGCAATCTTTTTAAAGTTATATATTGATTTTAATTAAATATTAATCCATTTTGTACAGTAGAAAAATTAGAAAATACATCAGCCAACCCCTCAGAAATAACTACTTTTAACATATGGGCACAATTTATTCTAGTCTTATTTGTCTGTGTTTTCTACATGCTGGAGACCATTCTTTATGTACAATTTTATATCCTACTTTTGTTTTGCTTTAAAACCATATCATTAGGTGGGTCATTAAACACTCTTCACAAACATTTTAATGGTTACATAATATTTCCTCATATGGATATGCTTTACATTAATTATCCAGAGTCGACATTTGGGTTGTTTCCTACTTATATTAACCCTGCCATAAATACCAGTACTCATAAATCTCTATCTGCACTTCTAAACATTACCCTAGGTCCCTGGAAGCAAAATTTCAGGAAGAAAGGATCTTAGATTTTAAGACCATTTTCCCCCACATTTTAAAATTGGACTGACTTCTAAGGCTTGATACAATATGGTTTTTCACAGTTGTGAAGGAGAATGCACAGACCTGCAGCTTTCAATGTGAGAACATTGAGGCCCCATTGTCAAACATTATGAAGTTACATGTCGGAAGTCTAGAGTTTCCCTGTATGTGCTCCTACATGTGTCTACATGTGTCTCTTCGCTTTTCTTTGTCATTTTACCCATGCCATTGTTCAAAATTTTCTAAAAACACAAGTTAAAAAAATATAACTTTTGTCAAAACATTTTGTATGATATGGATGAAATGTAAAGTGGTCATCTCTGAAGAGATGGACAGAGGAGGGTGGAATGTGAGAATTTTACTTTTGCTTTTTTTCTTTCTCTAGTATTAGAAGTTTCTAACTAAGTACACGTATTGCATTTTTTAAATATCAACGAGGGTGATCTTCATGTGACTACAAGTTTCTTATTGTTTTCTTAAACAAAAGGTAATTTTTGAAGAAATAAACAAAAGGGTCTGTCATCCAATTTATAATGAAAACGATTAGTAGAAAAAGTCAATAAAAAGTTCAACTGTTGACAAAATTGTTCATGGTAAAATATAAATAATAAAATAATAAAAATATAATTTTAATAATGAATAATAGAAACATAAATATAAAAAATTAAAAAGAGTCATCCTCATTAAATGAGATGTGTGAAATTTGGCAGGGAAAATTTGCACTTAGTTGAACAAAAGGCCAAGAAATAAAACCCTAAATGTATAACTGATAAAATTTTCATTTTTTAATATCTGAGGCAGATGAACATTTTCATGTTTATGAGCTCTTATATTTCCTCTTTTTAAAACTGTTCGTGCCCTCTGCTATTTACATATTAGGCTCTTGATGTCTTTTCTTATTGATTTGCCTTACATTTTGTATTACAAGCCTATTAATGATTCATTTGCAATGTTTATTGCAATTTTTTTTTTTTTAGCCAGCTTGTTTATGAAGTATTGCAATGACTACTTTGCTTCTTGCATCATTGTCCTAGTCATTCTTGCTGGAAGTTCTAAGACTTTCAACCCCATTCCTTCATTCATTCACAAGGCAGAATATGTACTTAGCATCAACCTCGTCCTATGCAGATGTGTGGTACTTCTGGGCAGCGGGCATCTGAACTCTGTTCCATGTTTTGCCACAGTCCACGCCCCAAACAGAACAGAGTACTGAATGTATATTTGTTTCCTAGGGTGGCCATCACAAGGTACCACGATCTGGGGAGGCTTAAACAAAAGAGAGATTTCTTGTCTCATGCTTCCAAAGGTAGAAGTCTGAAGTCAAAGGGTCAGCAGCTTTCTGAGGCTGTGAGGGAGAATCTGCTCCAGTCTCTCCCCAGCCTCTGGTGGCTTGTTTCCAATCTTTCGCTTGTAGGTGCATCAGCCCAATCTCTGCCTTCTTCTTCATGGTATGCTCCCTCTGTGCATGTCTCTGCGTCCAAATTTCCCTTTTTATAAGGACACCAGTCATATCGGAATAGGATCTAACCTAACAGCTTATTTCCAGATAAGGTCACATTCTGAGGCACCGGAAGTTAGGACTTGAACATTTCTCTCTTTGTGGGGGTACCATTTGGCCCAAGACAAGTTAACCAAGACCTGACTGAATGGTTCCTGGTTCTTAGGGCAAACAACAGAATCCCCTCTAGCAATTTTTAGACCGAAATAAATTTATTTAAAGATGTGAGGTGACCCTCAAAACCTCTGAGTGAGCAAAGAGCCAGGCTTGGAGGCTACGCCACCGAAAATAATCTAGTAGAAAAAGGTCTGGTCGCCGGGCCATGGGACCTCAGCACACAGTGCGCCAGGACTCAGAAGGGCCCCTGCATTTGGATGGAATGCCCTGCTCTCACTGTCCTGAAATGTTAACGATCTCATCTTTGAGCTTGTGTGTTGTGAGTGAGGTCCAGATAGAACGCGCATGTGCGCGGGAGAAAAGTAACATATGCCCGTGCTCTGTTCTTAGTGGCCTCATTTGCATGTAGTGTTCCCGACACCTTATCAGCGCCGAATTCCGGTGGGCCCACCCTGTGTGGTGGCTCAGGGAGGCTCGGGGCAAGTGCACGGTTGAGAGGAGTAAGCCCCGACAGCTCAGGCCACACGCTCCATCTGAAGTAGAACTTGCTCCGGCAGAGACAGCAGGCCCAGCGATGGCGGACCCTGTCACATGTTCTCTTCCACTTGGCTGGGACAGCCAACAACTCAACTGCCAACTGACCACTTAGACGGAAAGGGAAAGAGAGGGAACTCTTTCCCTACAGCGTGCCATCACTCATGAGTAGCTGGAGCCAGAGTGTGCTGGTAGCAAGCGCGTGTTCCAAGGAGGGAAATAAAAACAGTCTGTGCAACTTCCCACTGTTCTGGTAAGTTGAAAACACACATGCGTGTATGGGCCAGGAAACACACCCTGTCATGCTGGTGATTCTGCACCCTTGTTAAATGCTCTTATATTTACACTTAAAACTGGCGTTGTAGAAAACGAAGATAAAGACAAAATTCATGCTAATAACTCAACCTTTTATTTTTAACTTAACAAGGATATGAAAGAGCAAATAAGAAAACATCATGACAAGTTGGGAAAGAAATGGCAGAAGAAACAAAGGCTTCGTATTTCAACACCTTAGACAGCCCTGTTTTCCGTTTTGAACAAGGGCCCCGCCAATTGTGTAGCCTGTCTAGTAGAATAGCCCAACCCAGCCACAGACTGTGCCACGGAACCCCTCCGCCTCCATAGCCAGACACCTGGCATCAGTGACTCCAGAAATTAAATGCTACCACTCCAACACAGGGGTGCTGGTTTTCCATCAGCGCCCAAACTCATGACCACACACTTGGCAGCTTAACCACCCCAGTGTATTATCTGATGATCAGAAGTCTGACATGGGGTGCCTGGGTGGCTCAGTTGGTTAAGCGACTGCCTTCGGCTCAGGTCATGATCCTGGAGTCCCGGGATCGAGTCCCGCATCGGGCTCCCTGCTCAGCAGGGAGTCTGCTTCTCCCTCTGACCTTCCTCCTTCTCATGCTCTCTGTATCTCATTCTCTCTCTCTCAAATAAATAAATAAAATCTTTAAAAAAAAAAAAAAGAAGTCTGACATGAGTTCACTGGGTTAGAATCAAGGTGTGCGAGTTCCTCGCCAGGGGCTCGGGTGGAATCTGTCTTCTTGCCTTTTCCACCTGCCTTTCTTAGCTCACAGCCTCTTCCTCCACCTGCAAAGTGGTACATGGGTGGTGTACCACTCATGTTTCTGATCTCTCCTCCTCCTGTTTCGTCTCTAATCCTGCCGGGGAAGTCTCTCTGATTTCAAGGACTCAGTGATGAGAATGGACCAACCCAGATAATCCGGGTTAATCACGGCACCCATGGTCCAGCGATCTAACTCCCTGGGCACGTCCACCTCCAGGTCTCAAGGAAGGGCAGCTGCCTGGTGCCGCTTACACAACAGGTGAAACTCTTTTTTTTTTTTTAAGATTTTACTTATTCATTTGACACAGAGAGAGAGAGAGCACAACCAGGGGCAGCGGCAGGCAGAGGGAGAGAGAGAAGCAGGCTCCCCGCTGAGCAGGGAGCCCGATGCAGGGCTGGATCCCAGGACCCTGGTACCGCGACCTGAGCCAAAGGCAGACACCCAACCGACTGAGCCACCCAGGCGCCCCAACAGGTGGAACTCTTGCAGCAAGGGAGTTAAAGAAACATGGTCTCCAGTGCTCCCGGCTGGGTCACGCAGGAAGACAAAGCAGGTACCGAGAAAGACAATATACAGTATCTGCAACAGCATGTTGGTTGGTGGAGGGAGACGGCGGAGAGAGAAAGGAGAATTTTACAGGATGCCGATGCCAAAGCCACATGACATAATGCAGCAGGAGAACAGGCTGAAAGGGTATGTGGCCTGCCATCCCTAAGCTGTGGCCCTCAGCTCTCACGTTGATCTTTTTTTTTTTTTTTTTTTTTTTTTAAAGATTTTATTTATTTATTTGAGACAGAGAGAATGAGATACAGAGAGCATGAGAGGGAGGAGGGTCAGAGGGAGAAGCAGACTCCCTGCCGAGCAGGGAGCCCGATGCGGGACTCGATCCAGGGACTCCAGGATCATGACCTGAGCCGAAGGCAGTCGCTTAACCAACTGAGCCACCCAGGCGCCCTCTCACGTTGATCTTAACAGGACTGGATTTGTAATCTCTCACCATACTCTAAATGAAGCAATTAACTCTGTTGTCTTCTTTCCTCTACTACTGTCAGATACATATATTTTTCGCCTTATTAAATACCCACAATAATCATGTCGGAGAGAGATTAAGATACTATAGAAAACATAAAATTTACATATAGCTTTTGCTTTCTTTAAGTTAAAATGGAACTTTAATATCTGGTTATTATTTATGGTGATATTAAATCTGGTTGCTGTTTTTAATGCAACTTAAATTGCTATAGAGGAGTAAAGCAACAACAACAAAAAACGGTTTTAGTAACACCTAACAAGCAGGCAATGTGATTTAGGCTAAAAGCCTAAAACTTAATTAACTCTGCTGTAATATAGCAAAGGCCATGCACCATGTGTTAAAGAAATAAAAAAGATGGAGGGGAAAATTTACTCCTACATCGATAGCAATTGCATTTTTATACTGCTGATTTCGGAGTAAGCAAAGCATTAGAATCAGGGAGTATATTCATTTTTAGTTTGCACCTAATTTTTTGAAGTGGAGTTTTTCCAGCTAGGAAAAAGCATGCAATAATTTAAAGAAAATGATTTCTAAATGCTTTCACACAAAATTGTAATTTTCACACAACCTAGATGAGCCACGCACACTGAAAACCTTACACAGATCTTTTATCAGGGAAGCTGGGGGCAAGGGGAGAGGGGAACTGGGCAGTGTTGTGAATTTGGCCTTGCTGCTCAGTAAGTAGAGGTGGGCGATCAAATATCAGGATTCAGAAAGAAGAGAATATCCCTAGGCCACCGGGAATTCGTGGAAGTGAGGTTTATTTCTATGTAAAGACACGTTCTGTCCTGGGCTCTGGTGAGCAAGTCACGTAAATCCTTGCATTATGCGGAGAGGTGTTTTCTCATCCTGGTGGGGAGGAAAGGCATCCCGCCGCAGTGGGGTCCTCATTTCACGCCCACCCGGTGCAGCCGGTGCCGCCGGCTTGAGTGTGAGGCTGGAGGAGGGTGGATGCAGTGCTCAGTCTGAGCTGCTCCAGCCCCACAAGGTTTTCCTTTGATCAGATGCTAAGTATTCAACATATGTAAAAGTTTATCATGGGCAATCGCACCATCAGGACCCAAATCGTCATAGTAACAAGGCAGCTCCTTGGGGATCCCCAAGAAGGGGCTGGACATGAAAGAGGAGGATGGTGTGCACGGAGGTCAATCCTTTTATCTTCGTGGAATGTGCCCTTGTGTCCCGACAGAGCACACACACAGGTGAGATCCCAAAATGCCTGCTCCATCTCAGTCCCCCGGGGTGGCCTGAGCCCCCCTTCATTTGGGACACTTTCTGATTTATTCCTTCTGTCACACTTGACCATCCTTACTCTCCTTCTCCCAGAGACCGCTCTCCCCTGGGGGATAATGAATGATAAGATGCTGTCCTTCCTGGGAAGTTTGTGGACAGCCCATGGGAAAGGTTAAGTCTCCAGAAGGTTGATAAGAGATGCACCCACAGCAGAATTTTAGGGCGCTGGGGCAGACTAGGAACAGATCGCTGTCATCAGGTGATCAGGTGGCCTTCTCAGTGTCCCCTCCCCAACTGTACGGTCTGGTGTTCATCATCATCATCATCTTCTCTTCTGCTTTGCTGTTTATGACGCTCTGATACACGCACAGCTTTGTGTGATTAAATGTTAACGCAGCAGGTCTTCCGCAAGCAACCCCGAGGGGCGAGAGGAAGCAGATCCCAGTCCCGACAGTCCTGCAGAGGACCCAGGTCTCCGGCCTGACCACTCGGCTGAATGAAATTGCACGTTTTAGCTGTGGAGCTGTTGCTGAGGAAGCAATTCCTTCAGACCCGGGCAAGTGTGGGGAGACGAGAGGGAATGTCCCAGGGGGAATGAGTGGGGTCAAGGCATTGAAACCTGAAGGGACTGCGAGGTGCAGTGTCGGGCACGTGGTGTGTTTGGGGAAGTAGCCCTGTACGCATGCATCATCACTAGAGGACAAAATTCAGGATGACATGATAAAGGGGGTTCGGAGCCAAATTAGGGAGGCTTGAATACAATACAAAGAAACATGATCTGACCCACACAACAAATACCTCATCTAGATGGGAAAGACACCATCCCTTTCCTTTAACAGACAGGGACCCTGAGAGGCCAGACCACACAGCTACTGAGCGGCAGGTGGTTGCCTCAGATCCAGCCCCCCGACCTTCCCCATCTCCAGCAGCCTCCCCTCATCACATGGACTAGCCACGCAGGTGACCTTCGGTGCTGCTCACTCCCACGGCTGGTAAACTCAGCTCTACCCATGGCTCTTGTGGGGTGAAGTGAATCCCCCCAGAAAGACTTGTTGCAGTCCTAGCCCCTGGTTCCTGGGAACGTGACCTTATTTGGAAATAGGGTCTTTGCGGATGTAAATAAGATGGAAGTTAGGATGAAGTCACACTAGACAGGATGGAGAGTTCATCCTAGATGACCGGTGTCCTTATAGGAAGAGAGGAGACACAAAGAAACACAGAGTGCAGAGGGCCACATGAAGACCCACTCACGTGATGAAGGCAGAGGTCGGGATGATGCGGCTGCCAGCTAAGGACACTGAGGACTGTGGCCACCACCAGAAGGTGGGACAGGGCTGTGCTGACCCTGTTAAGACAGCCGCCCTATTCCTGGCGCTTGGTTCCAGAAGCCCTAGGAAACGAAGACCATGTCCAGAGCAATTCTGGAGCAAACCCAGCTCTCCGGGTGTCTGGATTACTTCAAGGATGGAATTTACAGAGGATCCGTAAGGATGCACAGGCTTCCCTCCCGTCAAGCAGTCAAATCTGGAAGTCACCTCGCCTTCCGCGGGCTCCCCTTACCCACCCGGGGGCCACGGATGTGCTCTTGTCCCTAGCTGCTCCCATCCAGAGTGGGATAAAGGTCAGGTAAGCATTTTCCAAGAGGGTAACATTGTCCCAATCTCGGGCTTATACCTTGTCAGATCATTTGAAACCAGAAAGAGAAACGTTTGACTCAAACATTGGGAAAAGCAACCGAAAGGCCCGCTTGGGCCGTGAAACAGACTCTGATCTAAACTGCCTGGTGTTTACACACAAACTTCATCCCAGAAACAAACTGTGGAGTTAGTAAAACTGTAAGGATGCCAAAACAGAAAACTTAGAGGGCAGAAAGTCAAAAGAAAAGGGCTGACTTTTCTAAAAAATAGAGAAACCAAGACCAAGTAACAATGATTGTTCTAGAATTCAAAACAGCTTGGAAGGTAGCTTCTTTGCCAACAGTGGAAAACTCACTCGAGAGACAGAAGAGAGAAAAACCCTAACCAAATGAAGAAATGCAGGAAGGGGAGGAGGGGGGAAGCATGTAGGGGGTAAGGGTGCATGATGTTGGGCAACATCCAAGCTGATCTAAATATCTAAATGCCGGGTCCTCCCGCAATCTAGGAGAAGCCCAGCAGGTATTAGAGACTTCATTTTACAGATGAGAAAACACACACACATTTGTGCAAGTCACAGAGCTGATGAGTGGAAGAATCCTATTCCAAACTCCTAGCTGAAGATTTAGTGTTTTGGTTTTGTTTTTTGTTTCTGGTTGGTTTTTTTTCAGAACTCCCCAGCTGAGGCAAGAAGAGTGGAATTTTGGCATCCGGATTAAAGCCTATCAGTGCATGAGAGGAAAACGCAAAGGAATTAAACTGAAGACTGTATACACTGGTTTGGGGTTGTTTCTTTCTTCTTCTTCTTTTCATATGGATGAAGAGAAACGAGAGCTTCCCAGCAAAAACCAGAAAACTGAGTTCTGTTGGAATGTCTTCGTTCTAAGGCATGTGTGAATAAAGCAGGCAATAATGCCAGAGGGAAAAGTCTGCTAAGGAAAATGACAATATAATTTTTTTTTTTGGTCTGCCTTTGAATCTTAAAATATTTGGCACAAACCTTCACAATAGTTCAAAGATATTTCCTACCAGCTGTAAGTTAAATATTAGAAGTGAATGTCCTCATTGTGAATACAAACATAAATGCAAGAACATAAAACTGTCGGTTTCAAAGAAGGTTGTACTTCTCATGCAGCTGGTATCTTGGGAAAGAAGCACGAGCACCATTCTTTCCTTCGTTCTCATCTGTGACCCTTGCATCGAGGTGCCTTTGGCCTAAAGCAAGATGTGATACTCTCTAGAAGGTTTTAAAGAGTTTGCTTAACTCGGAGCATGGGGAGAGGGCAGGAGATGGGCCGGCAGGTCATCAACACCAGGCTTTGAATCTGCGCTCTGCCGCTCCGGGGTAAGGGAAGTCAATTTCTTTTTCTCCCCACCCTTAGCCATGAAATGGAGAAATCATACAGCTGTTGTAAGGACTAAATTAGATACTTTGTGTAAAATACTTGCTGTCCTCCATTGAATGGTGGCCCCCACCCCAATTCTATGTCTCCTTCTGACCCCTGGAATCTGTGACTGTGACCTTGTTTGGAAATAGGGCCTTTACAGATGTAATTAAGTTAAGATCTTGAGATGAGATCATCCTGGATTCCCAGGGCAGGCCCTACATCCATGACAAATGTCCTCATTAGAGGCAGAGAGGCAGAGAGAAGACACGAAGGGGGAGGAGAGGCAGAGATCCGAGCCAGGCAGCCACAAGCCTGGGAGCACCTGGGGCCCCAGAGGCTGCACGAGACAACCAGCGGATTGCCCCCGGAGCCTTCATGGGAACTGCGCCCTGCGGGCCCCTTGATCTTGGATTTCTAGCCTCCAGCACAATGAGAGAATACATTTCCCAGTTTACAGTAGTTTACGGCAGCCCGAGGAAACGGACACACCTGTTAACTTCTCAGTAACGGTGTATTCGGTCCTCCCTTGTTCCCCTTCCCCAGCCTGGGGCGGGGGGCCCGTCTCCGCCTGCTGTGGAACCAGGACACGGGTCTCTAGCGGACAACCCGCCACGTGCCCTGCCTGTGGGGAAGAGAAATCAGCAGTGCCCCCCGTTTCCCCGGGCGTCCCCAACAGTGCACACGAGCCCTGTCGCGCCTTCATGGGGTCCTGCAGGGAAGGACAGGCAGCCGTGATGCCCGCTGCGGATCACTGGTAGAAACGGCCCGGTCTCTCTGTGCTGGACGCCGTGGGCATCTCGCCACGCACAAGCACCTGTAATCTCCGCAGCCAGGTCAGGAGGCACACCCGGCTCCAGGACACTGTGCTGGCGCTCATACACAGACCTGAACGATGGAACGAGGGCCGAGCGATTGTCCTTCCTGCCACAGGTCACCAGCTCTGAATACCTTGCAGTCTGAGCTCGTGCAAAACCAGCAGATCGGGCCACAGCACCTGGTGGGTGTGAGTGCAGACCGCTGGCATCAAATCTTGGCTCTGGCACGTCTTCATTCTGGGACTTTGCGGAAAGATTTCAACTTCTGAGTTGAGCCTCTGTTTCCTCTTGAGAAATAAATACAGTCCCCACCTCCTAGCGCAGTGGGAGGGTGGGGTGAGCAAGCCCACATACAGCTGAGCCGTGACCGGTCAGCCCTGTTCTTACCTAACTGCTGTCTCCCTCCTTCGACCCGGGCACACTCTTCTCGTGTCCTTCGTTGACCTCTTCCGCGGGCCATTCTACAGCTTGTCCTTGGATGGGCCCTGCCCTACGGTATGTCAGGCCTGGAATTCCCACAGCAATTCCTCACCATCCTGCCCCTCCCTTTTTACCATCAATGGGAACTAACCCTTTCCCAGGCACTGGTACTGGGCGACAGCAGGTCTGGGCATGGCCAGAGCTGAGCAACCAAGGGCCGGCCATTGGGTGGCAAGTTGTCCAAATTCCAGGGTCCAGAAAGGCAGAGAAGACTCAGCCTTGACTCGAGCCAGGGTCTGTATCCAAAGGGATATAATTCAGCTGAACCTTTTCATCTGATGCTCAAAACTCCTATGAGATTGACAAACTGAGATTTTCAACTGAGGAAATGATGACTTACCCAGTGCCCATCCAAATGCAACGGCCAAGGTCAAAGATGGTACAACTACAAATGTCAGCAGAGTGGGGGATCTGGGGGCCCCACTCAGCTCAGTTCAATTGGCTCAACAAACACTTACTGAGAATCAAGGAATTGTTAGAGCCAGTCCTAAAAAACAAGGGCATAGAGGTAGACACGGAGACGAATGTCTCCCTGCTCTCTGAGAACTCACAGTAAGAGGGAAGCATGTGTGGGGACATTACAGGAGGGAAGTGGGTGCATGGTTCAGTGGCCGTCCTGGGAGGGGGTGGCCCACCCAATCAAGGGGTTCAGGGGGAACCACACGGGGATCATCAGCAGGGTGGAGGAAATAGGAGGAACGAAAGAATTTCCAGGCAGAAAGTGGAAGAGGAAAACAGAGATAGCCGTGTGGTCAGCCTTTGTAGGCAGAGGGAAGAGCCACAGAAGCTTGAAAAGCCATTTGTTTCTACTAACTGGGGAGCAGATGTGGGCAAGGGGAGTGTGGCAATAGACCCCGGGGTGTTGGGGGGGGGGGGGGGGCGCAGGGGCCAGATGACCAAGGGCTCAGAACTGTTTCATGCCCAATGTGAACATTATCTGGTGAGTAACAGGAGACATTTAAGTGTTTTAAACCAAGAGACAAAATCAGTTTTGGATCTGAAGAACAGCTCACCACAGAGGATGGATGAGGGCAGAGGTTCTCAATCTTTACCAACAGAAGAATTTAATTGGGAAGGTTTGTTCAAATGCAGACTGCAGGGCCCACCCCCAGAGTTTCTAAGTCAGTAGGTGTGGGGCAGGGCCCGAGCACTCGCATTCCTAATCAGCTTCTAGCCGCTGTGGCTGGTCTCGGGATGTCCCTCTGAAAGCCACTGCCAGGGTCCGCGGGTGGGGAGGCCGGAGGAGAGGCTCCCAGTGATCGGGCCTGAGCGAGGGCTGGGGCTGAGCAGCACGGAAGGGCAATCTGGTGACCGGTCGCATGTGACGAGGCGGGAGGGAGCCGGACGTACCTCCTAGCTCTCCGGCTTCCTACTTGGGTCGACTGGCACAAACAGCTATGTCAGTGGATGGTGGGTGATGGGGAAAATGGTCCTAGGAGGCCAAACAGGTGCAACCAGACAGGCTTCTAGTACCTCGTGTGAGAGAGATCTTTCACAGCCACGGGCCAAGTCCTCTAGTTTGGGGCTCGGGGAAGGGGTCTACACTGGAGAGCGGACTGGTTTTGTAGCCATCTTAGTGACTCATTTCTGTTAGCCTTTACCTCAATTAGAAAATTTCAACCTGTGTTTTCGCTTTAGAATAACATGATACATTATCAGTACTTCTTAGCATACGTTTTAAACACCAACTGTCCATAAATAGTCCGGAAAAGTATAAAATAAGATACTCTGAATTTTCCATTAATTTGCTAGTCACCTTCTTACAATATTATTCACCAGTGAAGGTGAAATATGTACAGTATGGTCTGTTATGCTTCCAGGCCTTATCTTAGGGGGTAAACTAGGTCATCTACTTTAGGCACCGAAGTAGAAAATGTGTAATTTGTGCTTTATTGTTTTATTAATAATTTTACTCTGCATAAACTTTTATTAAATGACACAGTAAAGTTGTAACAACCTTGTCTTTCACTTTTTTTCTACTGACGTTTTAAATTTCATTTCTCTCTACTATTATTACAAATATACAAATGACTCCATTTATTAGAAAACAACTATAGAATAAGTAAGCAAAAAGCATCTGATTATTATCACGCGAAGTTCGGCAACTATCACTTCCAATGTGACATCTAGTACTCAAATTACTACATTAAATCTATCGCTGAAACCTTCTGTTCTATCAGATTATGATATGGTAGGTTTCGGAGAGATAGGTTTGCACGTGTTACATTTGCTTGACCAGAAAGGCCAGTTCCGTCCAGTGTTTGAGCAGTGTGGTTGTCTTGTTGTCCCGTGAAGGGCTCCGTTCAGGGGATCCCAGTGGTGCCCCTCGCTCCTGAATGGTGACCTGCCAGTGTCCCGCTCACTGCACCTTCCAGAGACACCTGCCGGGTGTGCTAATGGGAGTGTGGTCAGCAGGGTCCGGCTGCGGCACCTGCAGAGTAGCCCCCGGCTCTGACCAACGCCCTGCTGTTCTGGGGGGCCCCAGCCAGTGGACAAGCACAACAGGGGTCCCAGGGCCTGGCTGTCTCTGCCCAATACTCCTCTAGTGAGAAATCTTTGCTCCAGGATTCCAGACTTATTCACATGTTTTCATGGCTTTCTTACCTGTGTGTGTGAACTCCATGAAGACAGTAAGTTTTATCCACCTCTTTTCACAGCAGGAATGCAGCTCCTGACACACAGTGGGGGTTTGCACTGAATGTTTGTGTCCTCCCCAAATTCAGATATTGAAGGCCTACCCTCCCCCCTCAAAGTGATAGCATTTGGAGGTGGGGCCTTTGAGAAGTCTTTAGGGGTAGATGAGGTCATGAGGGTGGTGCCCCCAAGATGGGATTGGTGTCCCTTTAAAAAAGAAGAGACAGGAGATCTCTCTCCCCACCACTGTCTCTCTCTTTCCATCTCTCTCTTTCTTTCCCTCTCCTGTCTCTCTCTCTACCCCTCTCTGTCTCTCTCTCCCCCTCTCCCTCTCCATCTCTCTCTCCCCCCCCCCTCTCCCTCTCCCTCTCTCTCCCCCTCTCCCTCTCCATCTCTCTCCCCTCTCCCTCTCCGTCTCTCTCTCCTCCTCTCTCCCCTGCATGCCTGCACACAGAAGGACACAACAAGAAGAAGGCTCTCTCCAGAACCCGGCCATGCCAGCACTCTGGGCTCAGACCTCTGGCCTCCAGAAAGGTGAGACAGACATTTCTGTTGTTTAAGCCCCCAGTCTAGGTTATCATGTTAGAGCAGCCCCAGCTGACTAGGACAGCTCCCAGTCATCTGACAACTGTCACCGCTCCATCAGGGTCAGAGGCTCTTCCTGCCCAGTCCTGCTTGCCCCCCTCTTTCCTTACATACCTAACAAGTCTGCACTGCAATCCACAGGTCTTCCTGTCTCACCTCAAACAAGTGGTACCCCCATACTTTTCCCAACTCCCCTTAAAATAGGTTAATGGCTCTTGGCTAGGGTAATGATCAAATCTTTAAGGTGTGCTGTAAAGCATGGCGGCGTCTGGCATGCCCTCCAGCCTCCTCACCAACCATGCTGGCCCTGCGGCTCCCTCCCTCCCTGCCCATCTCCGTCTGGGAGTGAGAGGCACCACGAGGCAACATTCGCACATGGGCTCTCTCTCCTGGACCCCGCTGTTTCTTTTCACGCCCTCCTCACCAAGGCAAACTTTACTCTTCCTTCCGAGCTCAGCTCTAATGAACCTCCTCCGGAAAGCCTACCCTGACTGTGGCATTTTCTCCTATTATTAATTCTTATAGAACTGTGAACCTCTTCTTAGAAACACTCCAGTTGTTATCTTCCTATTTATCATCACGGTAGATTCTACTCCTGTCTGTCTCTCCCACTAAACGGAACACAAGCTCCACAAGGGCCGGAAGCACAATTTCTTGTACTGTTGTTACCACCTTGCCCACTGTGTTATCTCCAACATCAACACCTGGCACAGATCAGACTCTCCGAAAGCACTTGTTGAATAAATGAATTAATACACCTTCTATGATAAACGTGAAAAAGCAGAGGGTCTCCCATGCCAAGTGTCGCGATTCAAGATGAGAAACTGTTGCTGGTTTTCTTTCTTTGCTTTTTGCAAGTCTTGCTCCCAGTTTCTGTTCCTGGAATCAGTGACTACAACTAAAGTATATGAGAGCTGATCTCTGGGAGAGAGCCCCAAACAAAGTGCAGCATTTGTAAACATTTAACCCAGGACGCGATGCCAAAGAGCATATGTTGGAGTGGATTGTAGCCATGTGGCATGGAGCTGCAGCGAGATTCTTTATGGTTTTTAATTGAATTGGGGTTGCAGGCCCTTGCTCTAAGGCCCTTCCCCGACCTCCCAAAATAAAAATGTTATAAAACCTCTAGAAAATGTCCATGTTTAAACTAACTCCCGGCCCCTGGGTGGCTCAGATGGTTAAGCGTCTGCCTTCGGCTCAGGTCATGATCCCAGCGTCCTGGGATCGAGTCCTGCATCGGGCTCCCTGCTCCTTGGGAGCCTGCTTCTCTCTCTCTCTCTCTGTCTCTCATGAATAAATAAATAAAATCTTTAAAAAAAAATTATAAACTAACTCTCAATTTCGACCCCTTCCTACTGCAAAGTTCAAAAGTTGGAAGTTCTTCTTGCTTAACTCCTAATTCAGTTCCACTATGAGCTGGGCTTTTCTTTCCAATATGGTGGCTAAATAGGTCAGTCATTGAGTCAAACTTCCCATGCCCAGTTCAGCAGTATCGAACCCATAAGTCCTCAAGGAAGCATTAGCAATTCAGAGAGAATGAACAGTTTCTGTAAGAATGCGTTTCCGCCTTCAGTCTCAGCGAGGAATCAGAAATGTCTAACATCAGCAAAGCTCGTGAGGCCCAGACAGCCCATAAACCGCCCACGTTTTCAACATATGAGAAGTATGTGATGTGAAGAAAAGGATGAAAGCATACAGATCTTCATGGCTCCATGCCCCGAAGAGAAAGCTCCATGCTGGGGAAGACTTTCGCCCGTGTCATCCATGGCCTAAAACCATTCCTGCCACATAACTCAATACAAATTTCTTGAACGGTGAATGAGTGAATGCACTAAAAACTTAGTAAGTTCCAGATTGCTTTCTAAGTACTTTACGTGTAGCAACTCATTTCATGCCTATGACGTGGCAACTATCGCTATGACTTTCAGATGAAGCAACTAGAGAGGGACCAAATAATTGTGCAAAGCCACCAAGCTGGACAGTCACTTTTCGGGATAGGTTTGATCCCCACTTGGCCAGACATGAGGCCAGTACCCCGCCCTGGCCCTGCATGCCCACACTTCCCATGACAAACTATGGTTTCAAGTCCACGTTTCCCTGCCATGTTGCTTCTCATCTCTACACGTCTTCCAGATGAGCCTGGCATGCCCCACTATCACCCCAGTGAAAAGTTTGTCCACTGGGGCGTTTTCTACACTAAGCTGAGTTACCCACGTGTGAAGAGCTCTATGAAGTAGAGCAAGTAGTTGGTGGGACCAAGTTCCTGAAACTAGAGAAGTAGCAGCTGTGCTTTGTTCATGTTACAGTTCACCCATATAGCGGCTTCCTTAGCTTGTGACCGTGAAACGAGACCACGCTTTTTTCTAACATCCAAGAAATGATGGCAAAGCCTCCGGGCCTACAGGCCTAGTGGGTATGGCTCCTCCATACTGACTTGTCCCTGCAGCCAAGCTGCTGCCTCGGCTCTTCTGGACACTGCATCTCCCAAAGATGATGCTCCCGATACCCTCCACCATCTTGAAGACGAGATTTGGCTCTCCAATCCCCCCGGCACAATGACAGCAGCCGTAACCTGCTCCCAGAGTGGGCGCGAGGCTGATGGCCTGCAAGAAGACGGCACTCTATGTCACAGATGCTACTGGGGGGGGGTGGCGTGCTGAGATCCAAACCAGACCTCAGCATCCCTGCCCAGCCTTCCCGGCCCAGTGAGCCCACCTGAGGAGGCCACAACTATCCCCATCCGTGGGAATCTTGGTGGCTCCAACCCCCTGCATCCAGACTTAACTTCCTCTGGGTCCCAGAGAGAGTCCATCCCCTGGTCCCAGGCTCATCTCAAGGAGAGTAGTCACTGCTATTTCCCTGAAGGTGCAGCCCATGTCCCACCCTCCAGTGTCTAACTTGGAAAGCCTGAACCAAACAATGACAATAATTCACAGAGCAATACCCCAAGTCTGGCTTATTCAGTTTTAAGTAACACCATGTGTGGGAATGCACCGGTCCCATTCCAGAAACTCTGTACTGAGCCCCGTTTCACTGCCTTCCCCCACACAAGGAAAGAAAACATCAGGCCTGCTTGTCCCTCATGCCATGGTCCAGTTTTCCAACATGCCACGTAAGGGCGTAGGCAAGAATTCACACACACACACACACACACACACACACACACACAGACCCTCTCAAAACAAGCATTAATTTTAGGGCACTTGAAATCATGATTCAGGGGTGAAAGAACATTGCATATGATTCAGCAAGAACAGCATTTTGGTAAAGACTACAGTTTACATTGCTCCACAAAACACGGATCAGCCCAGCAGGACACATCCGGCTGCACAGCGTGCTGTGGGTATCAAGGCTGTGCCCGATAGCACCCATTTGCCCTCCAAACCCACGGCCCCTCCCCCTAACTGTGCTCGCTGCCTGGGGAGGCCGGCCTATTTGGAGAGCAGGGGGCTCCCTTGCCCTCCAGTCAGGCTTGGCCAGAGAGGGGTCCTGACGGGGAAGAGGCTCCCTCCCTGTGGGGTCTCCTGGAGTTGGCTGCGCCCCTCCTATTCTCCAAAGGTGGTCCTTGCTATGTGATTCTCCCACATCCCAGTAACGACCCCACCCCATGTCCCAGTGGGCCGAGGGGCGGGCAGCTCTGCTTCATGAACTCTGCTTACTGCACTGCTCTTTGGGACTTTCCAACAGTCCGCCCACACCTTTGAAAACAGTCTCTTATTCACCCTCCCCGGATCATCCTGATTCGAAATGCCAGTGGTTTTCTGGTGGGACACCGCTGGACATGGGGCTTCTGCAAGACAAGAGCTGTATGGCCCGAGTTCGAGCAAAGGAAGAGTCTCCTGAGAGTTTGTGAAGCCACGGAATGTCTCACACTCCTGTGAGGCAGTGTCCCACGTCCGGTTCTTCTTTCTTCTCCTGTCTCCACCCAATACTCCCTCCCCCACCCTAGAGCCAGGCTTTTGTTCCCAAATGTAATAAAGAAAAGTGTCTGGAAGTGAACAATACAAGTCTTGGCACCTAAAGGCAAAGTATATTATTATACTTGTTTTCGTAGGACCTGGAAAAGAAGCAACCCGAGAAGAGGAATTTTATTATAAGCTGGATGCCTCCACCCTGGCCTTTCTAGGCTAACCTCTGGAACTTGCCTGGGAGTCTATTTTACAGGGAACATTGGCTATAGGCATTTTTTTCCCATTATAACCATTTGCTTTTTATATATTATTAAACATTTAACCCTAGATTGAGGTTCTATTGCATTTTTAAATTTTAATATTTCTCAGATGATTTGGAAGTGTCCACTTGGAGCAATGTTAAAAGGGTCCACAGATACTATAATTACTCTTACCCAAGAAATGGTAGTTCTGTTTGTCTTATGAAATACCCTTTCGGGACCTGGGAGCTCCGAGCTGTGCTGGGAAAACAGTCAAGAGAATCAGATATAAACAGTGAGGACGGACGCAAAGCAGAAGTTTGGGGGTGGTGTGGGGAAGGGAGGGGTCTGGACGGCTTGCCTCCTCTGTAGGAAGGTAGACACAGTATTGGCATTGGGCATCGCTGGGCTGGTGTGAGGAGTGAGTCAGGTAAGAAATCTGCAGGTGTCTGGCGCAAGACACACGAGAAGCATGCTGCAATTTATTAGTAGAATACTGCAGAGTGTGGATTTGTTACTGATTCTTTGTTGTTCTTATTGCACGAAATGCCTATGATTCCCTAGAGGACATTTGCTAGCATTTGGTCTCTGAATGAAAGGATGGGAATAAAATGCCCTGTGGACCCCAGTGCAGCATCAATGGCCAGTGGTCAGGCTCCTGGGCAGCATTTCCATTCTGTTCTCTGGCAAGCACCATGCCTAAACAAGGGTGGAGATGTCCTGGGCAAACCCAGAATGA
Source organism: Neomonachus schauinslandi (assembly GCF_002201575.2). Taxonomy (NCBI): domain Eukaryota; kingdom Metazoa; phylum Chordata; class Mammalia; order Carnivora; family Phocidae; genus Neomonachus; species Neomonachus schauinslandi. Next base: position 5,764,571 of record NC_058405.1, read on the forward strand.
CCCAGAAGATGCGGGGACCCCAGGCTGAAAACAGGGAAAACAAATGAAAAACATAGGCTGCAGCCCAAAGAAAAGGAAACCCTAGAGGAATTTACTAGGCACCTTCAAGAGTAGACACTGATAATCTGTTACTGAGTATCGGTCAGGAACTGCGCCAGGTGGCTCATACACATTTTCTCAAACCTTCACCACCACGCTGTAAGTCAGGTTTTAGAATCACCATTGCACAGAAGAGAAGACTGAGGGTCAGAGAGAACAGGACCCTGCCTGACCACAGACCCTTCTCATTCTACCCCTTGCCTCCCTTCTGAGAGCTGAACTGCTGTCATAGAAAGGAAAACAGGCCTGTTTCTTTTGGGGTCTGAGGCACAGAACCAGAAACAATGGGTGGAAATGACAGGAAGACAGATTTCAGGTTGATAGCAGGAAGAACTTTGTAACACGGGTTGTTCACAGGCCTGCCTTTGGAGACTAAATTTCCCATTGCTGGGGATATTTGAGCACTGTTGGGGAGAGGGATATTGGAGAGGAGAATCGAGTCGCAAAAGTACATCTGCGTTAAGTGAGCTTTTAGATTTCTTTCCACCCTCCTAAAATTTGTTCAGTCTGTGAAACAATCATTTCCCAGATTCGGAGGAGAGAGGGATGGTTTTGCTTTCCCCTTCACGGTCTCCGGAAAGACTGAGCAAAAAGCTGTGTAGAATGCAAGTGCTCTAGGGAATGGCCACCTCCAGCCCATCCCACAAGCTGAAGGGCTCTGAGGTCAGGATATTGCAATGGGCCCTGAGACCAATCTTAGCATCTTTGTGTGTGTGGGACCCCAGCTGGGAAGTGAGTCCTCCCCCTCAAGTGTAGTACCCCATCCCAGATGCCTTAATCCTTACAGTCATGCGTTGGGGGGTAGTCATTCCATATCTCACACAAAATCTTAGCAAAATAAAATGAAACATAAAATGTAAAATAAGACAACTTTCTTGCAAACAAAGCTTTAAAAAGAGAGCCAGCCAATGTGTTTTAGACATCTCACAAAGTTGCCATTGTATTGCAAAATTATTTTTAATGAAGCTGTTATTATGCTACAAGAATGCAATAAAACATCCGAAACATGAAATTTCCTATTTTTATCACCTCCTGTAAATTTTTCAAAAAAGCCAAAATGATTTGTTTCAAAATGTGTACAGGAATAATTGGATTGAGAGCTTTCATGCCAACTTTCCATTTGGAATGAGATCTAGAGACTGTTACTTCATAAACCACTGAAAATACGAGCACAAAATGAAAAGGGTAAAATATTATGGAATCTAAGTGTAATCAAACATAACACACCCTGGAAGGAACCACTAATTTACCATCTCCCAGTGTGTGGTTCAACACAAAGAACTCTTTCATATAACAAAGTGTTCACACACACACACACACACACACACACACAAATTTGTTTTACCTGAATCCCCTAATTACTTCTGGAAAGAGAAATGCTACATACATGAATTTCTGTATGTGAACACATAATGCAAAATACTAATCCTACACAATATTAAGCACAATATTAATCTGGATTGTTTACAGAGGTGATATACCAGCTCCCTTAATTTCTTCTTTGCAAAGCAAATCTTAGTTATTCCTTGTTTCAAACTCTGGCAAAAATCTAATCCTTGGGTGCTAAGCAAATGCATCATAGCACACAAAGTATGAGGAGTTTATTTCTGACTGTGATTTGTTCTAACAGTCCTGCTAAATGACCAAAGATTAATCATATGCCCAAACATGTAAGTATACAGGAAGATGTTTCTTATCCCGTGATTTCAGATCTAATTTTCAATTCGCACCTTTCTTAAAGCCATCCTTGAAAATGAGTCACTGAGGGAACAGCCAAACCCTCCTCACTTGCAAATCAAGTTTCTGTTTTCGGTGAACACTCTTTCCAAAGCATTCATCTCTGTCAGTGTATCCAGGGCACGCTCCTTCACGAACAGCTTCCAGAATTAAGTAGAGCAATTCTGTCTACCATCTGGCTCCATAAGCAAAGGTTTTTTTCTGTGCAAAGACATAAAAGTGACCTGCCCCCTAGTCTAGACTCACAATCTTTCCAAAGATACCATTCATCTCCTCATCTTTTTTTTTTTTTTAAGATTTTATTTATTTATTTGAGAGAGAGAATGAGATAGAGAAAGAGAGCGTGAGACAGGGGAGGGTCAGAGGGAGAAGCAGACTCCCTGCCGAGCAGGGAGCCCGATGTGGGACTCGATCCCAGGACTCCAGGACCATGACCTGAGCCGAAGGCAGTTGCTTAACCAACTGAGCCACCCAGGCGCCCCCATCTCCTCATCCATTTCCAGTGCATGAAATCTTAGATGGACCAGTCATCAGAGGTGAAAGGATTGGAATCTTACTTCATATGTTTACTTAAGTTGTTTGTAAAGAACATAGAAGCTGGAATTACTTTTTTCAAGAGAACCAACATCCTTGGAACTAACCCAATGTTTACTTTTACTATGTGACAATTGAGCACATTTTCAGAAATATGGTAGGAAACACTGCATAATAGAGGCGACGTGGGTCTTACTTAGCTTTGCAGATGTCAGTGGTTAAAACTACCCAGCTTTCACCAGTTGATCTGGAATGAGATCTCCCACCCTTGGTAACAATCTAACCACATGAGTTTATGCTCACATAATAGATAAAATCACAGTTGGGAAAAAAAAAAAAGCATAAGAAATCACCATAACAAGAGTGAGTTTGAGCTCTCTTTAATTGTTCTTTTAATTCAATGGATTGCCTGCATATGCAAAGTAAGTTTGGGTTTTGGCATCAGAATTGGTTTCTTTCTCCATCATTCTTCGGCCCCACCGGAATAATGTGCTGTGTACTGAAATATAGTCAAGGCCACAAACTCTGAGTTCTCTTGGCTTCTGCTACTGTGAAATTTTTAAACTGATCATTTTGGAAACACTTAAGCCACCACGAAAAGACTTTTCTAAAGAAATCTTATTGTCTTTGACATAAAGCAATTCATGAAATTGGTGTTCATGGGGGTGGGGCAGGAACCACACAAACCCACAGAAATTAAGGCCAGCCAGATTCCGACTCAGGTGAGAATCCCGAAGGATATAGATTTAGTTCTGTGTGCTAAATGAAGCTTCAGTACAAAACTGTCTTCTTTCAGACCCAGCAGCACCGACAGTTATCTAAAGATCTTGGTGGACCCACTGTAACATGCTTGAGTCCCCTGGCTCGATGTCCCACTGTCAGAAAAGTTACTGCAGATGGCCAGCCTCCAGGGCTGGAACTGGCCCTCTCGCTCACTGGCTAAGTGACTCTAATAAGCAAGTCCCTTAACTTCTCCATGTCGCTGCTTACCTGTGCGGTGAATAGTGTAACAGCGCCCAGCTCCAGGCTGTTGGGAGGGTTAAGGAGTTAACAGGGAGCTAAAATAAGAAATAAAGGTCTTTCTTTCAGCTCCTGAACTATACCGCTGGCATTTTTGGGAGAGAAATTTTCCCAATGACTCATGAAACATCAATTTTAAGAAGCTGTACCCAAGGAGAACTGGAGGTAAAGCTATCCACACTTTTTTTTTCCACCTCCGAGAATGTGCCCCATCCTCTGTCCCCACTGCTCATTCGGTCTTTTAGCTTCCCCATAGGGTGACGGTCAACCTAGCTCCTTACAGTTCTGTCTTTCCCCCACTTTTTGGTGGCTCGGCGTTAGGCTTTCAGAGGTTTAACCAGGGGAAGGACAGAAAGCTGATAATTAATGGATTCTAATGACATCTGTCTACCAGTATGAACATTTGGCTTGAGTCCAAGGTAATTCTATCATTTCGGACTGAGTGACGCAGGGTAAAATTTTCAGGCACAGCAAGGGTCTTCCTAGCCTTTTTTATATCATATGGCTTACCCCATCCTTCTTATGACTTTTCTCAGCCTCGGATATACAGACTTAACCTGGGGTTATACAGTTTTTTTCAGTAAAGCCCTTTTGACTCCACTCAAAGGGCAATCCATATGACCAATACCAACCTTACGAAATCTACTTCCTTTACAGTGCATTGCAAATATAAACGTTCAGATGAAAGCTTTTTGCTTTTCAATTATACTTTATGTCTAATAAGAGAAAAGTGCCTCAGGCTTGACTGGGTAAGTTACAAAGCCTGATTTATATAGTTGTACTTTTTTGTGTGTCTATTTAAATCAATTAATAGAAGATAATCGTCTCGGTATTACGATAGGACTGTCTGTGGTGGTTGAGATGAGAGTGGGACCTCCTCGGAGTGATAAATGCTTGTCTTCATCAGCTGTACTCTCTTTGCAGTCTGCATCAGAACAGGTGAGCCTGGCTCCTGGAAGCCAGGCTCCGGCGGGTGATTTATCCAGCTTGCCGCTAGGGGGAGGTGAAGGTAAACAGTGACCCAGATCTGCGGGAGGGAGAAGGGCAAGTGCAGGGAAGGTGGTGAACACCACTGCTCCAACAAGGGGAGAAGAGGAGGCTGGGGGAAGAAGAAGAGCTCTGGCTGGACATCAGAGATATTTATTTATTCATTCACCAATTTCTTCAGATGAATGATTAGGAGCCCTGATAAATGAGCTGAAGCAAGACTGCCAGGAGCTTCTGTTTCCGAGGGAAGGGGGATTTCTGCTCCCTCCTTCATCGGTGCTCACCAGCCATGAGTGCAGGGAAATGAAGTCACAGTTCCTGATAAGAACGGGGATCATGGAAGAATTATCAGCCATGACATGGAACCCACTACTGAGAACATGCTTGGTTGCGTTTTGGTTTTGTTCAGTCTTTGTACTCAACACAAGCTCCTTCCATAACCTCAGTGACCTAGATTAGAGACTGGGTGCTGGGCTAGGAGGGGACAGTGAGAAGCATGGGGGCTACCGACCAAGCTCTAGCAACAGCTTCAGTAGAAATGAGCATTGCATCTCCGGGTCTAAAAAAGAATCTCTCCTCCCAAAAGCCATGTCCCATTCAGCACTTCCCAAAAAGAATGGCAAAAGTCACCACTGAAATGGATTGTTAATTGTCTGGGTTCAGTCACTGATAAGAATAAACCTGCTGAGGCAGCTGGCTTTTGTCAATTCAGCTCATAAGCAATATTGTTCCAGCACTGGGGATCCCGGGGGGATAAGGGAAGGAAGAGGAGATGGGGAAGCAGGTACTCAGAGCAGATGGCCTCACCCTCCGGGAAGAGCCTATCACCCAAACGCCCGAATCCAAGGGGCCATAAGGACCCCAGTCCAATCCTCACCACGGGCCCAGAACTTATCTCCACGGGAGTCTTTTGTGCCAAACTGGAGTCTGAACTGCACCCAGAAGACAATGGGAAGCCCATGGGGGTGTTCAGTCGGGCAGTGGATATTACTAGAAACCGGCCCCGTCAGCACTCCATCATATCATTCTAATCCTTGGCATAGCAATTATCACTACCTAATATTTATTTATCTATTCGCTCGCTCATTTCTTTGTTGTTACCTCCTGTCTCTCCCATTAAAAGGTAAGTCCCATGGCGGGAGAGACTTCATCTGTTTGGTTGACCACAATTCCCAAGTGTCCTCCAGCAGCAGCATGGATGATGGATTGTAGTTTTGGAGGAGAGAGAAAAACTGGATACTGAGACCAAAAGTGGGACACTCGCAGTAATGTATCTCATTTCCACTCCCAGATGGGTTGTGCTATCGGAGCTGGGAGATGGAGGACAGAAGCCAGAGTCTGTGGCATGGGGGGGGCAGGGCAGGCAGTTGAAGCACAAGTATGGACGTGGTGTTTGGGATCTAGAGGAGCTCAGAGGGGCACCTGGGCGACTCAGTCGGGTAAGCGTCTGCCTTCGGCTCGGGTCATGATCCCAGGGTCCGGGGATGGAGCCCCGCATCGGGCTCCCTGCTCGGTGGGGAGCCTGCTTCTCCCTCTCCCTCTGCCGCTTCCCCCTGCTTGTGCTCTCTCTCTCTCCCTCTCTCGCTCTATCTCAAATAAATTAAAAAAAAAAAAAAAAAGAGCTCAGAAAGAGACGGTGGTTGCTACAGTGTGTCCAGGTCCTGTATATTGCTCCCAGCTGCCGGGAGTGTTGGTGGCTGTGGGCTCCCTGCCGAGCCCCTCTCTGGGAACTGCCCTCAGGCAAGAGAGCCACCTTGCCCAAGTTCACAGCAGTGGCATCCAATGACTGGTCGACCAAGGGGGTGGATGATAAGGGGCTGGCCCCTCCCTAATGGTAAGACACTCAGAAAGGCCACCCCTGATCAGTCTCCCAGTGGGATTGGTTGAGGCCCTTCTCATGACCTCAACAGCAACATTCAGATTCTCCTTCTGCCCAGGGTTACTTCCGTCCTTCCTTTATAGATATAGATACCAAGGTTACTCCTCCATAAACTTGTCTCACACAGATCTTCAAATCTACCTCTGTTTCCCAGAGAACCTGACCTAAGACAGCTGGTGCCAGGAGGGATCCGCAGAATAGCCTCTCAAACTGAATTATAGAGCGGGATCACTCACCTGCCAACTGGAAATGAAGACTCATCCCTGGTGGTAAGCGAAATCCTGACAATCCCTTACTCTCTGGAGAAGCACAGTTGTTCAGACCTTCACTGGTGATCAGCTGGGATGGGTTACAAGGTGGAGGGAATGTGCTGGTAGGCTGGGACGTACAATATCCAGGCTTTTGGGAGACTCTGAAAAGCTGCCACTCATGAGAACGAAGGAACCGGTGGCTTTTGCTGAGTCACTGACACGTTACAGAAAGACGGAGTGAGGCCCAGGGCTATGAATCACCACTGGAAGCAAGGCGTGGAAGTTAGAAAGCCTCATGAATAGCAAGCACCTGAAGAGTTCCTACGCAGCCGGAGGGCAGAAAAGGCCGAGGATAAGGAGCAGGGCCTAAGTATGAGGACAGCAGTGCTCCAAAGAATCGGAACCCCCAGCCCTGGCAGATCCACTCATCCTTGCCACAGGCTGGAGGGAGAGGGGCCCTAGGATTTGGATGGGGACCTCAGAGTTAGTGCTGATGGCTGAAGCCTGGAAACACCATGCAGAGCCACGTGGGCCCCATCCTCCCTGTTGAGGCTGCACTCGTCCCTCATTCGAGCACGAGGCAGAGAGGTCTCCACACTGCAAGACCACACAGGCCCCCGAAGAATCGACCCCCACTCCCACTCCCACCAGACCAATAACTAGACTCGGGGGCAGGCAACACATGGTGGGAAGTGCTGGGCGGCTGGGGGGAAAGAGGGACTAAGCCCCAAGGGCCTGTGGGGTCCAGCCCGCGTGGGCTGGCCAAGCTGGAGACGGTGTACAGGGCTGGGTCCTGAGGGTGCTGGATCAAAGGGGGCGGGAGGTAAGGTTGGATGGGAGCTGTCTTCTGCCTTAGCTGGCCAGCCACCCTGGCAAGGGCTCTGGGAGATGGTTGCATCATGCTACGGGGAGGACTCTTGGAACATTGGACAAAATCATGGTCCATACTAAGCAAGGCTGAAACGCCAGAATGGTTGACAAAGATGGTGGAAGAAGTGATAAAATCAATCTCAATCCCTGAGCCAGTTTTCTGACCCAGAACCCACTAATGAAAGGGAGGTCGGGTCCTCAGGAGTCCCGATGGCAAGCGAATACAGTAATGGTCCCACAGTCCTTTGCCAAAGAGATCTCCGGTCATTTATTTAGGAAATCGTGTACTGGAAAAGTGGAATGCTCAAGAATAGAAGTGCCTGGGCACTTTAATCTCATGCCATAAGGCCATCAGGCAAGAAAAGGAGAGATCATCCTGGCAGAGGGGTTGAGCCTTGACCCTGATCATGAACAGGCAGTGCCCTGCTTTGACACAGTGGGGACAAAGAAGAATAAATTTGATACCCAGGTAATCCACTGGGTGGCTCTCTGCGTTCTCATGACCAGTGCTACAGGTAAGCGGACAGATGCAGGAGTCACAGCCTAAGAAGGGCATTGTGAGCAAGGACATAACCCTCTCGGAAATGGAGGTCACGTCACCAGGTAAGCTACCTGTCCCAGCAGAGGGGCCAATTGAGGGGGAAGGCCGTCTGGAATTGGTAATAGAGGAGGAGACAATGACTATCCGTTGTAGTCTTAAGATCAGCTGCAGAGTCTGTATTTGATCCTGCCGTGGACTGAAGGTCTTTGTCCCCCAAAATTCCCATGTTGAAACCTAACCTTCAGTGTGGTGGTATTGGGAGGTGAGGCCCTTGGGAGGTGATTATTAGGCCACGAGGGTGGCACCCTCACGAATAGGATTAGTGCCTTAGAAGAGAGACCCCACAGAGCTCCCTGGGCCCCCCCACCATATATGGACACCATAAGAAGACAGCCATTTATGCTCCAGGATGCTCTCACCAGACACTGGATCTGCTGGAGGCTTGATCCTGGACTTCCAGCCTCCAGGACTGTGAGAAGTCCATTTCTGTTGTTTATAAGGCCCCTGGTCAGTGGGATTCTGCTACAGCAGCCTGACTGGACTAAGACACATCCCACCAACCTTCCTCTTATAACTGCTAAGAAAAGGGAAGAAGCAAAGTGTTGAGGAAGCTAATGGATGCAATAGCATGAGGCGTGGACTGTGATGGGTGCTGTGAGCCATGCAGAGCCACCCTCCATGAGCTGAAGAGAGTGCCGCCCAAGTGCATGCCCTCCCTGGGGTGGGGGGAGCCCTGACTCCATGACTGGTCCAGGAGTGCAGAGGAATAATAAAGACCCACCCCCCTCTGACCTCAAGGTGAGACAACTCTAAAAAACCATCCAACTCCAGAGCTCCCCATGAGATCAGAGACTAAGGAGGAGTGGTTAGAAAGAAAAGGTATAATAAACAAGGAAGCAGTATCCCAGAATCAAGAGAAGTTACTAAAAGGAGCGTGTGCAAGTCTCTGGGATTTTATTTAATGGAATCTAGTTAGAGGGGCAGAGAGGGCAAGTGGAGGCAGGTAAACAGGAAACTGGATTGGCTTCTGTAATTGTGAAATTGGGTGACGGCCACAAGGAGTTTCATTTATATTTCCTCCACTTTATATATATTTGAAATATGTTGTAATTAAAAGTTAAAAAACAGAAACGGAGTGAATATGAGTGACTATCAATACCATCTGGGTGGCAAATACAGAAAACCAGGAAACTGGGGCACCTGGGTGGCTCAGTCAGTTAACCGACTCTTGATTTCGGCTCAGGTCATGATCTCAGGGTTGTCAGGTTTCACGCTTAGCTCGGAAACTCCTTGTTCCTTTCCCTGCCCCTCCCCCTTGCTTGTGCACACACACTCTCTCTCTTTCTAAAATAAGTTTTTAAAATCTTAAAAAAAAAAAAAAAAAGGAAACCAGGAAACCAAGACTTACCTTTTCCTCATCTCTCTGCAGCACTGTCCTAGGCACTGGGAATACAGCGGTGAACAAAACAGGTGAAAATTCTTGTCCTTTATGAAAATTAGATTCTGGTCGGGGGAGACAGACAATAAACAAAATAATTAGGACTGGAAAAGTGATTTTGTGCACCTCTGTGTTGACCCTGCCTTTCCTTCCCTCCCATAAAGGTCTAGGATGGAGTCTTGGTGACACATAACTGGTTCAGGGATCGAGGCAGTACGAGAAAAATATTCTGTGAAGGTACCAGGACCACAGATTGCATATACAAGTTCTTCCTGGGCCGTGCTGTTAGGCAACCCCCAACCCAACCATAAAGTAGAAATATAGTTTCCTCCTTCTCAAAGCTAGCAGGAGTTATAGCACGGAAAGAACCATCTACAGGTCACCCAGAGCCAACTATGCATTCCACTGGGTGGATTTCTACTCCGGGCTCTAAAAGATGCAAAATGACCATAGCAGCTCCACACCCTACAACCTCTGCCATTCAAGTTGCCAGAGGAGGACCAGAGGCTCTTTCCCAGGTTGGTAGGCTGAAGTTCCATTATGTGTCATTGGCTCCAATGGACTCATGTACCCTAAACCAACCGTTGTCACCAAAAGATACAATACACTGATTGACTCAGGCTAAGTCTTATGCTCCTTTCCTGAGCTGAGGGCAGAGTCTTGCTCAAGGACTAGTCATATACTAGGAATGGCAGGATTTGTTTTGACAGTATAGTCCTCAGGACTTGACGATGAATTTTAAACAATAGAGCAGTGATTTCCAACGACGGTACCGCCACTCGGAAGGCAGTTTCAAAAATTTGTGGGAGTATTTCTGATTGCTACAATTATTAAAGGGGAATTTAGTGGGCAGGAGCCAGGGACACCAAATATCCTGCCTGATATAGGGCAGCTTGCAAAGAGAACACAGGCCTGCGTCCTACACAATTTCCATACAGCTCATCTAGAATTAAGCCCGAATATATGCTCTACAACAAGATGGGTTGCAAAGAGATTTGTTTTCTGTGATACTGTCGTCACCCCTGACCCATAGCATAACGAAGAAATTGTTTTGCCCCTACACTTACAAAAAATAAAGCTGAGCTCATTTACAAGATTACCATACTTCCTCATTTTTTCACTTCAAGAGTCTCCGGCTGTAACGTGTCTTGACATGTTATCAAGTATCCACTCCAATTAAGGGTATTTCCCTCATCCTCGTATTTTATGCCCTTGTGGGAAACAGACCACAGACTCTGAGTCCCCTGCAAGATTTTCCCCGTGGTCATCAGAGAAGGAAGGGCCTCATACAATCAACAAGGAAGATGGGGCATCCTGATGCTCAGCAGAGAGGAAAAGGTGCAGCTGTCGTGAAAAGTTTGCACACAATTGGAGGGGGGAAAAAAGGCATTTAAAAGAGTATTGGAAATATGCATTTTCAAAGGATTATAGTATCTATTCAGGAAAACATTTAGGTTCTAAAAATAAATCACAGTGCTTGTCCAGGGAAGCGAAATCCCAGGATCTCATCGTTAGTTTTTTAACGTAGAGTACAGGGCATGAAGATCGCTTGGCTGTCAAGGGGCTGATTTTTTTTCTTTCTTTTTTTTTTTTTTTTTTGGTCAACATTGGAGTAGCTCTGGTTTTCCTAAAGCTAGTTTCTAATCTAACATTGGTTTTTAATCAGTGTCAACTTGGATCTCTGCTCTTTCCTGTTCTTGAACTTTCTGTTCAGAGTGACTTCTGATCTTCCATCTCTTAAATCCAAATGCTTCCCTAGAAACAGATGCATCTCGCCAGTTCATCGTGGACCGTTAGTATCTCTGCCAAGGAACTCATTACCTCAAAGTTTAGTGGCTTAGGGTAATATTTATTACCTCACTGCGTGCCTGCGTCGGGCCTACGCCTCTGCTGCCGTATCACGTGATGGCAAGATTAGAACAAGAAGTGGCTGGAATAAGGGCCCATTAAGGCTCCTCCCAACCACAAGAGATCCTTGTAAGAAAACATCTGCACTAAATGCTTTTTGCATTCCCAAGGAGTTTATCTTTCAGAAGGGAAGCTTTGTCTTTTTAGTTCATGTGTCCCACTTATGTGGAGGCAGAAGTCAGCATCTCGTCAAGCTTATACATCCTAGGAAGCAGAAGGTACCAACTAAGACAAAGAGAATATGAAGCAAATGGGTACGACCCATCAGAGGGTTGAGTTAAAGAAGTCCTTCATTCAAAATATTTATTGAATACCTTCTCTGGGCCAGATCTGTGTTAATTACTGGGAACTGTGCTGGAGGCTAGTTAAAATTTTAATAGCAAGATACCCTCATCTGTGTGAAACTAGGTCAGGGGGACAGAAGGACTCAGGCAGAACTTCTTAAGTAACTAAAAATTTCAGACACGCGATAGACCAACATCTTGGTCAAGGTTAATTACAATAGTAGGAACATTTAATATTTGACCCAGATGTGGAAAGTTTCCCTGGACACCCAGTATGGGACAGAGGAACTGTCTTACGTTGGACTGCTAGAAGCCGAGCCTGAGAGAGGATCTTGGTTCAAGAGGTTTACTTGGTGATCTCGGTCAGGAAAGGGGAACAGAGGCGGCAGGACAGAGCAGGACAAAAGCAAAGCAGGAATGTGGTTTCCTGGAGACGGGCTCCAGGCTGGCGCCACAGGGAGGCTTGGGAGTGGAGCCTGCGCACAGAGTTTGTCCTACCTTGAGGCCAGGGCAGTGATTTATACCTCTGGGCCATTCAGTCACTGGCCATGTGGATTTAGCAACAGGACTACCACTTATGACCTTAATGACCAGGTCCAGTAGTGGGGTGGGAATGTGTTCAAGAGAGAACGGGGAGTGAGAAACTGCAGGCAGTGGGTACCGGCGACTCTTTCGAGAAGTACAATTGCAAGCAAAAGCAGAGAAGAGGGTTTGTGCGTGGCTGGGTGGGCACATGGGCTCAGAGGGTCTTCTTTAAATGAAAACAATTACATCATACTTCTCTACTGATAGGGAGAATCTAAGAGAGTGGGAAGATGATGATACCGAGAGAAAAGTGAGAGTTGAGGGGGCAAAGGGAATAGAAGCCAGTGCACAGGAGGCGGGCGTCACCCTGCTGTGGACAGCGCACTTGGACGGACAGGGGAAGATGGCCTACAATGGGGCGGGGATGGCGACCGGGCGCGTGGACATCCCCTCTGGGCTGCTGTGAGCTTGTCTCTGGACCAGAAAGCATGATCGTGCGCAGAAAGTGAGGGTGCCGGGAGCCGGAGGAAGAGAGCAAAGGTGATGGAGGTCCAAGGAGAGGACAGAGGGCCAACAGGCACCGACAAGAAAAATTCGGTTCACAAATCACTTCTTTAATGCAAATAGATTGTCAGTTGATTTGAGATCCCCTGGGGATACGGTCTGAAAGTAACGACTTCCCATATTCTTTCTGTGTCATAGCACGACCTTTACTTCTGCTACATTCTCATTCTCTAGCCAGAACTTTCCAAGACACAGACTCGTGTTGGTTTTTGTCTCCTAAATATCTCTCATTCTACTTTGTTCTCATCATCTCCACTACCAGCACCTGAGGACAAGCTGGTGTTTCTGGTCTGGACACTACAACAGCCTCGTAGTTAGTCTCCTGACATCCTGGCTGGCCTTCATCCAGTCCATTCTCTTCCAAAAGCTGAGTGAGTTTCTCCACACACAGATCTAATCCTGCTGTCATCACTCTAAACCCTGCAGTGATCCCCACTGTTCTTGGGCACAAACCCTCCACAACCTGTCCCACCATGTCTCACACCTGTCCCTTCACTCCGTGAGCATTGGCCACGCAAGCTTCCTCTCGGCTTTGCTCAAGTAACCACATACTCTTCCCTCTGAAACACTCTTACACCTGCCCACTTTGCTCCATTAACGCCTGCTCCCATTTTTTATAAAATATGAAAGAGAAGTAACAAGAAGTAGAAGGTACACTGAGATGAGTAATATATGTTTGGAGCTCCAGAAGTAATGGGGAGAGAAAGAGTGAGGAACAAGAATATTTGGCGACATATTTACTGAGGACTTTTCATAAAGACATCTCCCTCCCTCTCTCTCTCTCTCCCTATATATATATATATATACATATATATGTATATGTATATATATATACATATATATGTATATATATATATACATATATATGTATATATATATATATCTTTTCTCTTTTGTAAAATTCTCTTTGGTAAAAATTCTCTTTTATCTTCTGTAAAATTCCTTTTTTACATTTTTTTGGTTGTCTTGTCTTACTGAATGAGGGGAGTCTTCTTATCCTGTAGTATCCGTGATATCATATGTATGTATATACCTTCAGCCACTTTATGTCTTGTATGTTTACCTTCTTTTTGGCATCTTTTTATGAACAAATGTATTTAATTTTAATATAGTCCAATTTATTACAAAGTCTCTCTCTATATTTTATACACACACACACACACACACACACACAAGTACCCAATACATACAAACCCCATAAATAAAAAGAAATCCATACCTGGACACATTATAGAAAAACTGAAGAACATCAACAACAAAGAGAAAAACATGTTTAAACGAAGAGGAACCAGAAGAAAAAAGACGGAGTATCTTTAATAAAGTGGCAGTTGGAGTTTCAGATGATTCCTCAACAGCAACAATGGAGGCCAGAGGACAGAAGAGTGGTGCTTTCAAGAAATAACCCTCCCCCTGAAATTGTAGACCAGTCCAAGTATTTCTTAAGAACAAGGAAGGCAGTGAAAACATTTTTGAGGACTTTTCTGCCTAAAGGCAGAAAAAGTGATCCAGATGGAGAGGAAAGAAGAAATGAAGAGCAAAATGGTAGTACATAAGTGAATGGGCAAGCTGGCAACATGGGGGACAGTAAGGGCACGCTTGGAAAGAGATGGAATCTTCTGAGTCCTCTTGTTGTCTAGCTGTAGGATGAAGCCGTTGATTAATTTTAGACTCTGACAATGTAGGCAAGTGATTGGACTTCTAAAATTCCAATCTTTGTATTTCAGCTGGACCACCTGCCTCTCCTGCATTCGACTGCTAAATTAAAGCTTAGCTGTAAAAGGCAAAATTGGGGAACACAAAGAGAAATATGAAAGATATTTACAACCTCGAGGTAAGCAAGGATTTTTTTTTTTTTAAAAACAAGAGACAAAAACCATTTCTCATAAAATCAGGATTGATAAATTGGACTATATTAAAATTAAGGACATTTGTTCATAAAAAGATGCCATAAAGAAGGTAAACATACAAGACATAAAGTGGCTGAAGGTATGTACAATACATATAATATCATGGATACTACAGGATAAGAAGACTCCCATCATTCAATAAGAAGAGACAACCAAAAAAATGTAAACGAGGAATTTTACAAAAGAACAAACTCAAATGGTCAATAAACGTTTGAAAAGACGATTAACCTTAGTAGCAATATGGGAAATGCAAATTAGAGCCATAATGAACAAGCATTTCATATTCAACAGCTGGAAAATGAAGAAGTCTGATGATTCTAAGGTTGCCAAGAGTACAGAGTAGGGGAAACGCTTCTAGAATGCTTTGGGCAATGGACTTTGTAGAACTACCTTCAAGAAAAATTGGCAATATCTAATTAGCCTGAGAATGGACAAGTTTATTACCCACCATTTAAATTCCTAGAGAATCTCTTGTAGTAAGTTACATACAATAATATTCATAGCAGCATGTTTTGTCTTAGCAATAAAAGAGGGAAAAACTGGAAACAACGTAAATATCTTTCAACTGTACAAAAGATAAATAGTCTGAATATATTCATGTAATGCCATACTATACTTTGAACATAATTCAGCTACCCACATCAACACAATAGAAATTCGATAATGCTGAGCAAAAAACCCCCCCCAAAAAACAAAAAAAGAAAACTAGTTTAGGATGTATACAATAATATGTCCTATATAACAGGCAAACTAGAAAATGTATAGTGTAGTTTAGGGAGACATACAAAGCAGGGAAAACCATAAAGAGAGAGATGATTATCACAAAGTCCAGAAAAGTGGTTATTTCCAGTGGTTATTCCAAGGATATGTGATTCAGGAACATCATATGGGGGATTTCTAAGGCTCTGGTGATGTTCTAGTTTGGACATAGATTTCTAAACCTGTTTTATATTTATATAAGTAACACGTTTATATATAAACAAATACATTTATGTTTTATGTACTCTCACATGCCTGCTCTATTTCATAATAAATCTCACGTTTTAAAAAGTGAAAGTGAATAGCAATTGAGTATTACTACTTAATTGAATAGCTACAGTAGCAACGTAGACTTTTTCAGTAAGTTTTGCTATGAGACAGCAGAGAAATGGCGTAGCTAGAGGAGTATGACAGGTCAATAATAGGTCCTTTTAAAGATTGTACTTATTTATTTGAGATTTTAAAGATTTTATTTATTTATTTGAAAGAGAGAGTACATGCACAGGAGTGGGGGCGGGCAGAGGGAGAGGGAAAAGCAGACTCCCCACTCAGCGGGGAGCCCTACGGGAGACTTGGTCCCAGGCCCCTGGGATCGTGACCTGAGCCCAAGGCAGATGCCTAATGACTGAGCCACCCAGGTGCTAAAAATGGGAAACCACACAGCCTGCTCAGGTGCCCATGGGAATGAGCCTGTAAAGCAGAAGCAATAGACGATGCGTAGCAGAGAGAAAGACTAGCTTCGGAAATACAAGCCTCCAGCAGGTGGGAGCGGGCAGGCAGTGCAGATGGGAAGGAGAGGAGCTTGCCCTTGAAGAACAGCACTGATGTCTCACTCTTACAACAGGTTGTAGGGCCAGACAAGTGTGGGACTTTGAAAGGAAGGAAAGATGAGGGGTTGCCCATCTAATAAGTCAAGGCTGGCTACTAAAAGAGAAGCAAGTGGAGAGGAGGGGATATAAGAATTTCGAGAAGAGTTGAGAAAGTGGGAAACATTTTGGAGAGTGTAGCAGAACCCCGAGGGAGTGTTGAGTGCCCACATGGAGCTTGTGGTCAAGAATGTTCACTGAAACCCTCCCACCTCGTGTATAATTTCCCCAGATCACTTGTAACTTCCCACAGGTGAAGGTGCACATGAGCTAGAGGGCTGGGTCCGTGGGTTAACCAGGGTCAAGCTCAGGTTGGCTGGAAGGAGGCTCTTCATTTTGTAATGTTTCCCAAAGTCTGCTCGCGCATTTGTCTATTATTGTTTCTTGAGACCCCCAACTACCAGAGCCCCAATCTCCCCAGTGCCCTGAAGGTCATCCTAGGATGCTTTCTACGACTGGCACTGTGTTACTCACCAAGGCGAGAGGGTTTCACTTACTTAACATCTGATACTAAGTCACTGAATGTTTAAAAAAAAAAAAAAAAGCGTTCACTCTCACTAGTCACCGAAAACATACAAATCCATGGAAAAGGGAAAACACAATGTTTGGCAACCAGTTCAAAAACATGAAACAGATAATGCCCAATGTGGTTAGGAGTCAAATGAAACAAACACTTTCATGTGCAGCTGGTGGGAAGACAAAAGCTTTGTGGGGCAATCTGGCAAGAGCGTCGGAAGTCTTTAAAAATGCTTCCCCTTTAACTCAGTAACTTCTAGAAATCGTCACCAAGAAAATACACTGGGAAATATATAAATATTTAACAACATTAGCTTCACTACATTTTTTTAAGTAGTAAAAAGTTATAAGAAGCATAAATGCCTAAACAAATTAAGAGATTTGTTAAATTATGGCCCACCAGTAATTTCTTTGCAGCCATTAATAATCATCATATAGTGTGTACTTATTGATACAAATAATACATACATTTTAGAATAAAGAAGAGTTGCAAAACAATATATAGTTTCTATTTTTAGTTATAAATATATTTATGTACTATTGAGGTCTATCCCGATGGGGCTTTTTCTATAGACCTACATTGTTGGGAATGCCTCATATACATGTGGTTTCCTTTACTCAAAGAAGTCCAACCAAAAGAATTGTGGACTGACAGTGACAACTGTGAATTGAACAAAAATTCTTTTTTATTTATTATTATTTTTTATTTTTTATTTTTTTAAAGATTTTATTTATTTGACAGAGAGAGACACAGCGAGAGAGGGAACACAAGCAGGGGGAGTGGGAGAGGGAGAAGCGGGCTTCCCGCCGAGCAGGGAGCCCGATGCGGGGCTCGATCCCAGGACCCTGGGACCATGACCTGCGCCCGAAGGCAGACGCTTAACGACTGAGCCACCCAGGCGCCCCACAAAAATTCTTTTTTAAAGGGCTATTTTGAAGATTATGATTCTGACTTTGGTGGAACGAAGGTGGTTGGCAGTGGAAGGAATTACAGGCAAAATTCCGTAAATAAAAATTTATTGACTTTAAATTAAAAAATACATTTATGTATTATCTAAACAGAAAAAAAAAAGATACTCTAGTACTATCTGTGTAACTCTTAGGTAAATCAAAATTATTTCAAAATAAAACTGCTAAAGAAAAAAAAACCTCATCTGTTGAGGTCTTCTTTGCTAAAAGAAAGCACATGAACTCCATAAAGTCAAATCTTAAATCAGCATGTGAATATGCGGGGGTAAACTCTGAGTCCACCAAAGCAAGGACGCATGTCAAACTGGAATACCTAGATTTGGGGTCAGCCTCTGCCTGCTAAAACACAGAGGTAATTGCCCCCCCTCCCATAACCACGCTGTTATAAAATCAGGTAAAATAAATAGCGTTCACCTTTCGACACGGAAGTGAGATAAAATAAAACGTTTACAGTAAGACACAAGTTCTAGTTGAACAGAAAACACATTAACTTAAAGGAAAATGATAGCCCAAGGACATACACACACTGAATGCCAGGGAAGACAGGCTGCAGGTGCAGAGGGCAAAGCCCTGGTAAGGTCAAGGCGGACGTGGGGGGCGGGCAGCCCAAGCCTGACTGAAGTGACAGGGAAGGAAGAGAGAATGGAAGTGTGGGCACTGTGTTTGGGAAAACCGAGAAAAAAATGAAAAGAATGCTCTTGTAGAAATGCTGTGAGAGGTAAGGGTGGCAAGGTTAAGATGCTACACACACACCCCCGCGCAACATACACAACACACACACACACAACACAACATACACAACACACACAAGACACAACACACATACTACACACACCACACACACAACATACAACATACACACCACACACACACCACACAACAGACACAATACACACTACACACAACATACACATAACACACACAACACACAACAGACACAATACACAA
>NC_058405.1:5783272-5844409 GCF_002201575.2 Neomonachus schauinslandi
CACACTACACACAACACACACCACACACACACCACACAACAGACACAATACACACTACACACCACACACACACAACAGACACAATATACACACTACACACAAGACACAATACACACAATATATACACCACACACACAACACACACACTACACACACACTACACCCAACATACACACCACACAACAGACACAATACACACACTATACCACACACAACATACACAACATACATAACACACACATACAAAACACTCACCCCATACACAGTACAATCACACAAACACACCACAATACATACACCACACACAACACACACCAAACATAACATACACCCTAAGTACACACAATAGACACAACACACACAACATACACACACCCTGCACACACACAACATACACATACATATAACATGAACAACACATACACTCACATGCACCACACACCATGCCACACATACAAAACACACACACACACATCACACACAACGCAAATCATAAGCATAAAGTAAAAGTAAACACCTAATTCCTTGATCCCAAGTTAAGTTCTGTTATGGACAAATCACACTTGTTTGGAATATAACTTAATTTATTCACACTTCTGTCACAAGATACTTGTCTGCATCTGCCATGTCTCCCCCTGCCCTCCCCTCCGCTGGGCTGTACCTCCTGCAGTCTGTGACAAGAGAGGAAACCAGCCGAGCGACTCTTCTTCCTGTCAGCCCTTCCTCCTCCTCGGCCAAGACCTGGGTTATCCACGACCCCGCCCGCCACTGCCACTGGCTTGCTTCTTCTGAGGTCCCCTTCTAGAAATACTAAGATTCCAGATTCTGCCCCTCTCCTAACTCAACGAGTTACTATTTGGCTTCCATTTTCCCACTCCTAAAAATGCTCTGATCACTCACCTGATATTGTCCCCTCTCCTCGTCTTTTTGTTTTTATGTTTATTCTTATACCTTTGCATTAAAATGACTTTGTGGCCATTCTGTTGGAGTTTAGGTGGGTGGGGATTGTTAATTACCTACGCGGACTCCTCCTACTTAAACAAAGCCTCTAAAATAAGTTCTAAATGTGGAAATGACAAAGGGGTCTGGGTAACAGTAATGATTAAACCTATTCCCTCTCATCTGCATAAAGTTTTGCTTTTAATCCAACCTCTAAGTTTTTCCCAAGAAACGCACACAAAAGCATTGACCTGCATATCTACCCCCACCCCCATGCACTGCAGAGCTTCTGAGACCAACCAAGGAGAACCACATTTCAAATAAAATGATCTCAGACTCTTGGCAGTAGGAGTGCCCAGCATGATATACAGTCTGTTTAAGCAGAAATAATAATAACTTTCCACACAGATATAAATTGACTCTAAGCATGCGTGACTTTGCATTTTAATCCTGTCACTATCGGGTGGAACCAACGTTTATTAAACCAACTTAAGCAACGGAAAGAAAAGTCAGTTATTTAAAAATGAGCTGGAGTCCCTACTCATCCAAACAAATAAGAAAATCATAGACTTAAATTTCTGATAGCATCTGGTTTTGCTGCTGCCTTCGGACACCATGCAGGTGAATCTTTAAAGCAGTATTTCCTGCAGATGAATCTTTAAAGCGGTATTTTCTACCATATGCCAGGCTTTCCAACGGTGAAGCAACTGTCGGCTTTCCAAAGCTGCTGATGCTACCACTCTTACTCAGATATTTCACTCTTACTCAGATATTTCACGCCTTCCTCCCTTACCCACTACCCTCCACTCTCTCTGCAAACACACATCCCATTAAGCAATACCAGAAAGAGGGTACTGATGAGCCCACAACATTGATTTTAGGGGTGCTGCTGATAGGAAATGTAAAGGCCTTTAAAAAAAAAAAAAAAGGCAGAATTGGTGTGAGAAGGGGTATTGTAGAGAGTTTCCAGGAAGTTGGAGGGGAAAAAAAAAAACATTTCAGTTTTGTTTTGTTTTTTTTAAAGATGATGGACTTAGGGGCACCTGGGTGGCTCAGTCCGTTAAGTGTCTGCCTTCAGCTCAGGTCATGATCCCAGGGATCCCATGATCCCGTGGGATCAAGTCCCAGGTCTGCTCAGTGGAAAGTCTGCTTCTCCCTCCCTCTCTCCCCCTGCCATTCCCTCTCTCCCCTTGTCCTTCCCCCTGCTTGTGCTCTCTCTCTCTCAAATAAATAAATAAAATCTTTAAAAAAGAAAAGAAAAGAAAAGATGATGGACTTAAATAAGGGCTCTGGGCTTCTCCAACTCTAGCCCCGTCATGGACTCTGTGAGCAGAATGACTTCTGAGGTCAGGAGCCTTGTCCTTCTTGTCACTGCTTCGTCTGCAGAGTCCAGGGTGCATTTTTGTTGGGTGAATAAATAGAACCAGTAAAGGGAAAATAGCTCAGTAATAAGCCTGTATATGTACTCTGAAATATTATGTAGCATTAAAAAAATGACTTAAATTTATGTGCACTGACAGGCAAAAACTCTAAGACATATGGCTAAAGTAAAAAGTTAAAGAAAAAAATATATTTGATAAATATAAGAAAAATCCTAGAACCTTTTGCACCAGATATAATAGATTTTATCTCTGGAAACACAAAGGCCAAGGAGACCATGTTTCATCCATATTATTTGAATATTTCCAACAAGAGTGCATTCACAAATTACTTGGGTAGATAAAAAATAAAGCAAATGTTTCCAGCTGCCAACTGATGTTTTTTATGTTTTATGTACTTGTGGTAAGTTTTCATATTTTTGTTCATCTTTTTAATTTCCTGTTTGCTTTTCTTATTTTTTACTTTACCTTTTTAAAATTAATTTTTCATAATTCCCATTTGTCCTTGATAACATATTTTTACTGTAACAAGTAACATGCCTGATTTTTTTTTGCTTTGATCTCATGTAATAAACATACACTTATTAACAAAAATCGAACTATACTATTTGCAATCTGCATACTTTTTAATTACATATTAGATCTTTCCATGTAAGTATCATAGTTTTACGTCAGTATTCGTAATGACTTTGTCTTATTCCTTTGCACAGATATATTAAAATCCTACAATGTCCTATTTTTAGATATTTATATTATAGTCCAATTTTTTCTTTTTTAAAGATTTTATTTATTTATTTGACAGAGAGAGACACAGCGAGAGAGGGAACACAAGCAGGGGGAGTGGGAGAGGGAGAAGCAGGCTTCCCGCGGAGCAGGGAGCCCGATGTGGGGCTCGATCCCAGGACCCTGAGATCATGACCTGAGCCGAAGGCAGACGCTTAACGACTGAGCCACCCAGGTGCCCCTGTAGTCCAATTTTTAATGTAACAATTTTAAGAAATACAAGTTTAGATTTGGTTAGTTTATGTTTTTTTAAAAAGCTACAGTAGTGCTGGTTACTATCCAGAAAAGTTGCACTAATTTAAATTTGTAGTGTACAGGAATTCACATTCCCCTTTCAATACAAGGAATCACTTTAGCATTTTAAAAAAATCTTTGCTATACGGTAAGAGAGAAATAGAATCATGTTGTTTTAATGTATCATTCTTTAACTATAAGTAAAAAAATGTTAGTATTTGTCTTTCTTTAATTCTTTAGTGAAGTAACTGTTCATGGGTATTCATTTTACCTACTGGGTTTTTATTTTTCTTATTGATTTATAAGCTCTCTTTATATACTAAGGTTATTAGGTCTTTTCAACATATATCAGATTCTTTTTTACTAGGTCATATAACTTTAAACATTATCTCTAAGTTCTTATTTATTAAAATTAAGTAATGTGTCCCCTTATTGTTTTTTCCTTAGGATCATGGTTTAAACAATCACCCAAAATATACATGTAAGAAAATATAAATTCTCAAAGCACTAGCAGAGTTTTGATTTTTACCTTTAAATATTTAAAATATAAATAAAAAAATATACCAGGGTGCACAAAACATAAAAACATAAATTTAAAACATAATTTAAAGACTTTAATTCTCCTGGAATCACTTACTTACTTAATTTATATGCATACAGGTAGGAAATGAAATTTATTTTTCCCTATATGGTTATTAATTAATTATCCAGATACCAATAAATAAATATCATTTACCTATCTACTGTTTTGTAATACCATTTTCATTATATGCTAATTTTTTACATAAACTTGAGTTCATTTCTGAATGTCCATTCATTCCTTCCTTCCTTCCTTTATTCATTCAACCAATTTTTATTAAGGAAATATTATGTTCTAGGCACCGTTCTAGGCAGAAGTGATACAGCAGCACTGAATACAATGGATGAGATCCTTGCCTTTCCTGACTTCTGTTCAACAAGTAGTCACAGGCAATGAACAAATTGGGATAAGCAGGAAGAAGAAAACGATGCCAAGTAATACAGTAGAGTAACATTGTGGACAGAAGGACAGCTATTTTAGCAAAAGGCTTCACAAGCCTCTGTGAAGAATGGTAACTGAGCAGACACCTGAAAGAAGCAAAAGGAACATGAAAAATGCAAGGGAGTCCCCCATGGAGTACAGAAAAAAAACCATGACAGTCTGGGGGTAGAGGAACAGCAAGTGCAAAGACACTGAGGCAGGATCAGGTTTGGTATTTGGGGGAGGGGAGGGAGAGCAAAAAGGCTAAAGCAGCTAGATGGAAATCAGTGAGCAGAAGTTCAGGGATTTTAATGGGGGTCTTTGCAGGCCATGGGATGAAGATTCTGTAGCTAGGGAGTATGGTTGGATTTCCATTGATGAAAAGAGCACCCTCGGGGGGCACTGCGTGGAGGACAGGCATGGAGAAACAGGAGCAGGACTGGAGAGGCCAGTTAGGAAGCACTTGAGGTCATCCAAGAGGGACAGAGACAGCAGTTCTGAGGACGGTTGGGAGCGATCAAACTCAAACATAGCTATGTTCAAGCTTACAGGACCTGGTGATTTGCTGGATATAAGAGAAGGGAATTTGGATATGGTAACTGAGGTGCTAAAAACCTGGCGACGCGCTAAAGCGACGCGCTAAGTTCCAGGTAGGAATATCCAGAGCTTTGTCATAAATAAGCTAAGGCTGAAATTCTTTCTCGCTGTCAAGTGGTGGCATTAAGCAGATGGTAGGACCTCCCTCAGGAGGAAAGTTCTGGCTGGAAATACAAGTTTGGGAGGGTCATTAGCATTCCTGAGTCTGCAGGGATCAAGGGTCTCCTGGACAGAAAGTGTAAATGGGGGGGGGCGGGGTAGTGGAGGAAAGGAGAATGCAGAGGAACAGCCAGTGCGGGAGCCCAGGGGGGGGCGGCTTCCCAAAGCCCGGAGAGGAAAGCACTTTAAGAAGGAGGGGAGGTCTGCTCCTTCAAAGCGGCTGAGGGGTAAGATGAGCACTGCAAAAGGACCGTTGGGTTTGGTCATTGCAGTGGAGGAGAAGGGCTCCCAGCTGAAGAGAATAGGGGTGAAGACACAAACATAGGGAAAAAAGAAATGCATCTGGAGAAGTGTGCGGAGAAGTGCGTAGACTCAGGGAGCTTTGTTTTGTTTTGTTTTGCTTTTTTAATGGGAGCTAATTCATCCTGTTTGTATGTTCATGAACTGACTCAGGAGAAAGAAGCAGCTAACCCTGCAGATGAGAGGGGTAAGGGCAGGAAAAAGAGGGGGTGGGATCTGGACCCATCAGGGGGTTGAGCTGTGTTCAGGGCAAGGACATTTCTTCCATTTCTGTTCCATCCCATTCATCTGTGGCTCGGACATTTGCCTAAACCCACTTAGCTCTATAACTCTGTGGAAGATTTCGATGTCTGATAAAGCAGAAGACACCTTGCTAACATTATTTTTAGTCCTCATTTTAAAAATTAACACATATATTTCCAGCTGACCTGTTTTTTCTTTTATTTTTATTTGTACCAAGTTCATTTCACTTGAAGTGATCATACATTCATATGGTTAAAAATTCCAAAGTTACAAGAGGCATAGAAATGAAAAAACTCTCCCTTTTGCCAGTGTCTCCCAAATATGCATTTTTCCCCACGTGGAGGACCAATGTCACCATCTCTTGAATATTATATTAAAAATATTTTATGCATATACAAACACACTTATATTTCTTCTTTCTTTTTCCCTTTTTATATAATCAGTGACCCAGAGCTTTGCCTGTTGCAGACTCCACTGCTCAAATATAAATATTGACAAATATATAATGACTGACAAAATCAGGTTATAGATGAAAAAGAGGGAGGGGGAAGATTCAAACATCATCAATGCCATCTAAAAAAATGAAGGAGCAAAAGTGTGGGTAATATCATACTTATACAAGGGGCGCCTGGGTGCCTCAGTGGGTTAAGCGTTGGACTCTTGGTTTCGGCTGGGGTCATGATCTCAGGGGTGTGATATCGAGCCCCATGTGGAGCCTCACCTTGGGCTTCACGCTTAGCGGGGAGTCTGCTTGAAGATTCTCTCCCTCTGCCCCTCCCCCCAATCTCTCACTCAAATAATAAATAAATCTTCCAAAAAATATTATATTTATACAAGTAGCCAATAAAATGAGACTACATACCTTAAATATAAAAACTCTATACAAAAAGCAAAGAAAACAAACCATATAGAGAAAAACTTTTTAAAAAATGCCCTAGAAACTGAAATACAACATAAAATAATGGGACAGAGCTAATACCAAACGTATGTGTTAATCATTAAATGATTAGAGGATTAAATCACTTATTAAAAGAGAAAGATCTTCAGGTTTTATCCCAAAGCAGAATCCAACTGTATGCTGTGCACAAGAGACACACCCCATAAAGGTGATTCAGTTCAGTTAAAGAGATGAGCAAAGTACAGCAAAGCATATACAAATAAAAAGAACACTGTGTTCCTCATAGGAAAATCAGAGCAGAATTCTGCCCCCAAACCATTAGAAATGACATGAAGGGCACTTTGTGATGACCTAATACCCAGCAGCAATATTCACAAGGAATGGTAGGAGACCGAAGAGGAAACAGACACAACCCACCAGCAGGGAGAGATTTTAATTCACCTGTAAGCATAGGTCAGATTCATGGGACAACGATAGGCATCTATAATCAAGACAGAGTAATATCAATAAACTGGGGGAAAATAGTTTCAGTCATGTCTGGGACAGAGGACTGAGCTTCCTCATATGAAAGAGTTCCTAGAAATTGAGGGGAAAAAACAAAAACTTAATTAAAAAAGAGAAAAAAAACCAACCATGCAAAGGATATAGACAGCTCACAGCAACACCAAGGTGAATAACCCTTACACATATGAAAGACTGCCCAACCTCAGCCACGAGAAGAAAACTAGTTCTAAGAATTACACTGTGATGCACAGTTTCTCACCAAACAGGAACCAGATTCCCAACTTTCACAATATACTGTGTGGGAAAGCGATTCTCTTACAGAGCTGGTGGGATGATCACAATGCTCCGGGTGGAGGTGGTCACCTTGGCAAATCCGAAGGGATTTCTGTGGTGTCCGGGAAGTATGATCAGGAGGCCCCCAAGGTTCACGGGTACAGCAAGAACTGCCTTGACAGAAAGAAAACCAGGAAGGATGTGCTGTTAGTGTGACGAGGATTTAGCAAATAAAAATACAGGTCATCCCATTAAATCTGAATTTCAGATAAACAATGAATTATTTTGGTATACATATGTCCCCTGCAATAAGGAGGCCCCCTGCAGTATTTATGACATACTCTCAGTACCCCCTGGTTAGAGGTTTGTGGCAAGGTACTTGACATAGGACTTTGGTTAGTCAGGTCAGGCCCACCCTCCTGCCCCTGACCGCTTTCTAGGCTGATAAACACACTAACTGTGCTTCAGGTGCTCATAGCCTTAGGTCTCTGGCTGAGCGGAGGCCTCCACAGTGAGGGATGGGCCTGCGCAGATCCACCCCTCAGGAAGTACTGAGGCTGGGCTTGCTATGAGTATAGAGAGCCAGCGAGGCCAAGAAGCGGCCTCCAGCACTTGCAATACACGGAACCATGTCTGCTAGTAATCACCATAGGAAGAAGTAGAGTCGAAGGCCTGAGATCAGACGCATTTCTGCTTCATTCTGCCCCAGGCAGCTTTAAGTGGCAGGAACGTCACTGCAAAATTCAAACAAGAACCTCTAAGGTTTTGACTAGTGAGATGACAAGGAAGAACCATAAAATCACAGCTCGGCGCAGGAGCTCTGGGGTGGGCCTCCTGTGGCCCCTCCTTTTGCAATTAAGGACTGAGGAACGTGAGTGCCAGGCAGGGGCAGTGTCTTGCTCAGCTCAAACAGAAACCGTTGAATGTCCTCAGCTCAGTGCATCCCCACTGTCATTGCATGCCGCGTGAAATATTTATTTGTAAAGGGTGTTGGGCTGATTTGTACACACGCCTGCACATTCCTCAGACTCATCAAGAGGCAGAGTCTAGACTCCTCACCTTACATCTGGGCCGACCTTAGTGACTCCCTTGTAGCCAATAACATGTAGCAGAAATGAGCGACACAGCTTCACAGGTGAGCAACACAGGTGAGAAAAGGCTGGCTGGCTTCTGCCGCCTTCATTCTCGGCTTGCTCGGCTTGGAGCACTGAGCTACCGCAAGGCTGCCATGTAGTGAGGAAGCCTAGGCCACAGGAGGTGGCCACATGTAGGTGAGACAGCTGACCACCTCCAGGCAAGCACCAGCATCAACGTTTCCTTCCTACTGCTAATAACTTTTAGATGGGAAGTGAAGAACAGAAGTCATTCCTGGTCTACTTTATCTTCACTTGAGGCCAACAAAAGCCAAAATACTGTTTTTGCTTTGGGAAGATAATGAAATAAAACCTGGTTTTGAATTTTAACTTTCGGCAGCACAGAGTCTTCGGGGAACAAATATAAGGCAATCCCAGGAAGTTGTTCTTTTTTAAAGGTCAGGAGATTTTCAGATGATAAACACTTGATCAGCAATCCAGTTCCCAAGCAAATACCCAGGCAATTAATCACAAGTAGACAAGATCTTTCCTGTGGAGAAAATTTTGCTGTTTTTGGAAAATACAGCTTTGCTTCAAAAAGTATTTGAAAAGGGGGCGCCTGGGTGGCTCAGAGGGTTAAGCGTCTGCCTTCGGCTCAGGTCATGATCCCAGAGTCCTGGGATCGAGTCCTGCATTGGGCTTCCTGCTCAGCGGGGAGCCTGCTTCTCCCTCTGCCTCTGCCTCTCTCTCTCTCTCTCTCTGCCTCTCATGAATAAATAAATAAAACATTAAAAAAAAAAAAGTGTTTGAAAAGAAAAGCAAACCAGGGGCTTCTCTGCTCTAAAGCCCAATATGGCCGATTTACTTTCATAATGTGAACGTGCTTACTTTTTCCTGATTCTCATGAGCAAGATAAACAGCAAAGTGGGGCGAGGTCTAGAGTGGGACTAAAGTGCTCTGAGCAGCCCCTGAACCTGCCTGATGACAATCCATCCAGAAACACGGAAAAGCAAAGCATTGTGTTAAGTGTTTCTACTAGCTTCCTAGGGCTACTCTGGCAAATTACCTCAAACTTGGAAGCTTACGAAAACAGAATTTTATTTTCTCAAGTTTTGGAGGCTGGAATCCTCAGTGGAGGTACAGACAGAGCCACGTTCTCTCTTAAGCCTCGAGGGGAGAAGGCTTCCCTGCTTTTCCAGCTTCCGGTGGCGTCTGGCCAGCAATCCTGTGTCCCTTGACATGTGGCAGCCTTACTTCACTCTCTACCTCTGTCTTCACACGGCATTCTTCTCTGTGCATGTGTCTGCATCTCCTTTCCAGTTCTTAGTAGGACACCCATCAGATTGCATTTAGGGCCCCTCCTCCAGGATGACCCCATCTTCACTTGATTGTATCTGTAAAGATCCTATTTCCAAATAAGCTCACATTCGTGGGTCCTGGAGGTCAGGACCCGAACACACGCTTTTTGGGAAACACAGTTCCAACTCACAGCAGTGTCCTAAACAGAGATCTAACTAGAGGGCTGTGGTTGTGGGGATGGCAGGATAATTAACTGGGAGAATTCCCGTGGCTACTTCTTTTGTAGTCTGAAGAACGTGGATTCAAATACTGACTAGCTGTGAAGCTGTGTAAAAGCTATGTCTCCCCTCAGTCTCAGATGACTTATATATAAGTGGGGATTAATTGAGACAAGTGTGGTCCCAGACCAGCAGCCTGGGCATCACCTCGTGAGAAATGCTAAAGTCAGGTCCCAGCCCAGACCAAATTGAGCTGGAGTTTGCACTTCAAACAAATCTCTAGATGACTCAGAAGCACAGTGAAGTTTGAGAGGCATTTAGCACAGTCCTTGGGACATAATTTGCCAATAAATGCTACCCCATCCCCAAAACCATATAAAGGCAGTTCAATAAAACAGTTGAGTTAAAAAACAGAGGAGCATAAGGGAAGGGGGGGGGGAAATAAAACAAGATGAAATGAGAGAGGGAGACAAGCCATAGGAGACTCTTAATCGTGGGAAACAAACAGGGTTGCTGGAGGGGCAGGCGGTGGGTGGATGGGGTAACTGGGTGATGGACATTAAGGGGGGCATGTGATATAATGAGCACTGGGTGTTATATAAGACTGATGAATCACCGAACTCCACCTCTGAAACTAATAATATACTATACATTAATTGATTGAATTTAAATTAAAAAATAATAAAAAAATATTTAAAAAACAGTTGAGTTAACATTTAATTTAATAACTATGGACTAAAATTAAAAAAGAGAGAGAAACGGGCGCCTGGGTGGCTCAGTTGGTTAAGCGACTGCCTTCAGCTCAGGTCATGATCCTGGAGTCCCGGGATCGAGTCCCGCATCGGGCTCCCTGCTCGGCGGGGGGTCTGCTTCTCCCTCTGACCCTCCCCCCTCTCATGTGCTCTCTCTCTCTAATAAATATATATATTTTAAAAGACTGTGTTATCTGAAAGAAACTGAATTTGGAGATCACCGGTATGTAATTCTTGTGAGAATTTTAAAAATTATTTAAATGTATAAACAAAAAAATTCCAAAGCTTGGAAGTCATGTTTCTCTCCCTCAGAACAACAAAGAAGCTGAACAAACTGAAAATCAATGACTTTTCTTACATTTACCAGAGAAACGAGGTCACAGGATAAACCAGCACCCTGAAAACTGGAGAGACAAGTGAATACAGAGACCACACACCAGCTGACCTAAAGCAGAAGCTGCTGGAGCCAGAATTGGCAGGAACATATATGTGCTTCAGAAATTGCTGGAAGCTGAGGATGGACTAACCTGAGAGTTAAAAGCTCCTGGAGGCCCAGTTGAAGCAGGGATCCCCCACATTTTCACAGAGTTCTACTTCCAGCACCCCCAGTGGGTTCTCACAGTGAAGACAGGAGAAAAACCCTTCATGTCTGGCTGTGGGTGGGGCAGGGGAGTAGCCATTCTGAAATACATCACAATAAACACTTACCCAGCAAGAGAAAGGAGCCTTCTTAGGGAAAGGAATGTTAGCCAATTCCAGCCAGCCACTTCTAGCCTTCCCATCTCACCTCAGGGGAAAGAAAATTAGCTGAGAAACTTTTATGAAGGTCACAGACAGGGGTACAGACTCACTGAAACACTGAGACCTAATTATAGGATTATAGAATGATTCCCCTCCCCACCCCCTTACCACCAAATCAATAGGCTCCCTGTATAATAACAGGGGGTTAGAGCTAAAAGAACTGCAAGGCCCAGACTCTATCTAAGGAGGAGTTCCTAGGGAAACCCAAAGACAATGGAGAGACAAAAACCAGGACACTAGAGGAAACTGAAGTCTCTGATACCTACAGCCACTATAAACACAGCCTGACTCCTAGCCAGATAAAAATAAACTTCACACCAAAGGTGTATCTACTCAATTCTTATTACCCAATACATCACGTCTAGTTTTTAACAAAAAGTTCTTGCCAAAAGGCAAGAAAAAAACCAAAATCTGAAGAGACAAAGCAAGCATCAGAACCAGACTCAGAAACGGCACAGATTTTGGAATGATCAGATTGAGGATTTAAAATAACCATAAATAAAGGTGCTAAGCACACTAATAAAAAGAGTAGATAACATGCAAGAACAGGTGGGTAATGTAAGCAGAGAGATGGAGACTCAAACTCAAAGATAATCATAGAAATCAAAACAACTCTAACAAATGAAAAATGCTTTTAATAGGCTCATTAGTAGGCTGGGCACAGCTGAAGAAAGAATCAGTGAGCTTGAAGACATGTCAATAGAAACTTACTACTGAAATGCAAAGAGAAAAAAGAATGAAAAAAAAAATTGAACAAAATATCCAAGAACTGTGGGTGCAATTACAAAAGGTATAACATAAGCTAATGGGAATTCCAGAAAGAGAAGTGAGAGAAAGAAGCAGAAGAAATATTTGAAATAATATCGGCTGACAATTTTCCAATATTATTGACAGAAATAAACCATGGACTCTAGAAGCTCAAAAAAACCAAAAAACAAAAAACCCAAACCAAACCAAAACAAAAAACAAAAAAAACCAAGTATGATAAATACCAAAAAATCTACACCTAGGCATATTGTACTCAAACTGCAGAAAGCCAAAGCCAAAGCCAAAATCTTGGAAGAAGCCACTTGGAAAAAAAGACATCTCACATATAGAGAAATAAGGACAAGCATTACACCAAATTTCTCATCAGATTCCATGTAAGCAAGAGAATGGAAAGAAATACCCAGATTTTTAAAAGGAACAAAACAAAACAAAACAAAAACACCAACTCAGAATTTTGTACCCAGCAAAATTATCCTTCAAAGGTAAAGGAGAAATACTTTTTCTCAGATAAAACCTGAAGGCATTTGTCATCATTAGACCTGCACTACAAGAAATGTGAAAGTTTCTTCAAAGAGAAGGAAATGGATAAGGGAGTCAGAAACTCAGATATATGTAAAGAAAGAAGGACTCAGAGAAGGAAAAAAGGAAGACTCTGAGGTTGTCCTTGGAAGCTCACTGCCAATAGCATTGAATTTGAACTGAACCCCATGCTCCTGGAAAACAACAAAGAATAAGGATATCTCACCCATATTTTGCCTTCTGGAAATGGCATATTGCAAAAAAAAAAAAAAACCCTCCTCCACATACGACTTAGGTAAGACTCACAGAAGCAGCTCCCCACCTTAATTACCTAGGACAAGACCAGACATAGACCCTCCAAATTCCCATTCTTTGCCTCAAAAATGAGCTGAACTATTTTGTCTTCACTGATCAATAGGAACAAAATGCTTGTTCATTAAACTCTGGTTAAGCTTCTCTTCTGCCTCCAGGTGCCCGAACTTTGGTCCACCCTCAGCCTGACCAGTTGACAACCCCTCCTGAGACTAGGCTGACCTCAGACTAGAATATTCTCTGATGTACAATCCAATCATGCTCTGCTTTCACCCCCACACCCCCCATAACAGGGTATTTCTATCCTTGTTTATCCCTCTTTATCAAAGAAAACCCTTATCTGCCTAACTCTGGAGATGCCTGCAGGTGTTATGGTCATGACATTCTCCCCATTTCCATGGTCCCCCACATCCCATTGCAATAGGGCTTCATCCCCCACATGCTACACCCCACTCCTTGCAATAATCCTTTTGAATAAAGTCTCTCCTTTTTAAGTTCAGACTTGTTTCTTATATGACATGAAATTTGGCCTCTGCTCTGCATTGGCTCCATGTCAGAGCTTGCCAATCGCATGCTCCCATCTCTCAGAGATGGGATCTAGTCACTGTCTAGTTTGGGCAAATTTCTGGAGGGGCTTTCTTTGCCCTTCTGTGCTCACAACACCAAGACTTTTTGCAGCCTTGCTCTTCAAGCATTTGAGCAGAAAGGCAATCTGCATCTGTTGCTGACTATCTGTATGTGCTTAGTCTGAAGGTTTTCTTCTTTCTTTCTGAGTAAAAAATTCCCTGTTTCTTAGGCAAATACTGTATTTTTTTTTTCATAGAGGTGCACTTACAATTTTATAATTAACCTTGCTTAGCATAGGGCCTCCTGACAATACTTTTAGGTGGAGAATTGGAGTAACATTTGTCTAGGACAAAAAAAGGCGGTATGTTTTGTACAGAACTGAACATTTTTAATTGAATCAAGATAGTTGTCAGAAGCTAAAGTTTTGCTGATTTTATTACCAGAACTGTGATTAAATCAGTTTACTTTATATTCGAAGTATGTAACATTCTGTAATTTTGAATTGTCAAAAGCAGTTTTAAAAGAAGCCATGTTTTATGGTTGCTAGGAGAAACCAGACAACGCATCCCACGTTTATTTACTCCTTCAGATTGTTTTGTTAAATGCCTCCCCCATGTAAAGTCCCATGGCATGATGGGAAAACAGCAGCAAACAAATCAGACGTGGTCCCCCTGCCTTGAGGAGCTCACTAAACAACTTTTTTTTTTTTTTTAATTACAAGTATGTAAAGTTCTGCTAAGGAGAACTAACCTGCCAAGGGGTAAGCAATTGAGTGGGGCAGGGAGGGATGAGTATGTCAGATAGCTCAGGGCAAAGTTAGGGAGATGATCTTCTAAGAAACAACAACAAAAACTAATTGGTTGTTATGTGAACTATGGGGAGATTTGCACCTGGTGTCCACAGCTCTGCCTATACTTGAAGTGTAGGTATGAATCTATAAGCAGTTAGCACAGTAATTTGCACCAACTATGTACTCAATATTTATGACCTGAATAAATGGGGCTTCATCAACATGTTACAGGATACACCTCAGATTTTGAAAAGCTGGCAAAAGGAGTTGAGGATTACTAATGTAAGAATTAGGAGGAAAGATATATTTAGGCAGTTCCTTGGCATTTTTTTTTTAATATATATTAGGAGATCGTGCTTCAGAATGATCTGCTTCTAAAGGATCTGTTATTTACACTTGGCTATCGTGATTATTCAAAAATGAACCGAGGGAACACTTTGGGAGAAAGGATTGGAGGAGGCGGGCATCTGGAAATTTAAACAGAAGCCAAAAGCAAAACAAATAAAACCAAACTCAAAGCAAAACACACTCAAATCCTCATCATTCAACATGTACTCAGTGTACATTTATCAAGGTTAGCATACTAACCTGTGGGTGTCAGTGAACACAAAGCAGCAAAGGGCCCTAAATTTGGATTTCAGTGGTGAAGAGAATCGATAAACAAGTAAATATATAAGGAAACAAGGTAATTCGGGGAGTGTTAAATGCTGAGACTTCGATGATTATATTATAAAGTGGAGGCATGAAATATGTATGCCCCTCGTTCCTTCCCTGCACCCTCAGAGAAAACCCCTAGTAATTTGGCTGGGGGTAGGGTGCTTGATGCACTTTTTTTTGTGTGTGGGGTCCCCCCACCCAGGGGCAGCAAAGAGACATGGCTTGAGTGTGATATATATCATCTTCTTTTAAAAGTTCCATAAATTAGCAGCATTATCAACAATAGCCAAACTATGGAAAGAGCCCAAATGTCCATCAACTGATGAATGGATAAAGAAAATATGGTAATTATATATACTACAACATATTACTCAGCCATCAAAAAGAATGAAATCTGGCCATTTGCAACAACATGGATGGAGCTAGAGTGTATTACGGTAAGTGAATAATTCAGAGAAAGACAAATACCATATGATCTCACTCATGTGGAATTTAAGAAAGAACACAGATGAACATATGGCAAGAGGGAAAATAAAAAAAGGAGAGAGGGAAACAAGCCATAAGTGACTCTTATTTATAGAGAACAAACTGAGGGTTCACGGAGGGAGGTGGGTGGGGGATGGGCTAGACAGGTAATGGGTATTAAGGAGGGCACTTGCTATGATGAGCACTGGGTGTTGTATGTAAGTGATGAATCACTGAATTCTACTCCTGAAACCATAACTGCACTGTATGTTAACTAACAAAATTTGAAAAAAAGTTCTAGAAATGATCTTTAAGCCAACCCCAGAATACGTGTAATCTAAATAAAATAGATCACGTGCTTTGCAAGCAACCAGAATAAATCCCCAGACTACTCCTCCAATTCTAGATCCTTCTATGTAAATATGTAGCTATCATTCACACACAGAAATATAAGCACACATACGTTTTGAGAAACAAAAATGAGACTGCAACCTGCACATTCTTCTACAACTTTCCTTTTTCACCTACCAGCCAAAATTATAGTAAGAACATATTTGCAAGTCAGTCCATATAAATCTGTATCATACTAAATTTGTGGCTGTGCCGCAGACTTCTCATCCTTCCATGTTCGATTGTTTTCAATTGTCTGACATCCAAATAATGCCCCAATGAATATTCTTATACATCAGTATATCATGCATATTGTGTTATATCTGTGAGACAAATTCTTGGAAGTTAGACTGCCAGCTTATGGGATGTAAAAGCTTAAAGTGCTGATAGGCATGGCTAAATCAACCCTTTGCCATACCACTTTATTAGTAATTTTTAAAATAATTGTCAATATTAAAGGAAAACATACACACACACAAATAATTGTTATTTAAATTTGCATTT
This sequence comes from Neomonachus schauinslandi, assembly GCF_002201575.2. Taxonomy (NCBI): domain Eukaryota; kingdom Metazoa; phylum Chordata; class Mammalia; order Carnivora; family Phocidae; genus Neomonachus; species Neomonachus schauinslandi. The sequence goes on from NC_058405.1 coordinate 5,799,697, forward strand.
CCTTGGTTATTAGTGAGGTTTAGATTCTTTTATCAGTTTTTTTTTTAATTGGTTGTATTTCCTTTGTGAATTGCAGGTGTATATTCTTTGCTCATTTTTCTATTGAGTGGTCTTTCTCTTATTATTAGAAACTCTTTTTAAGAAATCTTTATACAGTAGAGATATTAATGCCTTGCTTGCTAAATATTATAAATATGTTCTCCCAAAGCCTCAAATTTTACTTATATAGACAAATGTATTAACCTATTCATTTACACCAGTGTTTCTCAAAATGTGGTTGGTGGAATACCTACAAGAGAATGTGGAGTACTTGTTAAAAATGGAAATTCTAGGGCCCAAGCACTGTATGAGAAGCTTTGGGTAAGACACAGGATTTTGCGTGTCTTATTACATCTCCAAGTGGTATATTCATTGCTTCATTTTCTTATTTTTATATCTTGCATGATTATTAAAAAAAGCATATGCTTTTGAATATATTTAGATTTCAATCCATCTTAAATTTACTTTTGCTCCTGTTAGGATGCAAAATTTTTAAATTAACTGCATTTTATTTTTAATCTCTTTAATTACAGCAACAGTACTTAATAAACCATTTTTTCCACTAAAGCATCATCTTTGTCATATATGGTGGAGCTTTTCCACATTCCTATAGTTTTTAAAAGAAACATCCCTTATTTTTTTCCTAAAATATCATATATTTATAAAGAATTCACAGCATGTAGAAAAAACACTAAGGAGAAGTTTTTTTAAAAATCCAACCTGTAGTAGGTTGACTAGTGTCCCCCAAAATTCATGTCCACCTTGGACAGGTGATCTTATTTGGAAATAGGGCCTTTGCAGATATAATTAAGTTAAGATGAGGTCATGTTGGATTAGGTTGGGTCCTAATTCAGTAACTAGTGTCTTTATAAGAGGACAGACACACAGTCGATGCCATGTGATGAAACTGACAGAGACTGGAGGCTAAGGGATGCCAAGGATTGCCAGCAACCACCGGAAGTTGAGAAGCATGGAACAGACTCTCCCCAAGAGCCCTTAGAAGAACCAAGCTTGCCAACATTTTGATTTAGGACTTCTGGACCCCATAAGCGACTAAGTTTCTCTGTTTTATGCCACCCGTTCGTGGTGCTCTAGGAAACCAATGTATCAACTAATCAGAAATAACTTATCTTTTTTTTTTTTTTTTTTTTTTAAAGATTTTATTCACTTATTTGAGACAGAGAGAATGAGAGACAGATAGCATGAGAGGGAGGAGGGTCAGAGGGAGAAGCAGACTCGCTGCCAAGCAGGGAGCCCGATGCGGGACTCGATCCCGGGACTCCAGGATCATGACCTGAGCCGAAGGCAGTCGCTTAACCAACTGAGCCACCCAGGCGCCCCAGAAATAACTTATCTTTAACATTAGACGGGTATCATCCCACATGTGTGTATACATATTAGACTGACAAAAATATTTACACTGTCATGGGGATAATGCTCTACAATCTATATTATTAGAACTTTTTTTCTTTTACTTGGAGGTATCTGAAGAAAAATAATAATAGATCTATCCTCCTATTCCATTGATTATTTTCCTATTGCTGTGTCAGTATCTTGGTGTTCAGTTTATTTTAATTTTTTGTAGGGCAAATGCTTATTACTCTTTTTTAAAGGGTTTCCTGATAATTCACAACAATGTAATCTTCTGTATAAAATCTAAAATTAGTTAGTTCTAACACATTCCCAAGAGAACTTGGGACTCCGATGGAAATTGCGCTGATTTTGTGACTTAACTTGGAAAGAACTGGCATAATTTTGATACTGACTTGTTATCCAAAGAGGCGGCACCTATTTTTCACTTACTCAGGTCTTGTTTCTGCCTTTCAGCAAAGGTTGAGGAATTTCATCCTGAGGATCTTGTAACTTGCTAATGTTCATTCCTAAGTACTTTATACCTCTTGTGTAAGAGGTCGTGGAGGAAATCTTTTTTATTATTTCATTTGTAAGAGGCTATTATTTGTTCAAAAGGGAAGTTTTTAATTTTCTTCTTACCTCTCTCGAGTTAAGCCTTTTACTGAGTGTTTTAAAATTGAGGCACTCCGACTCTCAAGGTTTTCTACCCCCTGCGCAGAGTACGTCTCCTCCCTGAAGGAGTCTGGGTTGTGCCCTGCAGGAACCGAGACCGCCTGGCTGGGACCTAGCGGGTCTTAGCGGCCCGCCCGCAGACGCACGCCCCTGCCCTGCCACCTGCCAGCCGCGTGACCTGGACAACCAACTTCGGCACCTGCTGGACCTCAGCGTCCCCACCCCTAAAACGCGAATCGAGCACCAGTTAATAAACGCAAAGCACTGAGAACAACTCCCGCCACATGGGGTCCTGTACCAAGCACTGGCTTCCCCTTATCAAAGCAGACGTCACCTCCTGGAAGCCTCACAACCACTTCATAAAGCGCGGTTATCTTCACCGAACAAATGAGGAAGCGAAGCTCAGAGACCCGAGTCATCCGCTCAGGGTCACTCGGATACAATTTGGGGCTGCCTGAGACAAATCCGGCTCCTAGAAAATAATGCAATCAGTCAGTTCCTGCTGAGGCACGATTTCATTCTCACCAAAACGTGACGGGTTCATTCTCCCGACGTTGGCATCTTACCGGAAAGCAGAAGTGCACTAAAGCTAAGGTGGGGACTCCGGCTCCGGAGCGTCAGGCGGGCGCGGGGCTGGCGGAAGGAGCCGAGTGCGCTCGGAAGCACTCGCTTCGCCTTCGGCAACCATCGTCAGGGGGCGGGGCTCGCGTAGCGGCGCGTTCCGCGCGAGGCAGTGTGGGAAGGGCGGCCGGTGCACCCGCGGCTGCCATCTTTGCAACTCCTGGCGTTGCGGCCTTGTCGTTGGAGGCGGCCTTCGTGGCGGCCGTCGACCTAAGAGAGCGGTGTAAAGTCAGCTGGCTGACAGCTTTCCTTCCCCCGGCCTCGACAGCCCGGCCAGCCGGGGTCCGGAGGCGGAAGCGAGGGCAGTGGGACGCGTGCGGGGCCCGAGGCTAGTCACAGCGTCGCCCGGAAGGATGGGCCGGTCTCGGAGCCGGAGCTCGTCCCGCTCCAAACACACCAAGAGCAGCAAACACAATAAGAAGCGGAGCCGGTCGCGGTCGCGGTCCCGGGACAAGGAGCGCGTGCGGAAGCGCTCCAAATCCCGGGAGAGTAAACGGAACCGGCGGCGGGAGTCGCGGTCCCGCTCGCGCTCCACCAACACGGCCGTGTCCCGGCGCGAGCGGGACCGGGAGCGCGCCTCGTCCCCGCCCGACCGCATCGACATCTTCGGGCGCACGGTGAGCAAGCGCAGCAGCCTGGACGAGAAGCAGAAGCGAGAGGAGGAGGAGAAGAAAGCGGAGTTCGAGCGGCAACGAAAAATGTGAGCGCCCGCGGGGGGAGGGGCGGGGAGGCTGGTGGGGGTGGGGGCTGGCGGGGCTGGGTGGGCCGGGTGGAGAGTGAGGGGCTGGAGGGGCGTGGGAGCGGGTAGAGGGGTCGCGGGAGCCCGCCCGAGAGGCTGCAGCCTGGCCGAGTTGGAAAGCCTGGGCCAGTACAGACCCACGAGTTGGCTGGGAAGGAAAACAGTGGGGCTTGCGCAGGAAAGGCTCGGAGCGGAGAAAGCGATTTTGGCGCGAGAGAGGAGCTGAGTGCCGGAAATAGGGGGTGGAGTTGGGAGTAAGGTGGGAGAGCTGCTGGGGCCAGTGAGGGCGTGGGATACGCGAGCCTGAAGCTACGGATGGGGAGCGTTTGCAGGCCGGCTGGTGAAGAGTCGAAAAGGAATTAACCCTTGGGAAGCAAATTGCAGCTGGCCAGAGCATTCTTGTACGGAAGCTTCAGTTTGGGACAGGGCTCTCTCGGGAATAAGACGCTGTAGGTGGTCCAACAGTACACCCCCAAATGCATTTTCTGTTTGTGCATTTCTTTTGTTAAAGATGTGGTTGCGTTTCTTTTTTCGGGCCTGCTCGGTTTTTGTTAGTTTGTGAGCTGTAAAAACAAAATGCACACGCTTTTAAGCATACAGTACAATGAGTTTTGACACTTGAGTTCACCTGCTTAACCACCATCCCAATCAAAACTTATTCCATCTTTATACTTCTTATTTATATTCTTTTGTAGCAAACTTAAGTGCAATCCTGTTATTCGTTTTCCTTTTTAGTATACTTTTGTTTAGAAGACACTTGAATATTTGCTTTTATTTTCGCATTGCTCACATATAGGACTTAGATTTGGGGAAAATCAGAGTCACAGTAAGGTTCCCAACTTGAAATATTGTTAGGGTGAAAGTATTTCTGAAAGAGTCACCTCTCAGGTATTTTTAGATCCAAGAGTAGGTGCAAATAATTCCAAACTGATGATCTTTTGGTTTTAAAATGTAGGGTTTTGTTTTGGTTTAAGACCATGGTATTGTGATGCTCTGGGTATTCATTTCCCAAAGTTAGTTTGCAAACTCTCCCTGTTTAACCAGCCGTCTTCCTCAATTCTTCAGTTCATGTTTAGAAAGTGCACATGAGGCAGTAAAGTTAACTGAATTTAGGATCTTTCTGGGACAAATACATGTGTGCTGAACTGTCTAAGGATTTTAAATTTTTTTGTGTTTGGGTTTGTATTATGTAGATTTTCCAGCAGAGTGTGTTTCTGAGAAGCAAAGTTATTAAGACGTACAGGACTAGAGCACTAACAATATTACAGAGGAAGCAGTACCAGAAGAGCTATTTTGTTGCATACCTTTATTTTTCCTTTATGTAGAACTGTTAATTTTATATATATATATATATGTGTATATATATATGTATATACACACACACAAATACATACATACACACACCAAATACAAGTAATTGTTTCGTAACAAACCTTGATTATATAGAATCCAGGTTTTTTGGTCTGGAACAAGATCCTTCACTGTAAAAATGCAGCTCTCAAATGTCAACAGATGAACATTTGAAAGATTACTGAAGACATCTCTGAGATAATTTTCCCATTTGAAAACAGATGTCCAAAGAGAAATGATTTGCCATTCACTAGAAAGCTAAGACTTGTAGGAAAAATGAAAGAAACCTCGGTATGCAAAGAATAATTAGAAGTATTTAGCAAGCTACACATGAATAGCAGAAACAAAATCCAGGGATTACATGAGAAAATTGGACAGCTGTATAGTTCCAAGTTGACAGAAGCATCAAACTACCATTAGCATTTATGAAGGGAGGAGGGGGCAGAGCTAGCAGCCACCTATACACTGAATTCCTCTGTGCCATGCAGTAGGCACTCCTTAATTTGATGTAATGTCTTGGAGATAACACAGGGAACAATGGAAAGACCTAGGTTTTGGAGCCATGAAAATGGGCGTAAGTAGTTGTATCTCTACATGTCTCTGTTGGTTAGCTCATTCATTCAACTAATATTTATTGAGCATTCAATAAGTGCCAGACACTGTGCTAGGTGCTGTTAATAAAAAGATAATTGAGTCCTCTCCAAGAAGCTTAAAGATTTATAAGTAGCTACATAATAACACAGTGTGGTAAAGTCAGTGACCGTCATGTGACTAAAAAGAAAGATCATGGATAGGTAAGCACCTTAGTTCTAAGGAATGTGGGTGGTAGATAAAGAGAAAATAAGAGACTGTCAGGTGAGGCATAGGAAAGTACATGTGGACTAAAGCAGAGTCCCCTCCACCCCTAGCAGAATAAAGGAAGACGGGGTGGGAATGGCCCTAAAGAGCGGTAAAACAGTGGACATTGACTGGAACATGAAGGTGTGCAAGTACTAAAATCGTGGAGTGACTGGGGAGGTACATAGTGGCTGAGAATCATGAGAAGTGTCTTGTGTGCCATATTAAGGAGCTTGGTTTTATTTCATCATAGAAACAGGAGAAGTTTTTTGTTTTTTGGTTTTTTTTTTAAGATTTTACTTATTTATCTGACAGAGGAGACATAGCGGGAGAGGGAACACAAGCAGGGGGAGTGGGAGAGGGAGAAGCAGGCTTCCCGCGGAGCAGGGAGCCCGATGCGGGGCTCGATCCCAGGACCCTGGGATCATGACCTGAGCCGAAGGCAGACCCTTAACGACTGAGCCACCCAGGCGCCCCAGAAACAGGAAAAGTTTTAAGGAGGTAAACAGCGTGGGCTTTTTTTTTTTCTTCTCCCCCCCAAAAAACTGCACGGAATGCTGTATTGGATACATAAGTAGTTACAGTAAGGCCACACAAGAGTAGTGAGGGGATGGTTATTGGAATGGAAAAGAGGGACAGATTTAAGAAACAGTGCAAATAAACTGGATTGGAACGTAAGGGAAATAAAACATTAATGTGGGTTCTCATGTTTATGTTGTGGCTGTTGCACCTCAGCTACCAAATGTTTAAGTAACTGTGTGGCAGACGGTGGTTAAAACGTCAGAAACCCTGTGGGTAGAGGACAAGGAAAAATCAAGGGGAGCGTCCATTTGTCACTTCCACTGTGGGCACTTATACTTGGATATGATGAGTTTATTCAAGGTTGATAAGGGAAACTGAAGCCTGCAGGAAATCTTGAGAGTAGATAAAATGACCCAGGAAGAGCATGGAGGCAAAAGAGCAGTTGGTTCACAGGACTGAAAGAACCTTCGGGAATGTTTGTTGGAGGAAGACAAAAGCTTCCTGGAAGCAGAGAAGGGACGTCAGAAGAATGCATAGTGTCAGTGTACCTTGAAGAGGTTCAGTGTAAGATGAGAGACCGCAAGACAGCAAAATTAGATTATTCTGTTGGGCTTAACCAATTAGAAAGTTTGGGGTAATATTGGAAACCAGATTGCTTTGCTCTTTATAGTTGTGAGGCCTTGAATAAATCACCTGTAAGCCTGATTTCTTTTTCCTGAAACGGAGATACAGATCCTGCTTATTACGAAGATCAGAAGTAGTGCATTTGTAGTATCTAGACATACTTGGCATATAATGGGTATCACTAAATAATGTTGGGTAATATAATTTTATGTACATGCAACCAGATTGAGGCTGGTGAGTTTAGAAGTGATCTTATGAGTTATGTATTAATACTGTGAAAGGCAGACCTTAACATTAAACCTTTTTTTCCCTCATTTTTGAATAGCTAATTCACATGTTTCAGATTGAGTTCAAAAGTTCTCTCTTCTGTGTACCAGCCATTCAGTGTGGTTCCCTCTCCTTATCATTTTCTTATATATTCTTTTGAGATGCTTTGTGAATGTCGTATTAACTGCATGTTGAAAAACTGGGCAGCTGTAAATGTCTTGGAGCAAAACAAGAAATGTTAATGGTTACTGTTAATTTACTGTAGCCTGTGATAATCTACGTATGATTATGCTTTATGTTCAACTACATGACAGATTGAGAGCCTTCTAAATTAAAGTATCTAAACTGAGCTGGGATCTATATGAGTGATTCTTAGAATACTTGAAGAGCTCATTTTGAGGGCAAAGAGCCGCTTTTAAGAGCAAATTCAGTATGTGGAACTGTGTGTTTTGGGGAAGTTAGGGCTTTAAGACAAAGTATTAGGGCATAAAATCTAGCTGATGTTGATAAGAATCCTATGAATTTTTAAAATAACCATTTTGGTAGTTAAATCTTTCTGCATGCTTTTCCCTTTCACTTTTGTCCTGGAGAAACAGTGTAGGGTAGTATAGTGCTTAAGATGATTGGCTTTGGAGTCAGGTTACCTAGGGTGGGCGTCATCTTAGCAAAATGCAATGAGCTGGAGCCCCACTAATAAATTGTTCCTATGCTTGAAGAACCATCAGAGCTGTAACATGACATGGTGCATAAAGCTGTTGGCACAGTATTTGGTACCAAGTCAATACTGAATTACTGCTATTTGCTGATGTTATGAAGCACTTCCTCAAAGTAAGCTCCTAGGGTTGAGTTTGTTCATTTAAAAATATTTCTATATATATTATACTTAAAATTATATTGCTGGTTGCTGTATACAAAGTCATAACTCTGTGCTGTATTGCCTGGCCCTTGCTGTTTTAATAGTTGCCATTTTAAATTGATTGTTACTAGTGTGTTACAAAATTCTGAAAGCATGGAGAAAATGGGGGCCTAATGTTATATATACTAGTTCCATTGAAAACGGAAGCTTCATCAGTGGCACAAATTCTTGGTAAGGGAATATATTCAGCAGAGTAGCCTGAGGAAAAGATAGGGACCCTAAACATCAAGAAAGTGACAACTCCTATGGGGAAAGTTTGAAGGAGTGAATAGGCAGTGACATTAAATGATAGGTCTTCTATGAAGTGCTAATGACCAGAAGTGTTTGTTGTTTTTTTCCCAAGAAAGTTTCAGTGTCTCTTATGAAAGTTAGCCTTACAGCTGCTTTGTCATTGATTATGATAATAAATTTGTCATCAGTAAAGACTCATGTTTAATTCAGTTGTACATGTGGCCATTGTTTTTTTGAATTCAGTGAGAGGAGAGAGGAATTGAAGCAATAGCTTTTCAGGGCAGAAACTGAAAAATTTCTGTAAGATTTTTTTTCTGATTACCGAAGTAATAATTTTAACCTTACTGAGAAAAATTGCAACAACAGAAAATTACATTCTTGATAACCTTGTAGGGAACAATTCTGCTGTGGCTCCCCCCGACCTTGCCTGTCTCCACGTGGGACCCAGCAGAAAGCCTTAATTACAGTCATGATGGTACGTCCTTCATGTTCCCAGAATAAGGAACAAAGAGAGATAAGCGGCCTTGTGAGAAACCCCACTAGGCCATTTCTTATCCTCCCAGTTTCATTTGAGGTTGGGACTTTCCACTTGCCCTCCCCTCTGGGCTATAAAACTGCTGAGCGGTTCTTAGAATTGACTCCATCGCAGCAGACCAGCCCACTGCCTGTGCCTCTGTTGGGTGTCATCTGGCCCCTCTGGTTTGGTGTCTGTGAGGGGACAAGAGACAGAGCTCACACCATGCTGATCTGGCTTTTGCTGTAAGTAACAAATGAATTAATTTATTTAGGCTTATTTTCTCCTTACTGACCAAATTGGTGGAAATGTGGCCCCATTAGCCATTGTGCTACTGCTATTACTTAGGGACTGCTTGAAAAAACCCTGAATATGTATCAAGTGTCTTCCATCTTTACCAAATTCCTAAGTTGTTTGGCAACTTTTCTACTGATAAACTAACCTAAAGCCTTATTCCAGTCTTCGCTCTCCTTTTTACTTTGTATTGAAAGTTTTAGTTGAAACTGTTTTACATTGTCCTTAACAGTTGAATTGTACCATTTTTGACATCTTAAAATAAGATTTCTTCTTAGGCTTCTTTACATTTATTAATACCATAAGAACCAACTAGCAAAATACATGTTTGTGGGGGTGCTGTATACTTCTAAAACTTTGTTATTATGTAAACTTACAGATGTATGCAAAAGTAGAGAATATTATAACCCTAGTGTACCCATCATCCCTGTTCAGCAGTTACCAGGCATACTTATTTCAGCTCATATTTCTCTTTGGATGAAGTAGAGAAACAAAATTTTTATATTTGAAATGTAGTTTAATTTCCACTGAAATTACTGCCTGATTTCCTTTAGATATTTCTGGCAATTCATTTTAGTGTTGGAGTAGATAGCTATTCTCTTTTATTGAGCTGCTATAGATACAGCCTCCTTGAAACTACCTTAAAGTGTATTTTTTTTGGAATTTCAAAAGGAAAAGGAGCATTGTTACATATAGGCTTTCGTATCTTTTTAAATAAAAATCACCATTAATTTGGGGTGCCCCGGTGGCTCAGATGGTTGAGCGTCTGCCTTCAGCTCTGGTCATGATCCCAGGGTCCTGGGATCGAGCCCCACATCGGGCTCCCTGCTTGGCGGGGATCCTGCTTCTCCCTTTCCCTCTGCTGTTACCCCGGCTTGTGCTTTCTTGCTGTCAAATAAATAAATAAAATCTTAAAAAAGAATCACCAATAATTGAGAGTTGGGAGGAAATATTTAAGAAAAAACAGTAGTCTTCAGAATGGGTAATGCATGTATCTAGAACCTAAAATTGTGTTTTTTCAAGTAGCTGCTATCTCCTTGACAGAAAAATGGATTATAAATGCAGAAACTGAAATGAATCAGAATGTTAGAGATACACCGGTGTTCGTATGGTATCACTGTGAATAAGTAACAGGAGTTGAGAATGAAAGCACTTGAGTGGGAATTGAATCAACCCCCCAAAATAGAGTTTAGTTGAAGTGGATTGGGGTCTTTAAAGGTCAGTTAGACACTATAAAGTCTTTACTAAACACGTAAATTGAATGACTGGCTCATACATATTTATGAGTCATCAAAAGATAAAAGGTTACAGGTTGTATTTAATTTTGTGGGTTGTGAGAAAGCTGAAGCATTACTAATGGTAAATTGGCTTCTTGGGATTTAGATATATTTCCAGAGCCTCTGAATTTATTAATTTAGCACAAATTATTGTCTCAACTAGTGCAGTTCAATAGAAAATACAATGTGAGCTACATCTGTAATTTTAAAATTTTCCAGTAGCCACATTAAAAAGAGTGAAATTAATTTTAATATATTCTCAGTCTTTAAGATGTTGTCATTTTAACATGTAACCAAATAAAAATAATTAAAAGATTTTTTATACATTTTCTTTATACTAATCTTCAGTTCAGACTAGGCAGATGTGGCCAAGAAGCTATCATACTGGGTATCAGTGGTATAAAATGTGCATTGTTTCCACTACAGAGCCTTGATAAATGTCAGTATTTTCAGTGTGGAATTTCATTTTGAGTAATTAAGTTGGTTTATAATATCTAAATGTGATTAAAAGAATTAAAACAGTGTCATGCTTCATTGAACTTTTTCTTAGAACTGATGATATATTTTCATCCACTTTCCCATCTCTTGAAGAGCTTTTAATTGAAAATCAATTAACCAAAGAAAGAAAAGGTACAGTTAAAGGTGTTAGGTTCAGAATCTGAATTAAGTTGTCTGTATTTTCAGTAAAAGCTACACTACATTGCCTTAGCAGTCTGAGTCTCTTTGAATCTGCATTTATTTTGATTTTGCTGGTGGGGGAGGGGGGGTGAACTTTGTCAGTCTGAATTGCTTGCTCCATAATATTTTCTCCTGACTTCTCTGTAGCTCAACCCTTAGACTGAGTGCATTGGCAAATGAGCAAATCCGTACACTTAACAACAGCTTGTCCTTTCATTACAAAGTTGATACCAAAAAAGTAGACTTCTTATTTTAGATTTACTCTACAGTTCCTAAATTAAAACTAATGAATTAAGCTCTTTGTATATACATACTAGTCATTTTGTACTTGGAAAGTGATAAAAACAAGTATTTCATATTTATTTGAATTTCTGTATTCCTTAATATGTTGGTATCTGATATTTCCTTGAATGTTGCATGAAAATGAATTACAGAATTACAGAATCAGGCTGTATGTTTGACAGATTTATAACTAGTTTTGTTAGGTTTACTTATCTAAGTCATTGTGTTCTGCTTTGTTTGCTAGTCGGCAGCAGGAAATAGAAGAAAAACTCATCGAGGAAGAAACAGCACGAAGAGTGGAAGAATTAGTGGCAAAAAGGGTAGAGGAAGAATTGGAGAAAAGGAAGGATGAAATTGAGCGAGAAGTTCTCCGAAGGGTGGAGGAAGCCAAGCGCATCATGGAAAAGCAGTTGCTCGAAGAACTCGAGCGACAGAGACAAGCTGAGCTTGCAGCACAAAAAGCCAGAGAGGTAACGCTCGGTCGTTTGGAAAGTAGAGACAGTCCATGGCAAAACTTTCAGTGTTGGGTGTGCCTCCTGCTCAGTTCGGAAAGAGATGGAATACAGACTAATTCCTTTCTCATCTAAACTTAACATTGCTGCGAAAGTTAATTTTTTAGCCTATTCAGAAGTGCTGACTGATATTTAAAAGTTATTTTCATAAAACGTATTCAAGGATACTTTTTGAATTAATGGAACTGGCTTACATATTTGAGAAGTGTTTGAAACTTTTGCCATGGCTGCAGGACTTACATTCTTTTTTGGGAGGGTGGGGGGAGACAGGGAGTGGTCAAGGGAAAAGGTTAAAATCCACCTGTGGATATGCATTCTTCTTTTCTGTGTGTCATTCTTAACTGCTGGACTGTGAGAGGCTGTTTGCCTTCAGTCAGATTACAGAGCAGGGCCTGACATTGAGTGACCGCACCTGCTTTTGATACATAGGTTTTCTTGCTCTTCTTTTTGTCCTCCTTTTATCCCTCACCCCTACCCCAAATCCTGCTTCAACACAGTGGACTAATTCTAGCACTCTGATCATAAGGCCCTCCATTTTCCTAATGTGTTTCAAAGAATCTTTTTAGGAAAAATGTCCAGATTATTCATCCACTTTTTTAGTATCTACTAACAACTCCTTTTTTTCTCTAGAGAGTTATGAAGGAACAGGTTGTCCTTGTCTGGAGTCAAGCTAAACACATGATTTGTTTTATCAGCAGCTGGAGCAGAAGTTGAAAATGTCTTTCTGTGAGACAGTAATTTGCTACTGAAGCTTTATGGCTTATTTGCACTGATTACTCCAGGTTCCTAAAACTTGTTGAAAGTCACTGAAACACTCAAGGCAAATTACTTTACGGCCCTGAGTGTCCCTTGACATAGTTTGCATAATGAATATGAATTCCATTGGTGTATGCCATAGAAAATCCTATAGTTACATTTTCTTGAACTTAAATATTTGACTCAAAATATGTGTCTCATATCATTGTTAATCTTGGCCTTATTGTGTACAAGTTGGCATCATATTAAATCTCTCTTTTTTTTCCAGTAAGCTTAGCTTTTCAAATGCATTTTCCCTTGTGCTGTCTTTAAGTAGATACACGTGTTTATATTTGGTAGCTATCACAGACTGTGCAATTTGAATGTATGAAATTTTATTTATGTCAGTGCTTTTAATAATGATAATTTTGGAGTAATGGTGCTGTCTTGTAGCGAGTTATTAATCATAGGAAGATTTTTTTCTCTTCGTTTGCTTTTTGTTTCATGTTAACAATTTTTTTTTACACGGACACAACCCTCTGACAGTCTTTCCAAATATTAAAATCATTTGAATATGTATGCTGTGATCTGAACACTGCCCAAACCATCAAGCAATCTTCATATAGTTTGCATTATAAAATTTCATTAAATGCTCCAATAAAAAATAAATTACAGAATTTTATTTCCGGACCATGCACCCCCTGGATTCCTGAATTTCAGTTCAGACTGTAGATGACAAGATAAGCTGCCTTTAGAAATTGTCAACATCTGAATGTTAAGTCCATTTTCCCCATGGAAGAGCCCTTAGTTCCATGAAGTATGGATTACCATTTGTATTTTTCACTAACAGTAAATGTATTTTTCTTATTAATTGTTTGCCTTAGGAATGATGAATTACATTTTTTGTTCCTTCTTACCATAAACATCTGCATTCCTCAGCTCAGCCTTCCTTGTATGTTGTTTCTTTATAAATGGTTGAGCTGCTGATGCAGGTATTGCCAAGCTAACAGTACAAATCATTTTAAAGAGGAAGCTGGCGCGTATGGCAGCCGAGGAGCACACTCTGCAGGACACTGGACAAGACAGTAAATATTCAACTTTTAATGCTGATTAAAGGAGTATAGGTAAAGAATACGTAGGTATACATAATTGGTGAGACAAATATTCACTTTATTTATATTTTATATATTATTTTTTTAATTTGGTAAATACTATCCAGTTTTGTAGTTGTCCTTGTTGATTTGTGTGATATTAAAGTATTAGTAATAATTGCCAGGAAACTATCATTAGGGAGGGTTTAGTCGGTTGCTGTTTGGACTGGGAGGGATGATTTAAATTTCGTGCTAGAAACAAATTTTAGTGGCTGCACAGTTTATCATTTGTCAGACAGAAGGTAGCTATAAAGCTACCCTCTAAGTCAGATCAAAAAAGTTCAGAGGAAGATTAGTAAATATTTATCAGTAAAAATAAACATTTTATTTTTCTAACATCTTAACATGTCCTCCCCTTTAGGAGGAAGAACGTGCAAAACGTGAGGAGCTAGAGCGAATACTGGAAGAGAATAACCGAAAAATTGCAGAAGCACAAGCCAAACTGGTATGTATGAAGTATATATGAAAATTACTTTATATTTGCTTTATTTTTTTCAGATTTTGTGGAATGATTTCTTAGAGTTTTCAGGGCCCTTTTCAGGGATTTGAGGCAAGAGCAGGAATGGTTGACTAGATTTTAGCGAGTGTCTTCCAGAGGAATCTATTGGGGCTATCCAGAAATTCTACTTTCTGGAGAGAAAATTCTAAAATTCACAGTGGTTTAAGACCGGTTTCCTGGGAGAATTGGACTAACCCCACTCTAAAGTTTTTCTGTCTTAACCTCATTTACATTTTTATGCCTAACCAATAACAACAAAAGTTCGGAAGTGTTTAAACTAAAATGCAGCATTTCACTTCACATTAGTTACCTTGTTCCCTACCCATTACTAGGTGAAGTAGATAGCATGTGTTTGGTGGTAAGTGTACCAGACTAATAAGCTCTTTACCTGTTCCAAGTTTGTAGTCTAGCAAGGAATACAGAGACTGAAGTAATTATGATCTAGGGCAGAGCAATTTAAACATTTTAATGAAGGAGCCAATGTAAGAATATTGAGGTAATTTTTTAAAAAATAAAAAAAGAACTAATCTATTTTTTCTTCCAGTTCTGTTTTTTAGTACTTTCTGAGTTTTTGGTTTGTTTCTTTGTTTTTAGCACAGACTAGCATTTAAAGTGGAGTAAAGAAGTAGAATAAAAATTTTGGTGTCATAGGGTTTTCCATTTAAGAGTATATATTTTGAAGCAGTCTCTGTATGAAGAAGAAAGCTAGAATTAAAGGACTGTGGACATAAGGAAGCCAAAAAACAAAAGGAGGCTAGGCTTTGGAAGGAAAAACTTTCTTTTCTCCGTGAAGGTGGCGTATAGGAATTCTGCTTCAAAGTAGGAACATAAGTCAGAGATGGAAGGAAATTTACTTAGGATGAATTTGGGATGAGTGCCATTTAGTGCCCAGGAATAGAGACATGACCCAGGAGGGACTCTGGGTTCTAGACATCTTACAGAAGTTTTGTCTAGTTAGAAATGTGTTGAGACCAAAACAGTCATAGGAAGACATTTGCTGCCAAGTCATACTGTTGACCGGGGCGGGGGGCAGGGGGGTGCGCAAGCTGTAAGCTCCAGCTAAGTGATTTAGAAAAAAGAAATTCTGTGACTGTTTATAAAGGCACAGAAAAAGATCTGAGTTGGGCTAACCAATCCCAAGGAGAGTAGGGATGAAGGAGGACCATAAATAATGTGATAACTTTTTACATAAGGTTAAAACTATGGGGCAATTAGTTCTAAAGCATGAGGTTTTCAAAGATAGCATACCCCAGAGAAAAGCCAGTACTGGAAATATCTGAAGCGACTTAGCATGACACCGTGGATTCTTAGCTATTACTGCTGTCCTGGCTGTTGTAAAGGCCGTCATGAAAGGGAGAGACTTAATCCTGCTTTCCCAATGAAAAGACCTTAAAATCTCTTAAGGTAGAAAAAGCCCTATCTATGAATGATGATGCACTCTGAATGGAGTAGGAGTCATTATAAGGTATATCCCTACGTGTTTATCAATTAGTATATGATAATGCCTTTTTTAGGGATTCTGTATAAGAAAAAGATCTCAGTGCAGGTAGGAGGAAGTAAGATGGAAACTAGGAACCTTAATTTGAGTTTGGAAGGTTGAGCTTTGAAAGGTAAATATAGTGTGGTTTTTAAGGCATGGGTATTTCCAGAAGGGAGGAACAGTATAGTTGGTATTTAAAACGGTGAACCAGAGTTGCCAAGCAGGTGGAATGGAATTCCTCTTAGAACATGATAAAAGAGTGGCTAGCATGGTGAGTTCAGTTTTTGGGTCACCTGGAATGCCAGATTGTGACTTATAGAGCAGAGCTCCTCAACCTGTTAGGCCCTGCAAAGATCCCTTCTGATCCTGGGATAACTGGGTGCCTTTAGGGAAACTTGGTTGGGCTCTTTATATTCCTTTTGGCAGCTTTCTTTGTTTACCCACATGGACCTTAAAAATATGACTTTGTGTGTCACTACTGGGAAAAGATTAGCAAGCTTATTCTAGAGCAGTGCTTCTCAAGTGGTGGTAATTGGCCAGTTTTTGTTCTTTTAATCCTAATTTGTCTCAGACCTCTACTTTTGCAAAATACAATTAAGATGAATTACTAGAAAAATGAGGTCAAGTGGCTATAAAAGCTTCTAAAACACTCCTGGTGTCTACATATCATGTTATGGATCCATTACAGTTTGCAGACTGTTTGCTGATTCATGAACCATACTTAGACGCGCACTATTCTAGAACATTTGAGTTTGATAGAATAGATTGTACAGTGACACTGTTTTGACTGCATGTTATCAACAGACTTCAGTGAAAAGGTATCTTGGAGAAAAGGAGTTTGAATCTGAGAATATTTGGTAAGGATTTGGGCGTAACTCATTTATTTCCTGTGTATGATAAAGTTGGAAGTTTAAGAAATCGTCCATGTTGGAGAAAATTAATTTTTATTTGGTTCTATTGGTAGTGAGTCATATGCTTGCAGGGAAAGTGGAGCATCCTTTGTGTTGGAAAAGACAAGGAAATGTTGCTACATAAAGATGCCAGGCACAAATGGAGATTTTTTTAATTTTTGTTCTCCATTCCTTGTCCTCTCAATTTTGAGCAAGTTCTTTAATCTTTTTACACATTTATTAGGAAATATTACATGGACTATATTGAATGTCCCATTAGAAGAATCGATATTTAAGAAAGGAAGGGGAGTGTGCTAGTGTTGTAGATAGCATGGGACTTGTCCTGGTTATGTCAGTATTGGTCGTTTATCTTGTTGCAACAGCAGTTCTGTTTGCTTTATGACATAATAAATATGCTAGAAATGTGGATCGGTTCATTGTATGGTGAGAAGAATGCGATGCATTCTTACTTCTAGAAGGCCAGGGAGGAAGAGGCAGTAGCCAAGCTTAACTATTCACATAACCTATATTGAGAAGTTAATTATGTGTAAAAAGCAATTTGGAAATAAAAATGGACAAGACATTAAGTTCTCTTATTTAATGTATCAGTGGTGGAGACAGGGACAATCCCAAGAAAGTTAACAAGTAATAGGAAAGTATTTGGTAGTGGGATGGATGATGTGTGGTAATTGACATAATTGCCCCAGGGTGGCCTGGGAACCTTCCTGGAAGAGACAGCCATGAGCCAGGCCTCAGTGGCCAGTTAGGAATTGAATTTACCGTGGATGCAGGAGTGTGAGGAAATGAAGCCTGGCAAAGGCCTTTTTGGGATTTCATAGAATTAGAATAAAGACAAGAGTGTGTGGGCACTCTGAGGGTGGTGGGCTGGGTGGTAGTAGCTATAGTAGTAAACCGGCTTACTGCATAGTAACAAGTCTGTGGGGTAAGTAATGGTAGATGCGGTCTGAAAGCAGATTAAAGACAGGTTGGAAAAGACAGTACCCGGGGGGGAGATTTCTTAAACATCATAACCATGAGAGAATAATACAACAGTTTCTTTCAAGTCAGTAAAGAAGACCAACTCCGTAATAGAAAAAGAAAAGTGAGAGATGTAAATGAGAATTCACACAAGTAGAATGAAAAGTTCTGTGATCAGTTCTTGAAAATATATCCCAGTCTCGCAACTTCTGAAGGAAAACAAAGAAATGACTCCCCCATCCCCTTTCCTTTTTCTGCAACAGTAAATACCAATAGAAAAAACTTTATTTCCCTCATTAACACCAAGTGTTGGCAAGAGTAAGGTATAAAGAGACCTTTTATATGGTGATGGAAGGAGTTTATAATGGCCCGTGACGATTTTAGAAAATAGTACTGAATCAGTAAATATCAGGAACCTTAAATCTGTTTCTAAGAATTTATCTTGTGAACACTGAATCAGATACAAATATGGTAATACAGAAAAAAATTCTCACCATATTATTTAGAATAGTGAAAATTTCGCAGATTTTTAGATGAATTATAACGTGCTTACAGCTGGTGTTTCTGTAGTCTAAAAGTATTTGAAGGTAATACAGGGGAAATAGCTAAATACAAAACTTATGTATACACTATCCTGCTAATTTGAAAAGTATATTTGTGCAGTTTAGTAGATGGGAAAATATGCCAAAAGGCTAAAAATAGTTATCTCTAATTGGTAGACTTAAATGTAACTTTATACTTTTCTCCAGTTTCTGTATTTTATGCAACTAACATACATCACTTTTCATGATCACATAAAAATAATTACTAAAGAAAGTAAATTTAAACCACACTTTAACGGACTTTTAAGTAGGTCCTTGTGACAAAAGTTCAGATTGATTGTAGTAATGACTGTAATAAGGAATGCATTAACTTAGCCACATGGGCTCTCTCCTATGTGAAATTCTTTTTTTTTTTAATTAGAGAGAGAGACAGAGATAGGGACAGAGATAGGAAGACAGCAGGAGCAGGGAGGAAATGGGAAGCAGGCTCCTCATGAGCAGGGAGCCTGATGGAGGACTCAATCCCAGAATCCTGGGATTATGACCTGAGCTGAAGGCAGACGCTTAACTGACTGAGCCACCCAGGTGCCCCTCGTATATGAAATTCTTATGAGGTGCTCCAGACCAGGGTAGTTTCTGCTCACATTCCAAATTGTTTGTGAAGATACTTGATTTTATCTGTCCAAAAGGAGGCAAAAGAAATTAATCAACAGACATGTTTGATTTATAACCTCAAACATGGACCTTAAATGGTTTGGCCTGACTAGACTTGGCCTTTTGGCAGATTGGTTTCTAGTTCTGGGTTAGTATTGGGAGTGCACAACTGTCTTCAGATATTTGAAAGGCTGTTAATACAACGGAGAATTTTAACTTTTTACTTGTTTATTTTAAAGATTTTATTTATTTATTTGAGAGAGTGAGAGAGAGCATGAGAGGGGAGAGGGCCAGAGGGAGAAGAAACTCCCCGCCGAGCAGGGAGACCGATGTGGTGGTATCGATCCTGGGACTCTGGGATCATGACCTGAGTCCAAAGGCAGTCGCTTAACCACTGAGCCACCCAGGCACCCAAATTTTAATTTTTAAAAAAAATATTAAAAATGGTACCTAAAATTTTTTTTGCTCCTCTTTTCCATACAGGTTTTTTGTGATGTGTCTGAGGAAGGCCCGGGTATTATTCTGAAATGTGTGAGAATTTATCCAAAAAGGGAAACAGAAGAAAAGTGATAGGTGTTGCTTGGAATTAAATGTCCTTCCAGGGGGCTGTATCAGTAGAAAAATGACCCTCAAATTGTCCATTGGTGAATGAAGGTTAGGTAGTAAAATGGAACCTGGTTAATTTGCGTGTAAATACCTGAACTATAATAGATTGACAATTTCTAATAAAATTATAAAAATTATTACATTATGGTGATAAGGTAAAATTAATTTTAACTGGGAAACCTTCTTTGAAGTTTTTTTTTTTTTTTTTTTAAGATTTACTTATTTATTTATTTGAGAGAGAGAAAGAGCGTGCATACAAGCTGGAGGGGGAGAGGGAGAGGAAGAGAGAATCCCAAGCAGACTCCATGCTGAACACGGAGCCTGATGCGGGGCTCGATCTCATGACCCTGAGAGCATGACCTGAGCCGAAACCAAGAGTTGGATGCTTAACTGACTGAGCCACCCAGATGTCCCCGAAGTTTTAAAATATATGCAAATCATAAGTTTGAGATCTACAGTGTATTTCTGCTCTTTAATACTGAAAACAGTTTTCTCTTTACCTACTTGCCAAAAAGGGAGATTTACCTGTTCATCACTCCTTTGAGAAATGAAAAAAACAGTACCACGTTTGGAAGTTGATTTATATGTGAAATGTGTTCCACATACTTAAGCTAGATCTCACTTTGCAATTACGAGATATTTCTGGAAAATCCCCCCCCCCCCAATCTATGTATTCTATGTCCTGATCCCTGGAACCTGTGAATATTACCTAATGTGGCCCCAAAAGAGGGTCTTTGCAGATCCGATTAAGTTAAAGAGCTTGGGAATTTATCCCGCATTAACCACTATGCCCTAAATGCCGTTGCATGTATCATTATAAGAAGGAGGCAGAGGAAGATTTTTTTTACCACACAGTGCATACGCAGGAGAAGGCTGAAGACAGAGCAGAGAGAGATTTGAAGATTCTGACCTTGACGATTAGAGTGATGGAGTCAGAAGACAAGGAATCCTGAAGCCACCAGGAGCTGGAAGAAGCAAGCAATAGACTTTCCCCTTGAGCCTCCTGAGGGAGCATGGCTCTTTTGACACTTTATTTTGGACCAGTGATACGGATTTTGAATTTCTGGCCTCCAGAATAATTTTATATTGTTTCGAACTACATAGTTTGTGGAAATTTGTTGCCTAAAAATGTGGAAGTGGTTTTGAAGTTGGAGGTTTAGAGGTTGGAAGAATTCTGAGGCATATGATAGAAAATGCCTAGACTGCTTTAACAAAGACTTGGTAGAAATATGGACTTTAAAGGTGCTTCTGGTTAGGGCTTAGACACAAATGAAGATGTTACTGGAAGCTAGAGGGAAGGAGGTCCTCGTTGTCTAGTGGTAGAAAACCCCGGGTGAATTGTGCCCTACAGTTGTGTGGAAGGGGGAGCTTGTTTGTAAGGGTTGAACTTTCATATTTAACTGAAGGTGTTTCTAGATAAAGTATTGAGTACAGTCTGCTTTCCTCTGGCTGTTTATAGTTAAATTCAAGGAGATAAATAGAGGAAATAACTGATAAGTAAAAAGGAATGAGCACTTGATGTTTTGGAGAAAATTTTAGCCTGTCTGGATTACAAAAGATGCTGAAGTTGGTTATTACTGTTAGAAAAACTCTCTGGAAAGAAGGCCAAGGATATATGGCTGGACAACCATTTGCTAGGGCTGAAGAGATTATGCATGTGACTCATAGGTTCCCTCAGCCACTTTAGCAAATGCCAGGAGTAAATGAGATTATCCAGGAGCCTCTTGTCTAATGGCCTGCCAGATGTGGGAGACCCACAGTGTTTTCAAGGATGCTATATCTGCAGAAACACTGCCAACTTGGACTGAAAAGGACAGAGGGAGGACACAATGATAAAAAGACTCTTCAGACTCCCAACAGACGCCACTCATAAAGGAAAAGTGATATGAGGACAGAACAGAGAGAGATTTGAAGATGCTGGTCTTGAAGATTGGAGCAATACACATGCAAGCCAGGAAATCCTGGCAGCCAACAGAAGCTTGAAGAGGCAAGGAGCAGATTCCCTCTGAGAACCTACAGAAGGAAGGTGGCCCAGTCAACACCTGTTCCAGTGATAATGATTTGGGACTTCTCTGCCTCTGGAATAAATTTCTGTTAAGGTATCCAGTTTGTGCTACTTTGTTAGAGTGGCTACAGGAAACTAATGGAAAAAATAATTGGAAAAAGGGCGCCTGGGTGGCTCCGTTGGTTAAGCGACTGCCTTCGGCTCAGGTCACGATCCTGGAGTCCCAGGATCGAGTCCCGCATCGGTCTCCCTGCTCGGCAGGGAGTCTGCTTCTCCCTCTGACCTTCCTCCCTCTCATGCTCTCTGTATCTCATTCTCTCTGTCTCAAATAAATAAATAAAATCTTAAAAAAAAAAAAATTGGAAAAAAAAATGGGCCGTTTATACTAGAGTGAGGGTATATAAGTTGAAAGAGCACAGTATCTAGGATAGTTAATATTGATATATTTATACATTGTAAGAAACAGGCAAATACGGAGTGGTGCCAAATGTAAATGTCAAATATTTTAATTTGAGGGGCGCCTGGGTGGCTCTGATGGTTAAGCTTCTGGCTTCAGCTTAGGTCATGATCCTGGGTTTCTGGGATCGAGCCCTGTGTCAGGCTCCCTGCTCAGCGGGGAGTCTGCTTCTCCCTCTCCTCCTGCTGGTCCCCCTGCTTGTGTGCGCTCATGCACATGCACGTTATCTTTCTCTCTCTCTCAAATAAATAAAATCTTTTAAAAAATATTTTAATTTGAAATGAAATGGTGGGGAAGTTATGGAAGGATGTTTAATCAGTGAGAGGCTTGTTTCCAGTTGATAAGATAAAAAGCTCATTTAAGGTTATGTTGATGTATTTTGGGCAACAATTATTTTAAAACTTCCTGGGCATTAATGTATTGGCGCCGTATAGGGTGGCTTGAAGGACAGAATGTCAACCATAAACCACTGAAAGCCCGTCAGAAGATGGGGCTTGAATTGATAAGGTGGCTGTAGAAACTAAAGAGAGAATGAACTTCGTGAGTGATAAGGGAGAGGGAAGGGGAGTACTGAAGGAGGAAGTGGAGGAAAAAGGAAGGGGAGAAAATCTGGTGTAGGAACCAGAGAAGATGTCATCATGCTGACAACCCAAGTGTCAGCAGGCACTTAAGAAAACTTCCACAAAAGGGAATGAGTGACCAAGACAAACAGAACTGACTTGAAAGAAAAGAGAATTTAGGGTATAGAAGAATAAAAGAACCATATCTGGATGAGATCATTTTTTGTGAAATTTTAGGACATAAATGATAAAATCCTGAAGGTATGAGATTGCTCTTTCGGCAATTTTCCAGAGCAGTCTCTCCAGAGCTCTGGAGGACAGGGATTCCTATGCCGAGTATCCCATACCACTCTCAATTGTCAGTTCCTTCTTGAAGCCGTGGTCTCCACGTCAGGTAAATGTGGGCTCTCGGGAGATATTACGTAGTGAAGTTCCAAAAATATATTTAAGATTATAAATATATTTAACAACTGGGTAATTAAATTGAGAAGGAACGGGGCTAGGAAGAGTGGCTGGGGGTAGGAATTCTCTTTAGATGGTAGCTAATAATATCCTGTAATGGTAGTATATAGTGTAAGGAGAGTAACTATCAGAATAACCGAATTGCCATTGGTAGGGGTTGCTTTTTTTAATCCTGTGTGTTATTTTTTTAACTTTGTACATTAATAACTTTAGAAAATTTTACTGATCCATAGTTTGCTAAGGGTCAGAATTTATATCAAATTTGTTTTAATGTTTTTTCATTGCTTACCTAAAGTGGGCTACACATGTTATAGAGGGGAAGATGAATCAAAGAATTAAAATTTATAAATGGCACAGTCAACAGGATGTGTGTGGGAAAGTTAAAATGCAGAAATCCACATTTCTGAGTAGTGGCATGACTTCCTAATTGTAATATTTCTCATTCTTACCGTTTCTGTAATCACTTCTGATAACAAATATTTCTCTTTGTATTTTTAAAATTTTGTAAAATTTCATATATATTTTTTAAGTAGAGAGTAGTAGATTTCAGCATCCTTATTTACTGAAAGAAACTGCTGCTAAGGATCACCTTGATGTATAGTATTATAGACAGTGTAAGAAGGAGAATGCTTATTAGAAAAGAGTAATTTTTTTTTTTTGAGAGAGAGAGAGCACAAGCGGGGAGGAGAGGGAGAAGCAGGCTCCCCAGTGTGGGGCTTGATCCCAGTACCCTCAGATCATGACCTGAGCTGAAGGCAGATGCTTAACCAACTGAGCCACCCAGGTGCCCCAGAAAATGAGTAATTCTAATAAAGGCACTGGGCCCTCTGGATAAAGGGGGAGTGGGACAAAAGGTACTGGGAGAGTAAATAGGTCCTTCTACTAGAATGGTGTGTTTTGCTTTCATGTATTTCATCTCACCAATCATTCGAGTGAGGTGTAAGGTTGAAAGCCACCTTTGCGAGGGTTCTGGACTTAATGGCCTAGGAAGGCCGACCCTAATTTCATGGCTCTAGGATTGTGGATGTTAGCTTTCTCTTGGGCCTCCATGATGTCCATCATGTAATCCTTGTAGGAGAGCTTAGTATTGTTTATCTGTATGAATAACATATACATACCCCCTCCCCCCTATTATTCGGAATAGTTCTTTAGCATACATTTGAAACAACAGAAGGGTAGAGGGGGAGTAGTGGATATTCTGACAAGTGGAGTCATCAGGAAGGAAATGGCATGTCAGACAGATTGCAGAGGGAGGCCAGGGTTTAGACGAACACCTAGCAGATAAGGTATAGGGTCAAACCTCACAGATTGATTTTCATCATTTGAGAAGCACTGTATTAAAATAGTAGATGGCTTTGGGTTTTGCTCAGCTAGTCTGTTTGTTTTAGCCCTGGTGTAATTGAATAGCATTTATGCTGCTTTTAAAGCTATAATGGAACAAATTACAAATATTTATACGTAAAGACGGGATATTCACCTGCCCACTTTATTTTTAAAAATCATTTCATTGTCAGGTACTTCCAATAGGCACTATATGCTTAACACTAAGGGAAAACCAGAAAAATTACAGCAACCCTTCCACACACACGCACTTTTATCTCCTCTATTTGTAGACCTAAATGAAATTGAAACTTGCTTTTTCTTTACCCAATCTAAAGTTAATTTCAGTGCAGAATTAGTATTTTCTATCTATGAAGGAAATGACTTTGCTTTAAAAATCTTGTTTTTAATTTAGGTAGTATGATCACATCATTCAAATTTATTTTTTAGAAAAATAACTGGTTATATCTCTTTTTCCCCCATCCACCTACTTTTCATTGCCATGTCCAAAAGGTATATTTGATTATGTTTTTTGTCTTTTTTAGTGTTTAAAATGTGTATTTTGGCAGATACAAATACATGTATTTTTATTCTCCCCTTTTTTCAGAGAAATAGTATACTATATATACACTCTTTGGGACTTAGTTTTTCTTAACAGTGTAACTTAGGGATTTTTCCATTTTAGTATGTAGGGATTCCTATTTTTTTTTTTTTAACTACACAGTATTCTATTATATGTATTTTCCATAGTTTTAATAGTCTCATCTTGGGGAATATTTAGGTTTTTCCAGTCTTTTGCAAGCTACGTTGCTTTAAAAAACCTTGTTCAATTTTGCATGTATGCAAGTGTTATTTATAGGATCTATCCCAGGAAATTTATTTGCTGGGTAAAAGCATTATGAAGATAGAGCTTTTGGTAAGTAGTGCCAGAGTACTCTTCACGAGATAGTATTGTGTATCTTTGGAATTTGTCAGTATGGTAGGGTGAAAAATACTGTGTAATTTAAATTAGATTTCTCTTAAGGGTTAGGTTGTGATGTTCAAACCCTTCCCTCTTCAGGGTTCTAATCTGCTTTTCTCAGGGCTGAGTTAGAACAATAGGGAACAGTGAATCTCGGTGTTTATATTCCTAAGGGTTTCCTAGGCACATGGACACATCAAGAGTCTTTACCTTGATTTAATTGCACTTGCCAAACTCTTATCCAAATGTCTGATAATTTGTTAAAACTGGATAAAGTAATTGGCATATGAATTCACTAAAGATGATCAAAGGCAGTTAATTCTTTTCTTTAGTAATTATCAGTGGAAGTCTAAGCACGAAAGTGGTGGTTTGAAATGGATGTACAGGTAAGGTTTCAGTAGGTGGAAAGAATGGCATGAGCAGAGGGGGAGGTAGGATAGATAAACCAAGCATAATTTGAGAAAGAATAGTATATACACAGTGGGAGCCAGATTATAGAAAGTCTTAAATAGTATGCTCATTTGGGAAGTTAGGCCATATTTTGCGCATGGTAGAAGTCACTGGAAGCTTGAGGGCATGCGAGAACAGAATGATGTTCCAGAATGGTGAGACTGGTAGCATTCTGTAGGGTGGATGAGGATACTGGGAACAGGGAAGTCCTGTGAGGTCTCTAAGGGAGGTGGGGCCCTGCGCTGGTATGGTGGCTGTGCATGTGGAGCTCCAGATGAGACATCTTAGTGGAAAAGACAGCATGAAGGAAGTAATAACCAACTGGTTGGCTATTTGCTTGTGTCAGGGAGAAGGGAAGAGACCGAAGAAAGCTACAGAACACGGGTGGTGGTAGAGAAGGTCCTAGAAAGGGCTGATTTATTCTCTGGTTAGGTTTGAGGAATTTGAATCTTGGACATGTTGAATTTTGAAGGTACCCGGAGGTCTCCCTGGTATGTGTCCTACTAGCCAGCTGTAGCTTAGGAAATGCAGCTTACGAAAATGGCCTGAGAGATGGGAGATCTATTTTACCTCTCTGTTGGGTTTTCCATCTTGCCTGCCGACCACATTACCACTTCTTTAAAATACCGATCTTCCTCATCGTTGACCTTTACTTGATTACTGTGGATGTCTCTACCTTTTTGTCTACACCCCCCACCATCTTGAAGTAAAACAAACCTCTTTGTGTTACTTTGGTATTTAAAAGTCAGGGGTTTTTGTTTTGTTTTGTTTTTAAACATTTTATGTTGCATACCGGAGTCCATCACCTTTCCCATACTCTGGCATAAAGCCTGTGATGTAGTCACATTGAATGTTACTGTTTCTGAGCAAAAAGCCTATCAGTGGAGACAAACCGGAGTGAACAGGTGGAGAGCCTTAATGTTTTTGAATCACCAGTGTTTCGTATTAAAGAACATGTGGGAGGGGAGAAAATTTTTAAAAGACCTAAGTTCAAGTGAACAGAAGAATGAATAAAGAGGTCGCGTTAAGCATTGTAGTTCTGACCATCTAGGAAATAATTTTAGTAGAATAATGGAGATGGAAGCAATGACTTTAAAATCTGACTTTGGGAATAGGAAAGCATTCAGTGGATGCAGTGAATGTTTTAAATTGAGGGTCAGATAGTGATTTTCCTGAGATTTAAAAATTCAAGGTTTGGGCGCCTGGGTGGCTCAGTTGGTTAAGCGACTGCCTTTGGCTCAGGTCATGATCCTGGAGTCCTGGGATCGAGTCCCACATCGGGCTTCCTGCTCGGCAGGGAGTCTGCTTCGTCCTCTGACCCTATCCCCTCTCAGGTGTTCTCTCTCTCTCATTCTCTCTCTCTCAAATAAATAAATAAAATCTTAAAAAAAAAAATAAATAAATAAATAAAAATAAAAATTCAAGGTTTGAGCAGGTTTTCTTCAACCTTGGCCCTATTAACATTTGGGGTTGGATAATTCCTTGTTGTGGGGGGCTGACCTATGCATTGTAGGATGTCTAATAGCATGCCTGTGCTCTGCCCACTAGATGCCAGGAGCCACCTCCTGTTTGTGACAACCAGAATCACCAGCACACATGGCCTAATGTTTCTTGGGAGGGGAGAGGAGGGGTAAAACTGCACGTGGGTGAGAAATAAGGACGTGGGCATGGGGTTTGGGGGAGGCAGAACGAGAGACTTGAGGAGGAGGGAGAAGGAGAATGGCCTGAATTTTTTTGGGGTGAAGACAGGAAATGTGTAGACAGCACGGGAAGGAAGCTGGTTGCATTAAGACTGAAGGAGTTAAAGGCCCTGCAGAAGTTAATTATGCCAGTGTCCACTTGAAAGTGAAAAGCATTTCATAGTCAGCTAGGTGGAAAGGGTCTTTAATTTTTTCCTCTTCAGAGAAAAGGGTCTTTAGTATTTCTTGGTTGTATATTGACAGTGTAATGTAGCCCCAGTAGGGATTTTTTTCTTAAAACTTCGTCTTTCTAATGATAAATCTATGGTAATTGGTAGATAACCTGCTCTTTGGATAAATTGATTCCTTGTTTCATAATTGAAAATCTCTTCATCTGATACACTGAAGGTGTAGATAAAAATAGGTAATAGGACAAAATCTATACTGATCTTTTTTTTTTTTTTTTAAAGATTTATTTATTTATTTGAGAGAGCGAGAATGAGAGAGAGAGTACATGAGAGGGGGGAGGGTTAGAGGGAGAAGCAGGCTCCTCGCTGAGCAGGGAGCCTGATGTGGGACTCGATCCAGGGACTCCAGGATCATGACCTGAGCCGAAGGCAGCCGCTCAACCAACTGAGCCACCCAGGCGCCCTCTATACTGATCTTAAAACATGATTTTAGAAATTTCCATTTTCAAAATGTTTTAAGTGCTTTTTTGCAGTTTTTTAAAACATTTTTCATAACAAAATCAGAAAATTAGGCAGAATTAATAAGGAGTTCTAATTCCTCAGTGTTTTTTCCTTGATCACTTTTTGTGTGACCTTACGCAGGTTTTATTCAACATACTGTTGTTTGTAAGCTGTCACCTGATCTCCCAATATTACTAATAGAAGACATGAAATTCATAGAAAGTTTTAATGTTTACTTTTCACTTTCAGGCTGAAGAGCAGTTGAGAATTGTTGAAGAACAAAGAAAGATTCATGAGGAAAGGATGAAACTAGAACAAGAGCGGCAACGTCAACAAAAAGAAGAACAAAAAATTATCCTGGGCAAGGGGAAGTCCAGGCCCAAACTGTCCTTCTCACTAAAAACCCAGGATTAAATTGCAAACTCTGAACTTTTTACAAAGAAAAATGGAAAAACTTTGTATGGTAGCTTCATGTTGAAGTGGTTTTTTGTTTTGTTTTTGTTTTTTGTTTTTGTTTTTTTTTTAATTTGAAAAATCTGGAAAAGTTAGCTTGTTCTAATAGGGGCTATGCTCTGCATTCCTTTTTTCCCCCCTTAACTTCCATTAAGTCAGATCCTTATCAGATCATTGTTTGTCTTCTAGAAAGTGATCTATTTTTCACCTGTTTGAATTCTGTGTTAGTGGTCTGAAGAAGAGCAGATCACTTTGTAAACTGTGGATGGTCTGATAAGGTTTTTACTGACCCATTGATTTCAGAGTTATACTCTGTCTATTACATCATAATGCTGGTTTTGCTGACTTTTTGTTTTTTTATATATTTATAAAAAAAGAAAAAGTTGGAAATTGCATTGGAAGCTCCCAGGGTGTTACTGGACCTATGTGGTGTATTGTTAAACCAGTGTCCTTGTGATACTGTTGCTCTTGATGTTCCTGATACAGGTAAGGAAACAGTTGGTCAGCTCTGGTACAAAATATATATACAGTTCAGTATTGTGTCTGTTCAGTCTGTTTTTATTTCATTGACAAAATCAAACCAGCATTCCCCATTGTGTAAATAAATGATTTTGCTGAATAAAGTAAAGTCTTAAATTCATATGTTGAAGCAATTTTTTTTAAAGTTCTGTTAAGTCTTAAAGAGGGTGGTTTACTTTTTGATGGTCAACAGTTTAGAAATCCTAGAACTATGCTATCTTTCCTCATTTATACTTTTAATGTAGGATTTATATGTACATTAAATATACTCATGAACTAGTATTTAATGGCTATTTTTACAAATACCTAATTTATGCTGCTATGGCAATTAAGACATCAGTATTACCTGTAAGAAAGACTAAGCACCCAGAAGATGATTTAAATTCTCAATCCTGTGCCTCTGTTTTAGGATAGAAGTATTACTATCACAAATTATACTTAATAAAAGACTAGAAAAATGCTTCTAAAAATTTATAGAATCTTAGATTATTTTCAAAGTGGGCCATCAGAAAGAACTTAGCTTTGTACTTTCACAAAAGGCTAAGGTAGTCAAATCCTCTTCAATGTAGGGTACCTGCACGTTTATTTTCAGGACAAACACATTTAAACTTCTTACGAGTTTTTGTTTTGTTTCTGCATGTGAAACCTTATGGATGACTTTTATACACTAGACTCTGCCTCATTTATCTTTACATATGTTTGTTTTAAGTCTACTGGTATTAAAACATTTATTGAAGAAAGCGATATACCTGAGATGCATAAACATGTCATCAAAGTAGAATGTTCTCCAGTATTTTTAAGACCATTTGATCACTCTTTCCAAGTGAAACATAAGTTAATGAGATGACTAAATGGTAGATTATTTTGTGTGTGCATGTTAAGAAAATGCTATTGCTTTAGTTAGAGCTCTTCAGTGAGTCTAATTGTGGTAAGGAACAATACTATCAGTTTAAATATCCTTAAAGGTAGAATTTTAAGTAGGCATGAACTGTAGTGAGAACTGACTTATAAACATGATACCTATTACTCTAAAACAATCACTTTATTTACCTAAAGAATATAGGTTGCTTATGAATCTTTTTTTTTAACCTTTAAATATAGGTTAGCTCTAATTATTTCATGATTCTTTTTTTTTTTAATGTAACTTTTTTTTGCTGCAGATCCATTGTTCTTAGGCCATGTATTCAAGTTTTGGGAAATGTTTACTTAAAATTGTTTTGCTCTTCAAGTGTTATAAACATTGTATCTAAGAGAGTAGCCTGGACTTAATATTTGAAATTAGTTTATGCGTGCCTTTTAATTTTTAAAGAATCTCTTACTGCCACATATGGTGTGAAATCACAGTAAGTTGCTTAGTGACATCGCAGTATCTGCTTGCTGTTGGAGACTCTCATCAGATATTGAAATTGTTCCTGTGCCAGGCTACAGGAAACAGGATGTAATTGTTAATAAAATACACCCAATCTTTCTGTGCTGCAACAATGTGTAGTAATTTGTTTTCTTCATTTGTTTCCACTGCCTTTGTATACGTATTATAAAAGTTCAAATTCTCTCCCAATTTATTAGCAGTTCAGATGTTCCCTAATTTATTAAATATGCCTTTATTCACAATTTGTTTTTTAGGTTATTCTTAATGCATTATAGAATTAACTAATGACTCTTGTTTATTTTTATTCCAGTATTTAAAATATGTAGTTATTGGATTTTTATTGTGGAGTTTGCAGAATTATCAATTGTATAAACGAAATCTTTAAATTAGCTTTGTGTGAGGACTCTTTAATGCTTGCAAAGAGGGGAAGGGGTTTGTAGTTAAAGATTTACTGCTCCAGTTTCCCTTACGAAGATGTAGCAAAGTAGGCCCTGTCTTCAGTTAACTACCCCGTCATGTAGTTATGCCTAGTATAGGTCTACAGCTATTTTGTATGGCCACCAGTATTTTAAAAATTTTCAGTGATGTTGCACCTCTTTTTAATTTTTCAGATTAAAATAAGCATAGAATCCTGGCTTGTTGAAGCCCATGTATCATTTCTGATACCTCATTTTATATTAAGCATCCTCCACTTGTCACTTAACTAAAATTTCTCCAAAGCTGTTACTATTAACTAGAGCTTCTGATTTCAGTTATCTTAATTTTCTGCTCTTTTACACCCAGAACCATCCGTTTTGGATTACTAGCCATGAGAATTTCTGAAGACAGGATATCTTCATGTTTGAGACTTGCCATTCTCTCCAGGAGTCTCAGGAACACTCAAATGCCAGAATGTTACTAATTTGTGAAAGGACCACTAAAGGGAGAAGAGCCTCAATCTAGGAGTCTCGAATGGGTGTTGAAGCCCAAGCAGTAGGTCCTACTTTCTCATTGGTTGAATTGGCCACTTAGCCTAGATGCCTTTATCATCTTTGTTATTCCTGTTTTTTGTTCACTCCTCTGGTTTTGTTTTTCTGAACATTCAGTTGTCTGGAATTAGAGTTGCTACTGGTTCAGTAATCTAGAAGATTTGCACTTGCTAATGCACTGCACAGTACATTTTGAAGCAGATTTGTCATTGGTTTTCAGATGATGAGATCATATTGATCTGATATATTGTATATCTGTAGTTACTAGAGTAACTGATACGCAGAAGATTGTTCTTTTCCAAAGCATCCAGCGGTTGGATCAGAAGATGTTGGAACAGTTGTATTTTATATATGTATTTCTTTAGACATATTACTGTGAAGCCAGTAAGTTAAAAGAGTAAAATTTTCAATGGTCTGGCAGTTTCATTCTCGCTCAGGAATTCCTAATTGGGGGTGGGGGTGGTGGGTGCTGTGTGTTTAAGAGTGTCACTACAACTGGTGATTACTAAACCTGGCTTACGAGCATTAGAATAAAATAGGTTTATTCTTTTGTATATGTTTGAATAATGATTTTCTTCCTCATTTTCCAGGCTTACGGAAATGCAGTATGGGTTGAGGAAAAAAAAGTAGCAAGGAATTTTAACAAAGGAATACATAATTGCAGCCTCTTCTAAGTGCTGTTGAATATCTTACTGTAAAGTGGGATAGAGGGCACAAAAATGGTTTTATGGACCCATAACCTATTAATCTCCTTACGATTTCCATTAGTGATATCCTTTATATGTTTAAAGCAGAATTTAACTTGTTATTATAATGGTGTGTCTATATTGTCAGTCCACAAAGTGGGAATCCTGTGTAGAGAGGTTAGAGTTAGTATTAATGAGTGGTAAAACCAAAACTGCACAGCTTTTAACCTGTTTATCTCCAAACTACCTAAACCAATTTGGAAGGGTGACAGGAGTTTGGCCCGTTCTCTAAAACCTGTTGGTTTGCAACTCAGGAAGTGAGATTTCATGCCAAGTGCTTAAGTTAGTTGGAGCCATAACTGTACTCTTTCCACATATGCTCAGTTTGCATTAATAATATAAAAGCAATGATCGATTATAATGAGATTTAAATGAAGCAATGATCGATTATAAACTAGAGATTTAAATGACTACTGTAGTGGAAAATGATGGTATTTTAGTTCCATAAGGGATATATTGTTAACAGTTGAGAAGGTCATTTGTCACCAAACTTCCCAAAGGGAAAAATGTTATTTTGAACCAGAGCGCAATGTAGTAACTATCCCTACCAAACTCCTAAATATAGGTAGATGCTAATTTAAGGTGTTTCAGTGTGTAAGCTGAACTTTAGAAGCACATGATGCAGGAGTGTACGGCAAAGTTTACTGAGAAAAGACTTCACTTTTGTTTTGAAAGGTCTTCCCTTTGAGGAATTTGAGCAGTATCATTTGCAGAAGAGTCCTAAAAATTAACGGTGACTTTTATGAAATAAACTGCATGCAATGGCAGGAAATCTTAGTAGAGTCTTACAGCTACATAGAAAGTCTATGGCTTGGACAACATTTACTCAACATGTATATCAAATTTCAGTAATTTTTCTGTAATGTTACATTTAGATAAGGCTTTTGTTCTTTGTTTTACAGAAGTTATGTTAAAGATGTCTTTTGAAGTACATCTAAGAATTGATGGATTACTATACAAGAAACAACCATAAGGTCTAAAGACTAAAGCATGCATAGGAACTCAAAAGGGGCAGGAATATGACCTTACTAAGGTGCATGTACTAGGGCGAAATTGGCTGCCATCTTAATTTTTTAAAGTGAAATTACCTAGCTTTACATTTGCTACTTCATCATACATTTATTCAAACATATTTCTATCAACTTTTATTGACTATCTGAAATTCCCCAAATTTTTATTAACTTGACTTAAGAAACAGTTGAAGTAACTTGCTCAACTGAGATAAAACTTCATTTTTTTTTTTTTAATGTGTGGGTGAAGATGTGCTGGTAAAATCATGGATTTTCAGAAATTACCACATTTCTCCTGACAATTTAGTCACAAAATGAAGTCAAAGTACAAACATGCATTAAGCTGATGTGATAGGTTCTTTCTGGTTTGGCATGCATTAAAATTTCACCTTTTGTCTTGTACATGCTGATGTAACAGTTTTTGTGTAGCATTGTATGTACAGTAGTAGACACTGATGGCTTGAGGTGATGCTTTTAATTACAGTTGCCCCTTGAACAACTTGGGTTTGAACTGCATGATTCCATTTACACAGGAATTTTTTTTTCAATAAATATAATACAGTACTGCAAATGTATTTTCCTTACATTTCTTAACATTTTCTTGAGGTTTAAGAATACAGAATATACATAAAACAACAAAATATGTGTTGGTTGATTTTACATTATTGCTAAGAGTTCTGTAGTTAAGTTTTGGGAGAGTCCAAAGTTAAACAGGGATTTTTGACTGGGGTGGTTGGAGCTCCTTACCCTCTCCCTCGTCCCCAGGTCAACGGAACTGAAATTACCATCTCAACAGCAGTGGAACATTGTATCATCTTGAAGTTGTTACTGCTGATGTTTTTCACCTAGTCTTCTACAGATAAATTAATCCTTATTTACTGAAAATAAATTGATGAATATTCACACTCTAGTTATACCATAGGAATCTTTGTGTAGGACTTTATTTTTTGGTCAAATACATTTTGTTTAAAAAAGAAGCAGTTTTTACATGTACATTTACATTTTCCCCAAGGCAAAATGCTTTGGGTGTGTGAATATCTGATTTACTAAAAATGGAAGCTAGGGTTATTTTCAGACAATGCAAATTTCCTTTATTTCCTCTAGTTTACTTGGAGAGAGGATGTAGGAGCTAAGAGGTCACCAACTTAAACTTCACAGAAGAAATTCGCCAACTATGAAACATGGTACTGAGATACTCATTTCTTGTAGAATATTAAGCTCGCTTTACATTAAATTTCAAACGAATTCCTTAAAATGTTTTAGGCTTACTAAAAACCACTCCTTTTTTACCCTTGTGACAAAGTTATGAATAATACCACCTGCCCCTTCCTGGTATTTTAGTCCTCATGGGAATGCCCATGACTTCAAATCGGTTTGCAATCTTTGAGCCTTTTTTTAAAAAAATTATTTCCTCAAATTGGAGGCTTATTTTTAAACTAGCAAATAGGGAAAATGAAGTCGTTTTCAAAGATTTACCTGGAGTAGTATAAATGTATTTGGTACCTCCCGTGCCTTAGTGTTTTCGAGCGCAGCAAACTAGTCCTAACAAAATGTCAACACTCCAGGGTGAAATGTACATTAGCTTATGTTTACTATTTCCAAAAAGGAATACTTACTAAGCCGTAAAAATCTTCGAACTTATAAAGAAGAGTGAGAGAAACACTAGTATCTAAATGAGATGTTTTACAATATGTATTTTTTAAATTTAGCTTAGTAGATAATTTAGCTAAAGAAACACAATTTGTAGGAATACCGTCTGGTTCCTTGCGTTTGAAACATTAAAGAAATCCTGGAGTAGACAGGATTTTTTTCAAGCATGTTGTGGGTAAACGGCATATTTTATTTTTTTCAAACTGTGACTTGTACATTAGTACTGTGCCCTACTGCCGCCGAATTCTCCCTCCTGTTGGTCATTTTAGAAGCTTCTGCTTCGGGCTTTCTGCGCGGTTGGGTTCCCGGGGTTTTGGTTCCGGGTGGGCGGGCTGTGGTGCGCTCGCGGGGAAGTCAGGCCGGCCGCTAGTGGGCGCTGTGGGTCCGTGGAAGCCGTCGACGCGGTGGCGCTCGTCCAAGGCGTTCTTCAGGCAAGGGCAAGCACTTGCCGAGAACCAAAATGAAGAATTCCTGCCACCTCTCCATTTGGGCGCTATTTGTCACCGTCACCCCTAAACTCTCGGTCACCTTGGGGTGGCGTGAGTGTGTCCCAGAGGCTAATTAAGGAGAAGGTCCCGCGGGGGGCGCGGGTATGCCAGGGACACTCGGCAGGGAACGCCTGGAGGTTCTGCCTTCCCGGGAAGCGAGGAGCGGAGGGTGCGGGGCCAGGATGCCTGTGCCCCATTGTCGGCAGCCCCACCGGCTCCACGTCCCCGGGGGTCGTTTTGCATCTCTCGGCCCCGTTGACTTTGGTCCGGCCGCAGCTGACGTTAGGAACCGAAATCAGGTGTGTAACACATCGCTCAGAGGCCTCCTGGGGGCAGCGAAGGGATGCGCGTGCAGGGGTGTGAGCCAGTCTTGCAAAGGAGAGGCTCCACTGAAAGGAGGAAGACCCGCGGGAAAACCCACTGCCTTCCGCTCCGCAGGGAAAGTTTCGCCCTCGACGTTGTCCCTCTGATGAAGTTAGAACACTTGCCGGGCAATGCAGGCGCGTGCTGCGCTCGGGGACAGGTGGCCCCGTGCTGTCCCAGCTCGCCTCTCGGCCGTCCCTAACTGCGTCCCCACCCCGCCGCTGGAGGGGCGCCGGGTGCACGCGCAGGCCACCCCCTCCCCTCTTTGGCGGTCCCGGCTATGCTCCCTTTGCGCCACAGCCCGGGGCCGGGGGCGGGGCTCACCTGTCAGCCGGCGCCCCGCCTCGCGGCGCCCAATGTCGGGCGGAGGCGGATGACGGACGGGCCGGCCGCCCAACCGGCGCGCGGCTGCTGGGCGGCGGGCCAATAGGCTGCGCGGCGCGGGGCGGGGCCCCGCGTTTATAGTGCTCTGACAGCGCGCCGGCCGCGCTGACTCTCCTCGGCGGGGACGGCGGCGCCGGCCGGAGCTGGGAGCTGCGCGCAGAGAGGGTCCCGGCGCCCTCCCCGCACACAAAGGCCCGTGCGCGTCCGGCGCCCGCGGCGGGGACCGAGCCCCTCCTGCCTGCTCCGCGGGCCGGGAGCCGCGAAGATTGAGGAGGCTTCCGCGCGCCTGGAGGCGCCCCTCACCGCTCCGCGCTCCGCGCCCTGGGACATGGAGCCGCGCCGACGCGGCGCCCGCGCGCTCGGGCCGCTGCCCGCCCCCCTGGATCTATAGTGCGAGGCGGCCCGCTCGGAGCGCAGCGTCCGCCGCCCGCGCGAGTCGTTTCTCCGCCTTTGTGTCCCGGCTGCGCGCCCTCCCTGCAGCCCGCGCCCGGCACCCTGGAGCCGCACGGGAGCCGGCCGTCAAAGCTGCGTCCGGCGCGGCGCCCCGGAGCCCCGAGCCCGCCGCGCCGCCGCGCCTCGCGCGTGCGCTCCCGCCCCGCACCCTGAAGCCCCCGAGTGGAGCGCCCCCGACCTCGGCGACGGCTGGAGCTGTCCGGCGCGCCCCGGAGCTGCCTGCGGTCTCCCCCTTGTCTGCCCGGAGGATTGGGGCTCCGGCCCGCACCCAGTCTCTCCGTCGTCCGGAGTGTGCGGCGCTGGGAGCGGCTTGGCCATGGCCGCGAGGAGGGACTCCGTGTGGAAGTACTGCTGGGGAGTTTTGATGGTTTTATGCAGAACTGCGATTTCCAGGTCGATAGTTTTAGAGCCCATCTATTGGAATTCCTCGAACTCCAAGTAAGTGGCATCCGCGATCCCCCTCGGTCCCCGCCTGGGGTCCGCCGCGTCGCGCCGTCCGGGCGGGAGGAAGGGCTGGGCCGCGGAGCCTCGGAGTCTGTTTCTGGAACCCCGGTTCCCCCACCCCAAGTTCCCTGTCCCCCACCCTCGCCACATTTTACTTGATGAAACTCTTTCCGCTCGGCGTTCCGGCCGGAGCGCCGGTTCTAAGGGGCTCCCTCCCCGCCTTCCTTTCCCCATGAGCTCCGGGGCTCTAAGAAACCCCTGGCCGCTCGGCTCGGGTGTCACGTTCGGGAAAGTGTCCGATGGCGATACCTGACTCTCATTTCTTTTAGAGGACGGAGAACATGGCCACAAACAGGGCTGGCCGGCGCGTAGGCGCTGGCGGGCTGCGGGGAGAGGCGGGGATACTGTGCTCTCGAGGAGCACCGGAGTGCGGTCGGATCCCCGCAGGTGGGCGGGGGCTCGGAGCCCGGGGCAGAGGAGCCGGGAGAAGAGAGCCTGTGGTCCCTTCTCGCCGTCCGCGGCGCCTCGGAGCCCGCGCGTCTCGGCGCCGCGCCGCCTGCCCGAGTGTGCGCGGGGAGCTCGCCAGCTCCGCCGGAGAACTCGGGCGGCGAGCCCTCTCCTCCCAGCCGGGGAGACGGGTCTTAGGTTTCTCCCGGAGAGCCCTCTGCACGTCGGCTTCTCCCTTCGTTTCTAAACCAGTGGCCCCGAACTCTGTGCGGTCCAGATAGTTGACTTGATTTTAAGGACGCTTTCTACAAAAGCTTCAGGCCCTGCCCAGTCGATACAGCTCCTGACGCCTTGGCGCTCGGGGAGCCTGGGCAGGAATGGGATCCTTGGATCTGACTTGCTTTTACCAAACCGTGTAGCCAGGAGAAAGCCAGGCCTCGTGGAGATTAACTTCCAGTGTGAGCTACCAAAATAAAATACATTGAGAATTTAGAAAAGGCGATTCGTCGGTAAGCATGTACGGCCATGGCTCCTAATTAGTTACCTGTGCATTCAGTTTTGCATCTTAGCTCCTTCTTGGAATACGTTTCTAGTTAGATCCAAAAATACTTTACAGAATCATTGAATTTTAGCCTTTGGAAACTTGGACAAAGTGTGGAGACATTGGCTGGCTCCTGGAGTAAGCGTTTGAGATCAGAGGGAAAATCAATGGCCTAACTGAAGACAAGCAAGCTGGCCATGGATTTAGGAGTAAAGAGATGGGGAATTGATTTACAAATCACATTTTAATTAAAGAATTATATCCATTCTTTTAAAAGTGGTAAATTTCAAATTCACCAACATGTTTTACCAAGAATTCCCCTTGATAAGGGCAAGAAACGTCACGGCTGTAAATCGGATTAAACACATTCTTGCATGATGCCGGATGGCACTTTCCAACACGGCTCATATTTAAAAGTTACTTCATTGCAGCCTCCCTCTATGCAGCCCGGTCTCGTATGGACCACTCTTTTTCCTTGATTGATGTAAGGTTTGTGTTTGCCGAGAAAGTAGTTGCAGTGACATCTTTACACCGGTCTGGAATTGTGAGGCACCAGGTGGTGCGGGAAAGCGCCGGGCTAGGCGGGCGGGGAGCCCGGGCTGGGCGGGCCGGGAAGAGGCCGGCCAGTGTTCGCTTTGCGCCTACAGAGGTCACTCTTCCACGCGCAATGCTCGCGGCGCCAGTCCTCACCTCTTCCCCCAGGCTGTCTGCTCCGCTCCGCTTTGCACTTTCGCTGACGGATTATTTGGGGAGGCTGATTCCCCCCTCCACCACCACCACCAAGATTTAATATTACACTTAAGACATTCCCATTAGGGCGCCTGGGTGGCTCAGTTGGTTAAGCGACTGCCTTCGGCCCAGGTCATGATCCTGGAGTCCCTGGATCGAGTCCCGCATCGGGCTCCCTGCCGATGCTTCTCCCTCTGACCCTCCCCCCTCTCATGTGCTCTCTCTCATTCTCTCTCTCTCAAATAAATAAAATCTTTAAAAAAAAAAAAAAAAAGACATTCCCATTAACCCGTCCATTGCTCAGCCCCGTGTATGTATCTCTGCGCTAACTACTTACTACTTGGTGTGTGATCAGAGGAGGCAGAGTAGAGTTACCTACTTGGAAGAAAAGGTAGAGCAGTAACTGTTCCCAGCCCGGACATTAATATCTTCTTTTCCTAATGTATTTGGGGTGGGGGGAGGTGACTGCTATTTTACGAACGGTCCTGAGCAGCATTCCTCGGTTTTTCTGTGCTGCAGCCACAGACTTGGAGACCTGCTGGAGGCCTGCATTTTGGAGAAGCCCGCCTCCCTGCACTGATGAGGTTTCTGTTGCCATGATTGCTCCGGTTCTCAAGAGTAGAATTTCTTTTAAAATTCTCATGATAATGGCTTGCCTGGAGGACTGGATAATTTGTCCCTGGAAAAGGTCTACTTAAAGTATGCAGCTGAATGCTAGCTCGAGAGATCAGAAAGATTTCTTCCTGGAGGAGTGATATGAAAGAGCCTTTTCTAAGTTGGGGAATGAATAAAAACCCCTAGTGCCAAGGGTTGCTTTATTTGGGGAAGTTGCATATTTATTTCCAGGGAAAAGTTTGAGTCCGTGAATGTGATGTGGCAGGAAGGTGATCAGATGCAACTGAGGTTTCACGTCAGTTCCTACGAACTGTGGAACAATTCACTTGTAATGAAGCCGCCATCAGTAATTAGATTTGTTTCATTTGGAGGTCAGCTTTTTTAGCAGGTGGTCGACGTAGGAAGCAGGAGCAGCTGTTTGGATGCAGTGTCCAGAAAATCCTTTGTAAATTCACCGTCTCCATAACTACTTTAATCACACTGTCTGCTGCTCCCATCCCTGAGAGTTTATG
Organism: Neomonachus schauinslandi; assembly: GCF_002201575.2. Classification (NCBI taxonomy): domain Eukaryota; kingdom Metazoa; phylum Chordata; class Mammalia; order Carnivora; family Phocidae; genus Neomonachus; species Neomonachus schauinslandi. The sequence goes on from NC_058405.1 coordinate 5,839,234, forward strand.
CCGCAATCAAAAGAAGTTCTGTGTGCTGAAACATTAGCAACTACCCTGCGAGGTGGATTACTCACATCAGGCTCCAGTGGTGTTGCCTCAGTTGTGGTCCGTTAGGTTGTCGAAGCCTATTCCCCCCCCCCCTTCAACTGGGCAGAGAATAGCAAAGCCTGGCTTTCATTTCCAATTAACTGATGTAGAACAATTTTTCCAAGCATGATGAATAGTTGCCTCCTCTAAAAAATATCCACTTTCGAGTCTGTATTAGTATGGTGCTCTATAATGAATTACACTGACTTTTGTTGGAAATTTCAGTCGAGCCGTAATTTCTTCTGTCTAGGGGTACTGTTTCCTGTGCACTGTATACTAGCTGGTTAACAAAGCATTTTGCTTTTCCCATGTCATTTTTTCTCTGCATAATACTGAATTCCTGGTATTGATTGACTTGATACAAAAGAATGGCTGGATAATATCCAGATAACCTGTAATACGTGGGCCCCACCACAGTCAGGCTCTGAATAAATACGGACCTGTCAGAGATTGATAAAATAAACTACAATGGATACTGCTGTTTGAACAATCCATTCAATACCATATACAAGCCAGCCTGCCTTCCATTGTGTCTGAAATTCTTATTTTTGTAGGTAAACAAATGCACATTCAACACTGATTGAATAGCCCCTTGAACTATGCTCCACAGTTTGCATTTGGGTTAATCTTGTCGGTTTTAATATAGAGAGAAAAAAGCACAAAGCACCAGGGGTGGAATTGTTAGTCCTTTCCCATCCACATTCCTCACATTTTGTCAGGATGATAAACTAGAGGTAATGGAGTGTCGTTTCACAGGACAACCGAGCCAGGGAGAACACAAAGACGGAGCTGAAGTGATAGCTCACAACATGCTTGGTCGCCTTCTTTTCAGGCGAGAAGAGAATTTATTTGGGAATCGTGTGTCTAGGGACTGCACTTTTTAACCTCGGCAATTATAGCTTCAAGCCTCAGAAACGGGGAGCTGGAGGTTAAGATGATTTGTTAAGCACTTGGTTCTAAATCTTTCACAAAGCGTAGCTGTTGACACTTGTCCTACCAATGTAAAGAAATGCAAATGACTGCCAGTTTCCTGAACGTTTCTGACTCTTGCAGGCAAAGTAGAAGGACAGGTGAATTAGCCATCATCCCCAGACCAGCTAAAAACTACAGATTGGAATGTTCTCTCCAGGTGGAGTGAGCTGAAGAATAATCAGTATATTTGGATTACTTATGGTAAAACCTCTTGTCTGTAAATTTACTGAGGGAAATGCTTTGGTTGGTGGGTCAGTGCGATCATAATCCTCAGAGGGACATGGCAGTTGGAGCAACTAAATCTGGGCTACCTTGCCTTCCACTGAGATGCTTTGGGTAGCTCCCAGGAGGTTGAGTGTGACATCTACCTTAATGTGATGTTTCTTGGAGCGTTTGCCTAATGGGACTCGGTCTGAGCTCCCAGCATGACTGCAGTCATACGTCATAGGAATGGGAGTGGCAGGGAAAGGAAATACGGACTGTAGACCCTCAGCAAAAAGGACTTTTTTTTTTTTTTAAGGAAGGTGATTTCTTTAACATTTTACGAAAACTTTATTCTTAAACTGTTCCATCACAAAGTAGACAAAAAGCAGGGCTCTTGTAAGAAAAATAATGATGAAAATGGTACTCCTGTCTGCCTAATCTCTGCTTTCGTTAGCTGCTGACATAAAGAGCCTGTTTTTCAGGTCACTTATCATTCATCTACATAGATTTGCTTATGAGCTCGGCCTTTGTGTAGCAGAGTAGAGCCTTAAATAGGAGTGTTCAACTGTTTAAAATATTTTGATTAAAATATGCAGAACCCATAGAACTATAAGCTTCTAGTCAGGAATTAGCTCTTTCAGGGAAGAGCTCCCCCCCACTTTTTTTTTTTTAGGGGTGGGATTAGAATGGGGTTGGGAGAGGGATAGAAGAAAAGCAAAGAGGGAAGGATGGCAAATGGGACAGTGTTCGAACAGCTTGGAAAAACTCCTGTGGCTTCATTGTCTCTGTAAAGCCAAAGAATACAAAGACATAAGCAACTCAGCCCTTCTCCCATGATGGAAAATGTAAACCGTTGACATGGCCCCCTGTTTAACTTGTTTAATTCTTGTTTTAAATTCAGTGCTACGCTAGCCGTGTGAACTCTGAAGATTTCTTTAGTAATCCATTTTGTAGTTCCGAATCAAAAACAAAGTGAAAGGGTCTGACACAATTTGCTTTTATTTTTAGGCAAATCAACCCTGGTCATAGTTAATAAGGGGATTACAACCCAGACTCGGTCTTTACAGATGTAATGTAAATCAAGGGCAGAGTATAAAGAAACTGATCCCTTTTGATTGAAGTACGGGAAAAAGGCATAGAGGAACTGGCAGCCGTAATCTGATTGTATGGCAATAAAACCACCATTTTCTGTCTTTCAGATAAAAATAATGTGGTAAATCCATGCAGTTCATAAGATGGAAAGGCAGATAAAGGGGGAAGCCATGGCAACATATAGATTAGCTTGATGTTGGAAATGACACGTCTCTGAAAAGGGTGTAGAAGCGAAGATCCTTGCTCCAGGCTGTTGGTTATTATGTGAGAACCACACAGACTTGGAAACTCGGATTAGAAAGTATGAAAGCCCTACTTGTGGCCCGGGATGGTGAAAGCAGGAAAGAAAAGCTGCTCAGTTCTTGCTCATTGGTGGCGGATAATATGGCGAAGGTAGATTTCATTGGCTGCCTTTTTTAGAGGTTGAGATATGGGGCTGATTAAAACTTCAGATCGCTGCAGTTGTTAAGGCCTGCAAGATTTTCCTTTTTAACTCCTGGCCTGACAGCGGCAACCATTCTGTAGGATTAGCTGCACTTGGCGGTCCTCGCCTTAATCTATTTGGGCTTCAGGCAGGGCCATGCTGGGCAGGAACGGAGACCAGAGGGGAAGGTAGGGCTGGAGCTCCACGCAAAGAAAGAGACCTTTGGACTGTAGCCATGTTTCAGACCCTGCGCCATCTCACACCGCGTGGGAGAAGTGAAGGTAAACAGTACCCATTGTCCCTCTCTCTCTGCCAGAGAGCTCTTCCCCGAGTTTTGTCCTTCCCGCCCTGGAAAAGAATATATAATAAAATAAATAAAGGGGGGGGGGTTGTTTTCATTCAAATCAGCGGTAATCCAATCTGACCAAACCAAGGGGCTCTGTATTTTACTCGTAAATGTGAGCCTTAACCTTGGAGTTGAATGGGATGGGCTCCCTTCGTGTAAAGACAGGATTAGAAAATGTTAGCTCTGCTCGGCTTTAAAGTAAAAAACCAAAAAAGAATCAGCATGCCTGGAATCTTACTGCCCTCTGTCTTGAACAAGCTTGTGAATCAACTGGACTTTTGTTTTTGCCTTCCACACTCTCCATTTTGGTCATTACACAAAACGAGCCATTGAAACCATGATTGGGTCACATTTGGAGTGACATCCACAATTGGGTCAAGCCAGAAAGGAAATATTTGCTTTATTGCCTCCTACTTGGTGTTTTAGAAAAGTCTCAGCATTTCTTTGGGAGAGTCTGAAAACTCTTAAGACACATGGACAATACTGGCCACTACAGACACCCCCAGTGTCTTGATGGAGTGGATCAAGGGAGTTCCCCGTGCTGTTCTCTTAAGAGCAACGTGGGGCCTTTCTAGACTAACTCGTTCTGTGTCTGAGATCTTCATCAAATCTCAGTATTCTCTTTCAGACCCATTGCATTGATTTGGTTCCTAATACTCAGCTGACTCGACCCTCTGTTTGGGGCAAGGATTTATCGCCTTTGTGGGCTGCTTTTCTGGTCGTTACAATGTAGCTTTCACAGATCCAAAACATTTAAAGATGATTGCCCATGCACTTGCCATACCCAGTGCCAGCAACTTTACCTTCCTTTCTAGTCTAATTCAGTAACCTATATCAAAAGATCCATTGCACTTGTCTAGAGTCACCAAAGAGAAGGGACACCCCCTAATTTACAAGCTGGTCACATCCAAGCACCTTGCATTCTGCATTTGACAATGATTGCTAATGGCCCATTCAGCTAAAGTATTTGCTTGTTAACAGGGAACAGAGCATGATAAATGTCCAGCAAGCTTGCGGCCTCCTTCAGCTTTTCAAATGCAGACTGGTGCATATTTATGGCAGGCAAATGACAAAAGAAGACGCTGAATTGCCCTGGCCTCCAGCTTTCTACTAGGAACAGGGTTAAAGTGATTAGAGAAAGAAGCAGGGGAGTCTGGCCTCCAGTTTACTGACCGTCCCGCAGCTTTCAGCTTCCCGGTCTCCCTGCAGAAACGACTGCAGAGGTGCTGGAGATAAGGATGGTTGGACCGGGTGCACCAGGGGGAAAAGGAGGTGATCGGTGATAAAGTGTTTTCCATGCACACTGGATGCCAGGTGAACCTATATCTCGTGCTCCCGCAGAGAATCAGCAGTGGTTCTTTATGTTCCTTTTCCCGTATAAATTCAAACGTGTAATTCTAGTTCAAAGCATTTTGTGACTGGTGAGTGCATACTTGCTGATTTAAAAAAAACAAAAACAAAAACAAAACATAGTAGGAGAACGCTCCATTAAAGAAAAACAAGTTGTTTCTGCCTTTAGTATCTCTACGCAGAACATGAAGGAAGAAAAAAGGATTGTAGTGAAGTATTAATAGTTTGCTGTTTTGTTCCTCTAAAAGTACGGGTAGGAAGGTTCTCACAACTCAGTGGTGGGCAGACATTCAGGATGCTCGGAGTGAACCACCGATGATCGGCTTTGCTTTGAAAACTTTGTTTTCTTCAGTACTATAGGTTCTTCATGTTTCCTATATAGAAATGATTAAACAATCCAATGTATTTTCTCAATTTAAGTTCAGCTGCCTCCTTTAATTACAGTCCTTGTATATAGGTCTCCCAGTACTTGCTGGGCAAGTCTCTGTGGCTCCCAAGGCATTCCCCTGTGCTTTTCATGTACTGATTCCTCCCAAATCACCCCAGAATAATTATGAGTGGTACTCTCATCTTTGAAACCAGTAGAGTCAACGTGTTTGTATTGGAGGAACGGGATTACGGATGGTCCTAAGGCCTGAGCTTGTTTGGTAGTTGGCGGGGGGAGGGGTGTGTGTGTGTGTGTGTGTGTGTGTGTGTGTGTGTGTGTGTGT